>NW_012099543.1:4632962-4719383 GCF_000951045.1 Mandrillus leucophaeus
GACATGAGACAGTGCTGTCTCCTGGTACCCCCAGGGGTTAGCTTAGAACTGTATGTGCCTACCTACTCATATTCTGTGTTTTGTGTAGGGCCAGATGCATCTTTCAACATAAGGGAACATAACAGCAAAGGATCCCACAGTAAATCAGGGTCCAAGATAATGCCAGTATAAGTTAACTGCTCTTCTCTGTGTTTTAGTCTCACCTTGGTGCATATCAGTTACCGTCTTTTATTGAAATTTATCTGTTTATATAGTTGTCTTCCTGTTCAGTAGCCTGGCACATAGTATGTACTCAACAAATGGTTGTTAAAAGAATAAATAGAATGAAGAAATGAATGACTGAATGAGTAAATAAAGCTCTCAGGGTCAGGAACCGTATCTTCCATCAGTGTCTGACAAGGCACCCAGCATTAAAGGGTGTTGTGTAAACATATGTGAATGAAACTATTGAACTAACCTTGGAGCTGAACCTGACATATTAGAGGTTCTTAGCATCATTAAGTTCCTATTTTTGACTTATCAGTCATCAGCTGGTTGTAGTTTCTGAGTATTATCTCTTTCTTCTTAGTGTCTCTGAATATGTGCTTTCTTTTGTAATTAAGATTCTTCACTTGGTAATAATTCTGGCCAATGGAATGCAAACTAACATCTGTTGCATGGCCAGGCAACACTAGCAACACTGGATTATTCCATGCCTGGACTATGCAACTTTCAGGCTTTTGTGCTTCAATTACACTGTTTGCTCTGCTTCTCATAATTCTCCCTCATGTTTTCTTCTCTGCTCCTCAACTCAAAGAATTCCAATTCATTCTTCAAGGCCAAGATCAAATATCACTTCCTCAAAGAAGCCTTTCTCAACCCCACTTTTTCTCTTTGCCATGATTCTCTATCATTTCATAGTTCTAGTTATCTCTCCCATGATGCTTTGTTCATACACTAACAAAATGTGCCAGTAGATAGTTGTTTCTATGTAATAGTTTCCTCTTCTATGACGTTAGCTTGGAGAAAATGAAATTTGTCCTGAGTATATTTGCATGTCTGTATTAGGGTTCTCTAGAGGGACAGAACTAATAGGATAGAGAGATATGTGGATTGGCTCATGTGATTAAAGAGGCTGAGACATTCCTCGATAGACCATCTGTAAGCCTGGAGACCCAGGAATGCCAGTAGCATGGTTGTCCAAACTGGAGGGCCTCAGAACCAGAGGAAGCCCTTGGTGCACCTCTCATTCTGAGGCTGAAGACCTAAGAAGCCAGGAGGCCACTGGTGCAAGTCTCAGAGTTCAAAGGCTGGAGAACCTAGAGTTCCGATGGCCAACGACAGGATAAGAAGAGTGTCTCAGCTCCAGTAGAAAGAGCAAGAGAGCCTTTCCTCTGCTTTTTACTCTATCCACACCCCCAGCTGATTAGATGGTGCCCACCCACGTGGAAGGAGGATCTCCCCAACTCAGTCCACTAACTCACATGCCAATATCCTCTGGAAATAACCTCATAGACACACCCAGAAATAATGGTTTAACACCTATCTCTTAATCCAGTCAAGTTAATACCTAAAATTAACCATCACAATCTCCAAAGTCAAACATAGTGCCTGGTTGGAGACCTACATGTGTCGAATCAATCAAGAAAACTCACAGTGTGGTGTGTAGTATACAGAGTTACTTTAACCTAGGTCTGAGTTATAGCTCAAGCCACTTACTACCTGTTAACCTTGGACACATTATTTAACCTTTCTGAACCCTTGTTTTCTCATTTGTAAAGCAAGGATGATAAAAATAATATAAATTAACTTTTGAACATGGCTTGAGAATTTAATGAGTTAACACCTTTACAGTTATGTAGAGCAGTGCCCGAGGCACAGTAGGCACACAATAAATATTAGCCCTTATTTTAATAATCATCTTATGTCGTGAGATTGGTCTCCTAGAAGGGCAGTGAAAATATTATCAAAAGAATCACCAATTGCTGCTCAGGAGCATTGAAGGAGCACTTTGAGTTGGAAAAGTGTCAGCAATTTTCATTGAAGCTAGATGCGCATGTCTATGCCTAGTGGGTAGCCCTTAATTTGCTTTTTCTTCACATTTCTTGGCGATTCAATGCTGAGGAACCCATGTCTCTGATACCTGGCTCAGAGCCCAGTCTCCTAGGATGCTATTTCAACTTGACCCAGCTATAAAAGCATAGGAGCCCCAGTCATCAAATAAAGCAGCAGAGCAACGAAGGTCTGTGCTGTCTGGTCAAGGGTTAGATTTGGATGGTTAGGGAGCTGGAAGATATTGGTATGGGATTGTGGGGTTGGAGAGATGGATTTGGCTTAGGAGAACAGAAGGAAGGCTCCAGCAGCAGGAAATCATTTTCTTGCTAGCCTGTGTTTCAGTTAGGGGCAAATATTAGAAGCAGGAACTGCCTCAAGGTAGGAGATAATAGGACTGAGGGTTTTAGGTAAGGGATATCCTGCTACAGAGATGATAATGTGATCTGGTATGTGTTTTTCTCTGCATGTCAAATGAATAACAAGGATTCATTTGCTTTTGCCACAAGATGCACAACATTCTCTACTCCTCCCTCTGTGGTTGCTGCTGGAGGCCGCTCATGTAGGGCACCCATATTCATGACAGCTTGAAAGCACCAGAGAAAGCCAGCTTCTATGTTACATTGTAAAATCGCAGCAGGCTTATTTCTTTGAGAGCACGTACTGTTTTGAGTCCTGAGAAGACCCCTTTGTATCTTGCCTACCTCTCCTCTTTGAGAGCCTGTAACATACGTGCAGTGGGCATAGACCATGCACCAAGACTGCGCTGTGCTAGTGGATTTACTTTCGATTGCTAGTATAACAAATTACTACAAATCTAGGGGCTTAAAACAGCACCCATTTATTATCTCACAGTTCTGTAGGTCAGAAGTCCAGTAGGCTCAGCTGGTTTCTCTGTTTCAAGTCTCACAAGACTGACATCAAGGCATTCGCTGAGCCGCTTTCCCTTCCGGAGGCTCTAGGGGAGAGTCCATTTCCAGGTTAATCCAGGTAGTGGGCAGAAATCACTGTCTGTAGGATTGAGGTCTGTTTCCTTGCTGGTTGCCATCTGGGCATCTCCCTTGGTATTTAGAGGCCTCTTTTGAGTCATTGTAGGTAGTCTCTGCACACCCAGAGCTAGGAATGGCATATTAAATTCTTCTCACCCTGGATTTCTTCTGTCTCTGCTTCTTGTGCTGCGTCTCTATGACAAACTCTTCTGCCTTCCACTTCTGCTTTTAAGTGCTCAAGTGATTAGATGGGGCCCCCTTGATAATCCACGATAATCTTCCTATTTTAAGGTCTGTAATCTCAATCATATCCACATTGTCTCTTTTGCCATGTAAAGTAACGTATTCACAAGTTCCCAGAGATTAGGGCTTGGAAATCTTTGGGGGACATTATTCTGCCTATCATAGCTAGGTTCTTTTCATATTTTTCTCCCATAATCCACATAACAGCCTTGTAAAGGAAGCATTGTTATACCCACGATACACGTATAGTAGCTGAGGTTCAGAGAGGTTCCTATTACAGCTGATAAACGGGGAAGCCAGAGTTTGAATCTTGCTTCAGAGCTCACACTTCTTCCTCTGTCAGAGAGGGAGGGGTGGAAGCAAAGCCATCGTTTGACCTGCCACTCTCATTGCATTTCCCACGATTGTTTCACTAGAGCTGCTTCTCAATTTAGCAAGGTCGTCACTGTGTCCACCAAAGATTTCTAAGGCTCCTCCTGGGTGCATGGTATGTGTGTCTGCTGGGTCTCAGCAGAAAACAGATGGCATGCTCAAATGAAGTTATTGAGAAGAGATTAATAAAAGGACTGTTTACAAGGCTGTGAGTGGGGCAATGGGAAACCAACTAGGAATGACAGAGCACATTGGCTAACAACAGCTGTTGCACCCCGCGCCTAGAGGAGCATGGGGAAGAAACAAGTTACTAGAACCCCGAGAGAAAGGAGAAACTGAAGGAGGAGCTGCCTGGCTGGAGCTATGGCCTTCCATAGTGGAACACCGCTACAACCAGCCTGGCAGGGAAGTAGGTGGCAAACTAGATGACTTCACTCTCCTCACTCCCTCTGAACTCCCACTATTGGCAAATCTTAACCAGGAGCCAGAGGAAAGGGGAGTCTGTTTATGCAGTTCTTGAATTTTAACTTTCCAGGCTCAGAGCAGAGTATAGAAAGGTAGAGGGTGGATCTGAGAGAGACTATCCAGCACTGTGAGACTGTCCTTCCCTGTGCCGTTGAAATCGGGTATGGCAGTGGGACTCACTCAGGCCGGTATGTTAGTTTCCTAGGACGACCATAGCAAATTACCATAAACAGAAGGCTTAAAACAAGAGAAGTTTATTCTCTCACTATTCTGAGGGCCACGCCCTCTCCAAAGGCTCCTGAGAAGAATCCTGCCTTCCTAGCCTGGCAGCCTTTGGCATTCCTTAACTTGAGCTGCATCACTCCAGGCTCTGCTGCTGTCTTCGCGGGGTCTTCTCTGTCTCTGTGTGCTCTCCTGTTCGTATAAGGACATCCATCATTAGATTTAGGGACCATCATTAGATTTAGGGATCATCTTGAGATCCTTAACTAAATATACCTGCAAAGACCCTATTTCTAAATAAAGATCACATTCTAAAGTTTGGGGTGAACATGAATTTGTGGAGGGAGGTGGGGTGGATAATATTCAACTCACAAGGCCGGGCACTGTGGCTCACACCTGTAATCACAGCACTTTGGGAGGCTGAGGCAGGCGGATCATGAGGTCAAGAGATTGAGACCATCCTGGCCAACATGATGAAGCCCTGTCTCTACTAAAAATACAAAAATTAGCTGGGTGTAGTGGTGCACACCTGTAGTCCCAGCTACTCAGGAAGCTGAGGCACGAGAATCGCTTGAACCTAGGAGGCAGAGGTTGCAGTGAGCCGAGATGGCACCACTGCACTCTAGCCTGGCAATAGAGCGAAAGACTCCGTCTAAAAAAAAACCAAAAAAACAAAAAAACAGAATGAATGAATGAATAAATAAATAAATAAAATTCAACTTACGATAACCATGTACATCTGGACCAAAGTTTTTAGGCCTAGCTTGCAATTTTTTTCTTTTTTCTTTCCCTCTGCCATGGCAATCAGCAATGCTCAGACAGCAGCTGCCCGCTCAGCCTGGGTCCTAGAGTGAGGATGAGGCAGAGCAGAGCCCTAGGTGACCTACAAAGGAAACATAACATAAATAGAGATAAATGTGTCATCTCTCCTGAAATATGCCACGTATGTACGGTAGTTAATGACCACAGCCCATCCCTTCAGAGATACTGCCGGCAGCCATGGTAACTCCCTACTTCCTTCCTTTCACACAAACACCCTTGAATTGACCGAAACCATTCTATAGACTCATTGTTTCTTTTAATCCCAACTCCATTGGCAACATTTTCCTGCACTGGAATTCCTCTTTGGGGCCAAGGCATAGAAAGAAATAGATCTCCAAGGACTGCCTTTTGTATCCTTAGAGGGAGAAGTTTTGTAGGAAAAGAAAATGAAGGCTAGAGTACATGGGTGTTCTCTGAAATGAGCTGCAGAGTAGCTGTCTGCATTGCAGACTGACAATTTCAAATGAATCCTCCACCAGAAGCAGTCAGGAATGTCTGTTGAGAAAACTGTTTTCTGCCTACACAGGGCTCTCTAGGTGCACCCTTCTCTGCCCTGCTATGACCACTTGTGCAAAACCGCTGGAGAAACTGTGCCTCATGAAGTTTGCTTATTGATGCTACTACATGAGCTCTCTGAGTTCCATCTACCAATCTTCTTTTCTCTAATACTGACCTCATTGCTATGGGTGTGGGCCAATGGACTCGAACTATCTTTAGGGGGCCTTAAAAGTGAAATGGATAAACTGGGTTTGAACAGACGAGACAGACAGACATGTCTGGAATCATGAGAAAGGTTGCCTGATTCCAGGCCCCGCCCACCTCACTAATCCGTCTTGAACAGCCTCTGAGTTTGACTGCTCCCACATACTAACTGCTGCTGCAGAAGCTGCAACTTCCCTCATCTCTTCACCAACCACAAGCCCTGGGAACCACAAACGGTAGCAAGAAAGAAAGATGTTATACCAACACTGAGCTTAGAGGGGTGGTTCTGAAAGGGTGCTACTTGGATTTACAGCATCTGCAGCACCGGGAAACTTGGAAATGCAAATTCTTGGGCCCAGCCCTAAACCTACTAAAGGAGACACACTGGAGTGTGGCCGAGCAATCTGTGTTTTATCAAGTTTTCCAGGTGATTCTGGGGCATGCTAAAGTTTGTGAGCCACTGGCTTAGTGTCCGACCTCAGAAGACAAGCAGCCTGCCTGTTCCATGATTTATCTTGGTAAAAGTATCACCAGTTCCTCTGTCCCCTTTGCTTGGTCAGGAGGGATCCACCTGTAGTAGAGTGGAGAATCCCTGTGAACCCAAGTTGTATCCTGGCCTCCTGGGTGTTTTGTATTAGCTTCAGGTCACAAGTGCTAGTCGGGGTTGTGTAGCACCCAGGAGACAGGAACAAGTCAGCTACAAGTGAAGCCTCTCATGTGGACAGCAGGGTCTCTAACATCTGTTAAAGCAGCACATGTTCTACCTTTGTTCTGATAGAAACCAATGTGTACTTCAAAGTGGCTTGAGGATCTCTTTAGTTCTATATTTGGTGAGTTTAGAAATACTTTAAGAAACTGGTTTCACTGTAGTTTACAAAATGCCCTTTTTGTGTGTCTATCAAAGTACTTTGTATCTGAAATCTTTGCTAATCTCTTGTGAGTTTCCATTTACAAGATGCCATTTTGATAAAATACAGGAAGTGTCCATACGGTTACGCAATTGTGTCTCTTTGTCTGGAGAATGAAGGAAACGAAACTGGGGGATCCCCTGGAGGAATGACAGATCAATAACCCATTTCACCAGGTGGCAAATTCAGTGGGTCCCATGAGGCAGTGTGTGGAGTAGGGGAGAAATGAGTCATACTCTATAATTCAAAAGAAAATGATACGTTCATTTTTGACAGCCATCTGGGCTAGACCACCTGGAGCTGTTTCTGGCGCACTAAGGTAAAGAGCTCATCCTAACCTGCCCTGTCCTCGAAAGCAGCGTTCTCTACACAGGACTTGCATCAGTGCTGCACTGGGCTCCTGGCAGACAAATCAGTCAGACCTAACCGATGAACTCCGCTTCTTCAGTAGTTTGGATAATTCTCTTAATTTTGTCTGATAGTACTGAATTGCCTGAGAAAACTCACTGGTTTCTTGCACAGCGCAGTCTGTGAATCAGGATTTTTTTTTGTCCTTTTTATGTGAAAAAGTTGTACTTCTTAATCTTGTCCTCCTCTCCACCTTCAGAGCTCTCACTGTGTTTTGGAATGTGGTAAGTATGGCCTCAGGAGGCCAATAGAATCCTGTGATTTGTGCTCTAATAATCTGTATCCTGCCTGCCTTTTTGGGGTCTATTAGTCCATTTTCACACTGCTGTAAAGACATACCCGAGACTGGGTAATTTATAAAGAAAAGAGGTTTAATTAACTCACAGTTCTGCATGACTGGGGAGGCCTCAGGAAACTTACAATCATGGCAGAAAGGGAAGAGACACATCTGACATGGCAGCAGGCAAGAGGGACAAAAGTGAGTAGTGAAGAGCGAAGAGCCTCTTATAAAACCATCAAATCTTGTGAGAACTAAGTCATTATCATGAGAACATCATGGAGAAACCACTCCCGTGATCCAATCACCTCCCACCAGGTCTCTCCCTAGACATGTGGGGATTATGGGGATTAAAAGATGAAATCTGGATGGGACATAGCCAAACCATATCCGAGTCTGAGCCTTATGCCTATCTGCCTTCATTTTTCTTCCAAGAAATGCTTTGTGTTAATGGGACTGTAAGCTAGGCAAAAAGGTATCAAAGGGCTAAGGGAAATAGTATATGTAAGTGAGCATGCATATCACAAGTGACAGCTTTTTTCCATGGAAGTTAAGATGGTCTCAATGCCCCTAATTGGCACCTGCATATCTGTGTGCACACACACTCTGAGGGGGTCATACATGGCTGAACCCACCCTACAGAGCCCGAGTGGACAGTTGTCCACGGGCTGTGATTGGATTTTGCTTCAGGGACCTCTCGATGACTACCCCAGCTGGTCCAGGCCAAGTGCCTGTTGGAAATTCCCACAGTCTTTGAAAGTTGGACTTAGGCATTGAAAGTTGTTTAAATGCAAATTACTTTCCACAAGGTAGAGACATTATTATTCATTAATATTTGGGCTTTAATGAATCTATCAACTTAGAAGAGAATGTGCCAGGGTCCTCATTTGGTCATGCAAGTCAAAGAGAGGTGTTTTAATAATGACAGTTCAAAGAGGAAAGAGTAAGTTCTGAAACGTTGTAGAAACTAAAGCCACAGACTTAAGGAATAGTATGAGGACACTAGTGATTGGTAAGACATGAAATGAAAAAAGGGAAGTGGGAAAGTGGAAGATAAAATGCCTTCGTAAGTCCACAGGTCATTTCTGCCTATGGCTCCTAGTGACTGTCCTAAGCACAACTGTTTGTGGAAACCCTTGCTGAGACACTGATACATTTTACCTCTGCTGTAGCGTTATTGCTTCAAAGAATTTATTCATTTATTAAACACCTGGAGCATGCCTATACACCGTGGGTGTATCAGGAAAACAAAACAGGCAAAATCCTCTGCCCTCATGGAGCTTGCATTTTAGTGGTGAGATGGGGAGAGACAACAGACACAATGAATAAGGAAAATGTGGTGTTAAATGGTGTTAGATGCTATGGAGAAAAGTAAAGCAGTGAGGGGGTGCTGTTTTAAATAAGGTGGTCAGAGAAAGCTCACTAGGAGATAGCATTTGAGTATAAAGTGAGTAAAGGGTGAGCAAGCCAGGCAGATGTCAATGTAGAGATCGTTTCAGACAGAGGGCAAGGTCCATGCAAGGCCCTGCAACAGGAGCATGCCTGGCTTATAGAGGAAGATCAGGGGCTCGGGGAGTGGTCAGTTTGGCCAGCCCAAAGTGAGAAAGGAAAACAGCAGCAGATGAGATCAGAGAGATCATGGCGCAGGGACGGGAAGGGAGGTGGGGATGGGGAAGTTCAGATCATACAGGGCCTTAGAAGACTTTAACGCTGAATGAGGGAGTTTTGAGCAGGACAATAATATTATTCAACTTACAATTTAAATAGGCTATCACAGGGGTTAGCAAACTTTTTCCGTAAAAGAGAAGAGATGGTAAATATTTTTTCAGGCCGTGAGATCTCTTGCAACTCCCTGACTCTGCCATTATAGCACGAAAGAGCCACAGACAAGGTAAACTAATGAGTAGGGCTGTGTTACTTTATTTACCAAAGCAGTTCATAGGACAGATTTTGCCCATGTTGACCCTTAGGCTATTGCAATAATCTGGAGGAGAGATGAAGGTGTTTTGGATCAGAATTGTAATAGTAGTAGAAGCAAGAAGGGGTCAGATACTGGCTGTATTTTCAAGGTAGAGCCAGCAGGATTTGCTGTCAGACCAAATACTCCGAGGTTTGTGGTCTGAGCAACTAGAGTCACACTGTTGAAATGGGGAAAACCAAAAGGGGAGGTGGGTAGGAGGAGAGGTATAAGGAATCCATTTGGGACATGAACATTTGAGATTCCTTTAGGATAAAAGAATTGGATTCAATGTTCTGTAACTCCCCTTCTAGCTCTAATATTCTATGACTCTACAACTGTGAGACAATGACGTCTACCCCAGTGGCTTCTGCTGTGATCGTGTTCTTCAGGGAGACCTTCCACACTGCATTACTCCATCCTTCCCAAATGCAATTGGTGATTATGTTGGCTAGAGATAAGTTGCTGGAAGGAAGAAATGCTGAAAGGGAGGCAACTTCCAGCTGAAACTAGCAGGGGGACTTGGAAGAGTGTCATAAACAGTATATGTGCCGGAGGAGGCTTTGAGGGCTGGAGGCAAGTTCCTGTGTATCTTAGTTTCTGGGGGGTTACTAGTAATGGAGTGTTGTCAGTGGAGCAGGCTAATTTTTAACATGTTTTCAGAAAAGAGCAATGTAACTTCTTAAACTTCACATTTACTCCATGGCCAAAATGGCCAGACTTCAGTTGTGCTCACCCTCTGTAGAGATGCCCTGGAGCCCTATGTGGATTCCGATGGCCTCTATACCCCTGCAGGACACAGCCGTAGTCTTTGTCACTAGCTTCCCAGGCAATTTCGTCTGTCTTCTCTCTCATCTCTCGTCACTGGGAGATATGTCTTCTGTCTGCCCAAATTCTTTCCACCCAAAAAGTGGCTGTGTGCCAGTGGGATTGTTTGCTATATGGAGAGCCGGCAAACCACTTTGGGAGTGAGCTGATAGCAATATATTTAAAATATGAGCATTTATCAGAAGCAGCAGATGGAGGCAGCAGAGTGGAGCTCCCAGAACTGAGGGCAGGGAGTGTTTCATTCAAGTGTAAAGGCACACCATCTAGACTCAGCTGGCACCAGCTCATGAAACCAGTGAAGAGAAGGAGGGGAAAAAAAGGCCACCTTTGTGCTAGGTTCGGAAGGTCACAGCGTTCCCTGACCTTGAGTCCTCGGTGCCTCAAAGACAGCATTCACTCTACGACTGGAAAAAACAAAAACCTTCCCGGTTGCTCTCTTTAATATTTTTTACTTCCTTAAAGCCTAGTAAATAGAACAAAAATCCTGAAGTTCAGAACAAATGGAAATATAGCCCATTTCATTTATGCATGCGTGCATTAATTCATTGGAAAAATGTTTGTTACATGGCTCGGACATGGCAGAATCTATGGAATACTCTGGGGCAGAGAACAGCAAGGCAGAGAGATATGCTGTAATTATTAAAGATTAAACATGTTGAAAGTATTTTAATTTTAATTTTTTATCACTATCTCCTAACCCACCCCTAAAAATAAAAATATATTCACAGCCTCTTCTACTATTTGAACTAAAAGAAGTATATGTTTCAGTTGTAAATTTCCTCAGGGTACAAGTAACAAACTCAATGCATTAGTGGGAATAGGGCAACAATATTAATTTCAAATCACCAGTTTGAGAAGAGTACCACGATGGTGACATCCACTTGGAAAGGTCAGTTTTAACAGCTGATGTCAGGTCTGCAGATGAAGGTGTTTTGGATCAGAATTGTAGTAGTAGTGGAAGCAAGAAGGGGTCAGATACTGGCTGTATTTTGAAGGTAGAGCCAGCAGGATTTGGGCCCCAAGGAAAAGGCCCCAAGTCACCCAATAGAGGGCTTATACATTATTCCCATAACAAGGAACCTTTGGGGAAATGCTTGCCTTCAGTTCTTTTTGAGAGACTTTGAAAAGTGCCATTAGTGAATAAATCACGTATTTCTTCATATTGCCTTTATATGAGAGTTTCAAAATATGAATCTTTTCAAAATATAGAAGGTGTGGATCTTTGGAACTGTGTAGAACTGTCTTTTGAAAAGTTCTACCCAAATCCCCTGGTCAAAATTAATCACTCCTTCCCTTGGTGCCATCAGGGAGGCATAAAGTCACATTTAACGTTACCAAGTTATGTATGTAGCTGTTTCTCATGATGCATTGTGAATTTGCCAAAAGAATCTGTCGCTCAGTGCTTGGCACACAATTGACACTCGAGTATGTTGAATAAAGGAGCAGAGATTGCAGAAATTGTTTCCGTTATAATGAGGGAAAAATGAAAGATTACCAAATGTCCATTTTTATCATACTATCCTCAGGGTAAAATAGATATATTAGAAAACATTCCACTTTAATGGATGCCAATATCATATCTATATACTCTCACAGTTTTTCTTTTTACTTTTTTCAAAAGTCATTTATTACACAATTTTTGTTACACATTTACTCAGTTTCAGATTGTGATGTCCTGGGGGGTACAAAGGTAATTAAAAAGCATTCCTGATGTAGTTAGTAAAGTTAAGAAGAGAAGGTCATATTGAAGTGGGGTTGGCCAGTATGATGGGTGTCCAGTATGATGGGTGTCCTTATAAGAAGAGGACAGACAGAGATGAGGAAAAAATGTCATGTGAAGATAGAGGAATAGAGTGATGCATCTACAAGCCAAGGAATACCTGAGATCACCAAAAGCTAAGAGAGAGGCATAGAACATCAGCTTCTTCCCTAGAGCCTTCAGAGGGAACGTGGCCCTGCCAGTACCTTGATTTCAGACTTCTGGCCTCCACAACTGCGAGATAACAAATTTCTCTCTTTTCAAACCAGAGAGAGGGAAACTCTTGCTCTGCTAACAGCTGAGTACACTAAAAAGGACTGGGTTAGAACTACATTTCGGGGAGCTGGGAGAGCGCCATGGAAGGAAAGAACCAGGAAATCACCAGAGACAGAGAGAGAAACTGTGTCACTCTCAATTGACTTCCTTCCTTCCACTGAGGCTTGAAGGAAGCTTTAGAGTGTGTCAGGTTGTCTTAGTTCATTTGTGTTGCTATAAAGGAATACCCAAGGCTGGGTAAATTATAAAGAAAGGAATTTTATTTGGTTCATGGTTCTGCAGGCTGCATAAGAAGCATGGTGCCAGCATCCGCTTCTGGTGAAGGCTTCAAGCCACTTGCACTCATGGTGGAAGGCAAAAGGGAGCTGATGTGTGCAGAGATCATGTGGCAAAAGGGAGGAAGCAAGAGGGGGGATGCAAGAGAGAGGGGAGGGGGATACCAGGCTCTTTGTAACAACCAGATCTCTCAGGAACTAATACCAAGAGCTCACTTACCCCTCCTCCCCTAGGAAGGCCATTCATCTATTCATCAGGAATGAGCCCCCATGACCAAAATAATTACCAGTAGGCCCCACCTCCAAAATTGGGGATCAAATTTCAACATGAGGTTTAGAGGGTCGAGTATCCAAACTATGTACAGGCAGACCAATATTCTCAGTAGGAAAGGCATTGGCCTCTCGGGGAGTTTGGAAATTTTAGGGGTCATTACTGGTGGTCACTGATGGCAGGACAGCTCTGGCATATGGTGGATGAAGGCCAGATATGCTAGATGTCCTGCTGTGCTATGGTTTAATCTTATACGACAAAGATTCATCCTGTATCCAGCATGATGTTTGAATGTCTCACAAGATATCCATGTAGGTGAAAATGTGGTTATAATTATCTGAACCTAAAACCTAACTCATGTCACATGTACACAAAGCATACTTTACACAATTTTAATGAAAGCCGCATTTTGCAGAAATAAGAATCCCTTATGAATCGAAGGAATATTTTGTTTTGCTATCTTTGGAACTTTGCTAAAAGCAGTTCACCGTCTTGGAAAACCACATCACCGACTATCTCATCGCTCATGGTATTTGTATGTCCAATGTAATACACCTGAATCAGTCTTGTATCTGTCAATCCCCAGTGATCCTAAGCAAACATCTCATTACTTTTTTATGTCTTTGAGTATAGTCATACCAACACATTTAAATAGAGAAATAGGGTAGGATAGCATTAGGACAAATACCCAATGCATGCGGGGCTTAAAACCTAGATGATGGGTTGATGGGTGCAGTAAACCACCATGACACATATATACCTATGTAACAAACCTGCATGTTCTGCACATGTATCCCAGAACTTAAAGTATAATTAAAAATAATAGAGAAATAGATATTTTATTTCATATTACTTGTCTTTTTCAACATTATAGTGAAAGCATTATATTGAATTTTTAAAATTATGAGTATAGATCATATATGATATCCATAACATTTATTCCAAGATTGTAAAGGTCAGGTTAATGTCATTTAATATATGCCAAGGGGAGCTATGGATCTCTAAGGACAAGAACCAGTGAGATGGGCAAAGTAGGAAGGAAGAACATTTTAGGCAGCACTTTAAAACCTTAACGTGCACATGAATCACCAGGGGATCTCGTTCCAATGTGGCTACTGCTTCAGTGGTTCTGGGGTGAGGCCTGAGAGTCTGCATTTCCAACAAGCCCCCAGATGACACTGATGCTGCTGGCCCATGGGTCACATTTTCAGTAGCAAAGTTCTAGACAGAGGGGATTGAATGTGCTAAGGTTTGAAGGTTTGGAAGAGTTTTTCTGGGAAACAATCAGTGACTTGGTATAATCAGAGCACAAAATGCAGAGCATTACATGATGGTTGATGAGACAGTCAAGGCAAGCAGGGTCAGAGCACGCAGGACCTGATTCCTGTGTTTGGGCTTCATTTTGTAGACAATGGAGGATCCTGAAATGATTATAAGCAGAGTTCTATAATTTAGATCTCCCTGCCACCACGTGGAATGGCTCTGCTGGACGCAGAGAGTCCAGTGAAGATGCTTTTCCAATTATGTTGCCAAGAAGTAATAAGGACCTGAACTGAAGAAGCCACCGTAAGAAAGGAAGGAAGAAGACAAGCTCGTTTTTTTAGAGTTAGATTTCCTGAGCCTTGGTGATTGATTGAGTGTGAACTGTGAAGAGGAGGGAGGTCGAGGATGACTTGTAAGATCCTGACTTGTGCTCTGGGTGTATGATGATGCCATTGACCAGCACAGGGAGCACAGAAGGAGATGCAAGCTTAGGAGACAAAGTTCAGGGGGACTAGCTTTCAGACATGTGAATTTGAGATGCTGTCTTATCAAAAACCAGAAAGATATCTGTTTGAACTTTGATGTTAAGACTTTTATTAAAAGTGTATTGAGTTTCATCATAACAGGCATCACTCGTATAGGTGTGTTCATTTGCCAGGCTTCTGTGGATTTCTGAGAGTGGAGGGGGAGCATGTACAATCACCACAAGCTCCATGGCTGACCAGCACAGACATTAGGGTGAGAAGAAAAGGGGCAGTACTAACTTTTCCATACGTTAAGTATTCACTTGGGGAAGCCGAGGCGAGAGGATCACCTGAGGTCAGGAATTCCAGACTAGTATGGTCAACATGGTGAAACCCCGTGTCTACTAAAAATACAAAAATTAGCTGGGTGTGATGGTGCATGCCTGTAATCCCTGCTACTTGGATGGCTGAGGCAGGAGAATTGCTTGAACCCGGAAGGCACAGGCTGCAGCTAGCCGAGATTGCACTACTGCACTCCAACCTGGGCAACAGAGCGAGACTCCATCTCAAAAAAAAAAAAAAAAAAGAAAGAAAGAAAGAAAAATATGTAAAGTACCTAATCAGCATGGTGTCAGAAAGTAGGAGACACAGTTAGAATCCTGCTTCCCAGGGTTGGTCTTTCTATCTCTGTCTTTTTGTCTGTCTCACTCACACAACACACACCCCACCTACACTACTGTCTTTACTATACCACTGGTTCACAGATGTTTGCAGGGTGGTGAGTTTGAGGTGGTCCTATGAGACGACAGGCCTGGTGTCCCCATTTTGTGTACTTAACCATGTCAAACTCCACCAAGACTGTGCTGCTAGTCTTCAGTGAGTGCTAGGGGCCAGGTCTTTGTCCATAATCATAAACAACATAGCTCTAGGAAGAAATTTTATAAATAAGTAAATGGAAGCTTATAGAGACCAGATAATTTGCCTCAGGTCACACAGAGAGAAGAAAAGGTGAATCTAGCCTGATCCCATTTCTTTTCTCACTAAGGCTACAATTCATTTCCTCTAACCTCTCCCAGTCCTACCGAAGTAAAACTGTCTCTCAAACACAGCATGCTGGTTCACATCTCTGCACCTCAGAGTATTTCTGCTTGGAATCCTCCTGTCTGATATTTAACTGTCAAAGTCCTACCTAGTAATCTGTCAAAATCCTACCCAGTGATCACCACATCTGTGAAGACTCTTCTAAGCCTTCTGATTTGATGCCCAGTGTGTATTTCCTCTCTTGCACGTTTCATGCTGCACTGTAACTGTGTGTTTACAAGTCCCTTTCTCTCTCAAGGCTGTGGGCTCCTAAAGGGCAGGGACCGTGTCTTAGTCCTCTTCCGTCGTTGTGTCTGTTCCCGTAAAGACTTTTGAAGTGAACTAGTGTGCATAGTCATTAGAGGGTTCTCTGTAAATTTCATGGATTGTAATAATGCCTGGAAAGTATAAGCCAGTTTCTAAAGAAAGCAGATATTAGCAATGGACAAAAAAAGTGGCTTGGAAAATCATAATCTTTTAACACATTATTTACATACACAACTTTCTATAAAAAATCGGTTTCACAATGGACTCTCTTCCTCCTCCCTCCTGTCATCCCTCACCAGTAACATTAGGCTTAATTATTTAAATTAATTTAGTGGGAGTCAATAGTTAATTTAAAGTCTAATTCTTATTAGGATTTTAATAAATAACATTTAATAACTACCAATGACACTTCAGCATACAAGAACGCTTAATTCTTAACATTATTAATTTTTAAATAGACTCTAATGGAAACAATTACTCCACACGGAAGTCTATACCTTGACCAAGTTTGAATTCTAAGTCTTATCCTTGGTTCTCTTTGTGTTGCTCATGTCTATTGCTTTCTCTTTCTCTTTTCCTATTATTTCTTGAGTGGGTTTTATGTGAAAGAAGATGGACTTCCTTCAGGCCTACAATAAAGTGAAGTGACACTGACTTAAGAAAAACAAAATATCATTTATGTTTATATACAAGAAGATATAAAATGTCTACACATTAGCGGATTTGGGTTTGAACATTAAACTTCATCATTCGCATGCTGCATTATTCTGTAGCATGTGTTTAATTTTGTCATAAATTATCAAGTACTTTAAAAAACATGTAAAATGCTGTTTTCTGACTTTTGTAATTCAGATAACATTCTGGAATGGGACATACACACACACACACACACACACACACATACACTCTTATATCTCCCTAAAACCACTACATTAGTTAGGATCTTAAGGGAACAGTCACCCAGATAACATAAAGTAATATAAGTTTATTGTAAGATCATATGTCTCAAACTGAGGTAGCCATGTCTCAAGGGATTACATGGCATTAGCCAAAAATTATGGGAAGTAACTGAAACAAAAAAATACGTCATGTCTCTCTAAATTATCCATTTTAAATGAATGCAACATTTTTAATAAAAAATAATACCAATCTCTCAAGGAGGAAAATGTAAATGGAATTTTGAAGATGAAAACAACATGAGACAGCAAGGAAATGCTAAGCTCGTGATAAGCCTCTTGGGCTGTGCCCCAGACAGCTAGTAGTACTAGCATCTCCTTTTCTTTTCTTTTCTTTTCTTTTGTTTAGTAGAAAAGTCAGAAAAGTGTTGTATAAGATTCACGTAGAAATAAGGACAATAACAAGAGCTGCACAAGAGTTGATACTGGAGACTGGAATACTACTCAAAGAACAGAATTCCCCCAAACATGCAAGACGACCCCTAGCAACTGAATTATCTTGACATCACCTCAGCAGTAGAGTGCTGTTAGGTAACTCTGGCAAAGGTATACATATAATCTGCTTCAACAGTCCTTATTCCCACCAACCAACTACCCTTCCTGCCCTTTGTTTATCTTTTGGTTACAGCTTTCTTATAGCTGTTGCCCACTTCTAATTTCAGTATACCCAATGGCTTTTCACAATATCTACAGCTGACTTTCTCTCTAGGTATCTTCTGCTTCCACTCCATCTTCCAAATGCTCAAACCTATTTGTGCATTAAATGTTAAAAAAAAAAAAATCACCCAAAGAAACATATCATTCCTTCAATTAATCACCATCATCCCCATTTTGACAAAGATTTTGTGCCATGCTGCCCGTAGCGCACCGGCCAGTCTACATGTTGTTTACCTTTGAGTTCACTTCCCACTTTTGGCAAGGCTGGCTGTTGTTCTGCAGCAAGGTAACACAGGCTAAGAATTGAGATATGTCAACTTAAGGATTCGCCGTGGTCAGGTTTCCTCCGCAGAAGACCATGGAAGTGTGTCATGGACATTCTGACTCTTGTCCTCTTCAAAATAGCCCCGCTAACAGGTGTCAGAAACTGATTCCTTTGGTAGGATAAACAAATGGTATCACCAGATAAGGCTTTGAAGGCTTTGCAATGAACCCCAATTTGTAAGTAGTTGCACAGAAATTTAAAGAACGGAATCTCTGTTTGGATAGATGTCCTATATAATGCAGGCATCCTTTTTTATTTATTTTCCTTTCCATTTTTTTAAGTTTTGTATTTCAGCCACAGTGGTTTCAGTTAATCATACTTCTTAGTTCCTATTCCACCATTACTACTGGTTCATCACCTCCTTAGTCCTTTAGTGCTACTGTAACAAAATGTCAGTGGCTAGGTAATTTATAAAGAACATAATTTTATTTCTCTCAGTTCTGGAGGCTGGGAGTACAGGATACAGATGCCAGCAGGTTTGGTGTCTGGTAAGAACCTGGTATCTGTTTCCAAGATGGTGCCTGTTGCTTTATCCTCTGGAGCGGGGTAATGCAGTGTCCTCACACGGTGGAAGGGATGGGAGGGCAAAAGGGTGCTTCCTCCAACCTTGAGGTCTAAAGGGCCTAATGCTAATACTGTTTTTTAAGATGAAGCCCTCGTGACTTAACTACATCTTAGAGGCCACACTTCTTAATACTGTTGCATTGGGCGGACAAAAACACTGAAGCCCTAGCACCTCTGTTGATTGGTTGATTGATTGGAATCCTTTTCACAATCTCTGACAGGGATT
The DNA here is from genome assembly GCF_000951045.1 of Mandrillus leucophaeus. Classification (NCBI taxonomy): domain Eukaryota; kingdom Metazoa; phylum Chordata; class Mammalia; order Primates; family Cercopithecidae; genus Mandrillus; species Mandrillus leucophaeus. The sequence continues at coordinate 4,651,570 of NW_012099543.1, forward strand.
TTAACCTACTGCTGGAACTTACTATCTCATAAGGGCGACAGCCGATTTCATATATTGAACTTGCTAATTCTTCGTTAATTCTTTCATACATTAAACCAAAAATAACTTTCCCTTAACTTTGCCCTAATGTCCTCAGTTCTTTCTTATAGAACCATATAGAAAATGTCTATTTCTTCCCCCAACACAATAGCCTTTCAACCCTACAAGGTTGGCTATTAACATACCTGAGTCTTCACTTTTCTGTGTGAAACATAGTCTGTTGTTTCATCAGTTCTTCATATGATGTGGGTTTAAGGCACTTTACTACCTAGTCACTTTCCCTTGGACACACTCTAACTTGATAATGTCTTTTTAAAACATATATATACATTTAAAAATAGATATGCTCGCCATTGAAGAACATGGTGGGTACAAACTTGCTCCTCCCATCTCTAGTTTTGGTTTTTATTAATGCATCCTAAAATTTGTATCAGTTTTTTTTGGAAATAATATCACATTTTTGACTCTCATTGAACTTTAAATCTTTTTCAAGTGAACTGCTGTCAATTCAGAGCTTTCCTACCTTATATTTAAGTAGTTGATTCTTTGAACTTAGACGCAGAACTTAACATTTAACCCTATTAAATTGTATATTGTTAATTTCAGTCCATCCTTCTCCTTTTCCAAGGTCTTTTTCAAATTTGATTCTTTAATATTGTCTATCAACTTTACCTCCAACTTTCAGCCATCTACAAACTTGAAAGGCAAAGTTTTTATTGAAATTTACCCAATTCGCTGATTAAAATGTTTAGAATTTCAGAATAGAAGACAAAGAATCACTTTTAGTAGTGGTTCTAAAATTTTAGTGTGCAAAATAATTACCCAGGACATTTGCTAAGCTTGCAGATCCCCGAGTCCCATATCCAGAAATTTTGATTTAATAAGTCTGGGATGTGATTCCAGGAATGTGCATTTTTAACTAGCACCACATTTGATTCTGATGCTTTTTGTCCTAGACTATACCTTTAGACATATCTTCAAAATTTTCCTTTTGGTCTAATTTGACATTAACATGTTCATTAATTTTAATAGGGTGCTTTTTTTTTTTAGTACAGTGTTGGACACATGATTAATACTGAATGAATGAATGAACAAAAGAAAGAATGAAGGGTGGAAGCAGTGCTCAACTAATAATTCAGCTACATTTCTTTGTTTTAGTCACAGAGCCAATATGATCAGCTTTTTCAAATGTTTTGTTGTAATTGAATTATATTATGTCTTTGATGTTTCCCACCGAGGGAAAAAAAGAGATGTATTTTGCATGACCTTTTCTTAATGAACATATGTTTTCTCTTAGTGATCATTGCTTTCCTTTCTAAGTGCTCACAAATCATGTATTTCATTGGAAATTAAAAGTGTGTTATATTTAAACCTGGAAATCTCCCGTTATGAGTTCTTGCTTTACTTTTAAGAAATTAGGGCATAGGTGTAGTGTTTTACTTATTTCCTATGTTTTAGGCCATGTTAGTTGTCTTTTATGTCTTAATATGTTTGCAGATAAATAAGAACTCAAGTACTGGACATTTCGGCAAAAAGAAATGTCTTACTTTTTCCTAGAATTCATATTTACAAAAACTTTCAAAATCTGCAGAAAGACTCAAAGAATATTACAATGTTCTTAATCTAGAGCAACAATTGTTAGCATTTTGCTATATTTGTTTTTTTTTTTTTTTTGTGAGACGGAGTCTCGCTCTGTAGCCCGGGCTGGAGTGCAGTGGCGGGATCTCAGCTCACTGCAAGCTCCGCCTCCCGGGTTCACGCCATTCTCCTGCCTCAGCCTCCTGTGTAGCTGGGACTACAGGCGCCCGCCACCTCGTCCGGCTAGTTTTTTGTATTTTTTAGTAGAGACGGGGTTTCACCGTGTTAGCCGGGATGGTCTCGATCTCCTGACCTCGTGATCCGCCCGTCTCGGCCTCCCAAAGTGCTGGGATTACAGGCTTGAGCCACCGCGCCCGGCTATATTTGTTTTTTTATATCTAGCAAGATATATAGCTAGCTAGATTTTCCCTTCCCCGCCTCCTGAACCATTTGGCTGCCATGTTATTTAATCTCCTTTAGTCTAGAACAATTTCTCTGCACTGCTTTCTGCCTTTCAGAATGGATGCCTGAATTCTCTGATTATACTTCTTGGTTTTCTCTGTTTAGTTGAGTTTTGGCTTTTGAGCCATGTGAAGTTTTATACGTTCAAAATAAAATTAAAGAGGATTAAAAATAGCAAATTTTAAAATTTTTTCCTAAAGGGGAACTGGGGTGGCACATTATCGTGTTCATCATCAATTTTAGGGAAGCCAGAAAAGACTGATTCAAAGTACAGAAGAGAGGGAAGGAAGGCTGGGCGGAAGAATACTCGACCGCTATGAAGGTTCGGGAATGTTCAGCAAGGTCATCGGGGATTTCCCCAGATAAAAATCAGCTATCAGATCAGTCGCCTGCTCCCAGCAAGGGGCCTGCCTCAGTATCCCCGCTGGCTCTGTTATCGGCTGGGAGCATCCAGGGCAAGGCGCGGCCTGCGCGGTGCAATGCAGCCATGGATTTCAGATCTCAGTCCGGAGGGCTGTGGGAGGAAACCTGAGGTGACTCTCAGGGTTGCCAAGTCAAGGCCCAGCCCCTTTCGAGGGGTGGCTGGGTGATTGATTGCAGGGATATCAAGGACCCATCTCTAGCCCCAAGTCAGGGAAGATGTGGTGGTCCCCACTGAGGCTCTGCTCTGCTCAATCCTGTTTCCTTCCCTTCGCTGCCCGTGGGGCTGATTTTACGTGCACCCCCTAATAAACCGCCTGCGTGCCCATCTGCAAGCATTGCTCCAAGCTCTTATTACCCTGTTAACACGTATGTAATCCTCACAACGCTGAGGTGGGTGCTGTTAGCATCTTCATTTTATGCATGAGGAAACTAAGGAACAGAGACTGGCTAAGTGGCTGCCCAGAGGAATGCATGCTCCTGGGAGGTAGCAAAGGCTTGCCTCAAACATAGACATGGTGACTCCCTGTCGCCCCCTTATGTGCCACTCACTGCTCTTCTCTGTGACATAGAGATTGCTGTTACCATACCCAGTATCGTAATCCTATTATATTTCCCAGATGCTTTCCTAAGCAGAAATGTAGAAAAACTTCCTGGAGATTTAGCGTAGGAGGAGATGTGTCCTTATTGTGTGAAGGCAGTTCCAACCTCAATCTATTCATCCGCAGGGCTTTAGCTCCAACCTGGAGAACTAGCTTCACCCTGTAAGCTGCATTCCCTAGCACTCAGCTTTCCTCGGGCAACGTGATACACCTGCCACTCCCATTCTGCAAAAGGAAAGACTATGTACAGCACAAATACCGAAATGGGAGATAAATACTCTCCTCTTCCCTAAGACAAGAGCTAGTTCTTGTTTCCTGACCTATTTGACTGCACATTCAGAGCTTGTATAACGCAGCTAAACTAGCCTACTTAGCATTTATGCAATCTGCTCTGTTTTCCACAAGCTCTTTAAGATGTGACTTTAAAAAATCTTCTAAAAAAATAACGGCAAGGTCACAATAGCCATTTCTATAGGGAGACTGAGGAATGATCAAGACTCCGGTTGCAATTTAGGGTGGGGAAATCTTTCCACTCCGATGAGCTTCTCAGGTGTTGGAAGGGTCATCAGTTGTCCCAGTTTTCCCTGGGGCTGATAGGTTTCCCAGGACATGGGACTTTCCTCTCTGAAACTGGGAGAGTCACAGGTAAACTGCGACAATCAGTCACCCTACAATGGACACTTTAAGGCCTAGCATTGCTATGTTACAGAAATATCTGCCCCTCTACGGTAACTACTTTGTATTATTTCAAAAAAATACTGATTTTTTTTTTTTATTGGCCTAGGAAATTCCCTGTAGAAACTATGGAGATAAACAAAGAGAAAACCAAAAACCATTCAGTAGCTCATTACGCAGAAGTCAATGTTTAAACCTTTCAGCGTCTTCTGTGTTTTTCTTTGTGTGTGTGTGTACACGTATCTTTTATACATCTAAAACTGTGCGGTGAGAACAATTCTGTACGCTGATTTTCACTTCGTCTAAGCATTTTCCCCTATCAGTAAGTATTTTTTGAAAACACCATTGCTATTGATTGCATAATTTCCACTGAGGATGTACTACATTTTATTTAATCATTCTCTTCTTGTTCAGCATTTAAACTAATTTTTGCTGTTAACGATAATTTTGCTGTGAAGATCTTTGGGTTTCTAATGGTTTCTTTTGGAGTGGTTTCTAGCACTTTACTGGATGAAAAGTTATGGGCTTAGTTAAAGCTACTGAATCCTGTTTCTAAAATGCTTCTGGAAAAGGCGGTAAGTCAGCAGTGTTAATGCCCACTCCACTGAACTCCTGCCAACACTGAGAGTTTTTTCAATCTTCACTCATCTTATAGATTTTTTTTTAAAGTTATACTAGACAATCTTCATTTCTTTGTTTACTAATGAAGTCCAAACCTCTTTCATATCTTTCTCATTTGAATTTTCCTGGGAAATTGTTTGTGCATATATTTTTCCAGATAATTTATTGAGTTGTCATGTCTTCTCAATTTATATGAACTCTTTACAGACTGACTACAATAAGTCTTTTTAGGTCATAATTGTTTCAAATACATTTTTGACTCACTGTTTGACAGATGTCTTAAAATACCCTAAAACCGTTTAAATGTTTATGCACTTTAAGCAGTATTTTAAGCCCTGCACTCATATACATACGCACTTGGTGGAGGTTTATGCTTTCCTTTCCTTTAAAAGTCTCTGATTTTTTTCACTTTTAGCCCATCTCTGCTGATTTAAAACTATTTGGTAATATTTGAAAAGAATATGTGTAATGCATATGTAATCATAAAGATAAAAGGTAAAACAAAATTACATGAGTCCACCACCCAACTTAAGGAGTGGAACATACCTAGTTCACACACTAGAACATATACTCTGTGTTCCTCCCCAATCTCAGATCCCTAATTTTCCCAAGATGGAATTGTCATCCTGCTTTTGCCTTTGTTATTTGATTGCTTTTAAAAAACTAGTTTTATTATATATATGTATGTGCCTCTAAGCATATGTTTAGTTTTAATATTTTTGAGCTTTACAAAACTAGATTCTTCTTTTATCTCTTCATCTCAGTCTTGCTTTTTTTTCAGTAAGTACTGTGTATGTTTATCCATATTTTATGAGAAGATGTAGTTCATTCATTTTCAGCACTGGATAATATTTCATTTCATTTCTCATCTATATGTATGTAAGTATTCATGGTGCATATGTACAATAATTTCTCCTAGAGAAATATTATATTATATTATATTCTTATTACATATACTATGTGGGAGTGGAATTGCTGGGTTGAAGTCGAAGTGCATGTTCAATTTTACAAGCCATTGCTAAATTGTTTTCCTGAATGGCTGTACTAATTACATTCCCAACTGTAGAATATAAGAGTCCTGTTGCTTGACTTTCTTGCCAATACTTTGATATTTTCAAGTATTGAAATCTGGTAGCCATTTTTCACCCAGTAGAATTGCCCTCACTTTTAAGGCTTATTGGTACAAGTTCTTAAAGACTGAAAAGGAGTTCTCAGAAACAAATCAAACCTCTTTTATGTGGGCTTCTCGTTTCTCCTTGGGGTCAGACACTTAACAAGCTGTTCATAATATGCCATGCTGGGCCTAATGTTCAGCCCTTAGAAGAAAAGGCCGTATCAGCTGGGACAAGTGAACAGCAGACAGAGTTAGGAATTAGGAAGCTTGGGCTCTAACCTGCTTCTGTCACTGAAGCTTTGCAGGGCCCACGTATGAGTCATGTCCCCGCTCCGCATCCTATCTGCTCACTAGGCATAACAGAACTGACCTTCCTCCCAGCCCCGCCGTGAGGATGAAATCCTGTGTGGAGCACTTTGAAATCTTTGGATGAAAAGCGCGACAGAAGTGCCAAGTATGATTGTTACCCGTGCCAGCCACACTAGAAGACAGCATAAAAATAGGAAGCAAAAAAAATTTCATTTTACAAAAGCTTCAGTGAGAAAATTGGCTGGTCAGAATGTCATTCCCTGGTTTTGATTCACATACACGTTGTCTTTTATAAAATTAGAAGAAAAAAATAATTGTACACATTTTTAACTTTGCCGGGAAGAAGCCCTTTGATCACCACCATCCCTGTGATGCCAGGTGAGTCCCTGATGCAGAAGGAAGATCGGTACATGAGGAGACCGTGTGGAATCAGTTCTTTGTAGTTGCTCACCAATTTCTGTTTTTCATTGCAAGGAATCGAAGCCATAAAGTCTGAGGGGATGTTACAGGTTGAGGATTAGGGAGTGTCTAAACCTTGACGTCGTCACAACATAGGATCCGAGATACCTCCGGCTGAAACGGAGACTGTGCTTTCAGAACTGGCCCAGCACCCGGTCTCTACTCCAATGCTCTCAGGATCTGGCCCTTAATAGGAGAACATGAGAGTTGCAGATTAAAAAACCCAAGAGGGAACTTTGCAACAACCTTTGTCATTTTAGGAATCCCAAAATAAGGTGAGTCATGCCCGTTAGTGTGCACCTTCGTCCTAAAAATGACTTAGCTGTAGTTTTAATAGCTTATGTCCATCTTGGTATAATGCTGTAAGTGAGTTGTGATAAGCTGTAATCACCTTTGCTTATAAATTGGATAGACTGTGGAAACAGTTGCAAACCACGGAAAAGACATTTCAAGCTCTGAGCTTCCTGCCTGATATGACACGCAGAGAATTTAGAATAGGAGTTTTGGATGCTGTTGCCACGTCTTTACTGCCTGTCTTTTACACTGGCGTTTTAAAAAGTCAAAACCCGACAGGGTTGTTTGGTTGCTGCATCCCACTGAGAAGTTGAGAAAGTAAAAGGTAAGGGGGCGTAGCCATGGGCTTGTCAGGGGGACGTGAGTGACACGAGTCCACCCACAGCAACTGTTCCATGAAGGTATGAATCATATTGTACTCGACTTGTAATTTCCACCCAGGAAGGGAAAGCTACTGAGCACTATTGAAATGTTTTGTTCAGAAGTTTCTCAGAGGGAGGGTCTTCATAGTGTTTTATGGAATAATTTGCATTCTAATCGGCATAATTGAATTATTGCCATAGAATTTGCATGGTATGGCTCCAGTAGCAATACTTCCCATTAAGAAATAAATACTCTTTAGAGGGGAAAAAATGTCCATCAACTGTAGTAGCCAATCACACGACAATCTCTATTTATTCCTCTTCATAACCCCATGAGAAGGGTCATCCTCACTGGATTTTCAATTTCTTAACTGAAGAAATTAGTTGAAAAGTGGAAATCCAATCTGCTGATAGTTTCTTTATCTGTCCACACCTCATAATGGGTTTGACTGATTCTTCTATTTAAATTGACAGATTATTTACACCTCCGTGAATTACAGTGTTGCTGTGGTCTTTCTTTCCTTTACATTTGTGTGTGTGCGTGTGTGTAGAACGTCTGTAGTCAGGCTAAAATTCAGATCCCATCTTTATAATTCTTGTTTGTGTAATACGAATTTATCACAGCGGCAAGATAGTGGATTATCATACAGCCTTGAAATATCACACTGATTAAGACAGTGGAGAGCCATAGGGAAATGATGGCATGTTAAGTGGAAAAGAATATGAAATTATATCTTTACCATGCTTTCAAGTACTTAAATTGTGCATATAGAAACATGAGCTGAAAAAGAAATATGGAAAAAAGAAACAGATGGTTGGTTGAAATTATGGGATTATGAGAGTTCCCTCTCCACCTTTTTATTCTTTTGTTTTCCATTAACACTCTTACAACATTGCCTGTGTAATAAACATGATATTAAAATTATTCAGCTGGGTGATTAACAATAGCCGAGATATGCAATCTACTTAAGTGTCCATCAACAGATGAATGGATAAAGAACATGTGGTATATATACACAATGGAATATTATTCAGCCATAAAAAAGAATGAAACCTGTCATTTGCAGTAACATGAATGAGCCTGGGGGCCATTCTGTTAAGTGAAATAAACCAGGCACAGAAAGACAAATACCACATTATCTCACTCATATGTGGAATCCAAAAAGTAAAAGGTAAGGAGGTGTAGCCATGGGCTTGTCAGGGGGACTTGAGAGATACGAGTCCACCCACAGCAACTGGAAGTTGCTGGAAGTAGAGTAGACTAGTGGTTACCAGAGGCTGGGAAGAGTGGGGTGGGGAGTGGGGAGAAGTTGGTGAAAGGGTACAAAGTTACAGTAAGGCAGGAGGAAGTTAGACAGGAGTGACATAGCAGTTACAGTCTGGGGGTGGTGGCTCACACCTATAATCCTAGAACTTCAGGTGGCTGAGGTGGGCAGATGGCCTGAGCCCAGGAGTCTGAGACCAGCCTGGGCAACATAGCAAAATCCCATCTCTACAAAAATTAAAAAAAATTAGCCAAGCATGGTGGCACGTGCCTGTGGTCCCAGCTACTCAGGTGACTGAGCTGGGAGGATCACCCGAGCCTGGGAAGGTCCAGGCTGCGGTTAGCCGTGATCACACACTGCACTCCAGCCTGGATGATAGGCTTAAACAGTTTTGAAACCCCATCTCAAAAAAATGAAAATAAAAAATAAGAATAGTTACAGTTAGGTAAGTTCTAGTGTCCCATTGCACAGTAGGGCGACTATAGTTAATAAAAATTTATTGTGTATTTCAAAGCAGCTAGAAGAGAGGAATTTGAATGTTCTCAACACAAAGAAATGATAAATATTTGAGATGATGGATATGCTAAATATACTTATTTGATCATTAAACATCATATACAGGTATGGAAATATCACATGTACCCCATATATATGTACAATTATTATGTATTGATTAAAAATAAAAGATTAAAATTGTATTTCAAAAAAGTACTTGGTTACAAGAGAAGATCTATCATAAAACGAATAAAGTTTAATAAACAAAGGACCTGAGTTACAGGTCCTTTCCCATGCAGGGCCCCTGTGAGAGCCTGGGTTGCTAAAAGTGATAGAGTTCCAGGTGGAGAGAGGAAGCCGGGTTACAATCAGGAAACATTTCTATGTCAGCATTTCGGGTAAATTGCTTAAAGCGATCTCAGAAGAAAAGGAACTAATTCTCCAGCACTCCTGTAATTTGTCATGATATAATTTCTCATTCTAAGTAAATATTCGCTTTCATGCCTAATTTTGTATTTGCAATTTTGCATTCTTCTTCTTAAAGAGGGCTCCCATAATTGTATAAGCCTCATGCCTCACAAAACCTGAAGGTGCCTTTGGTGAGGTGGATCATCAGAACACCAGCTGAGCATCTCGAAGTGTGAAATCTAGCATTGGATTCCATCCCTGACTTTTCCTAAGAATCACTGTGAATGCGCTGGACAAACTGCTGCTGCGCCGGGTGCTCCCTGTGTCATCACACTTCCTCATTGTACTTCTGGGTCCTCTGAAGCTGTTCCCAGTGCTTAATCATAAGAAAAGCAGTTCCAAATACTAGTTCAGAAACTCAGGTAGAAAGAGATCTTAAAGGTCATGTCCAGTCACTCTTCTGATGCTTGGGTCTTCTCTTCAGGAGGCATCTGGGCCTGGGCTTGGACCTCTTGCCTCAGTCAACCTATTAGAAAGGTCTTTCCTTGTCTTGAGTCAAAACCAGTCCACTGCTACTGGCATTGCTCTGTACTTCCACGCTCTATAAAAGGTGTCTAACCTTTCAGATGAGAATGGCAGAGGAAAGCGAGAAGAAATTTTAGTTGTTCTTCAACTTTCCAATTAGGCATGCCGTTAGGGATTTTTAATACGGTGCTTGATTTAATCTTCTCATTAACTTTCTGATGTAAGTATTATTATTTTATTCTAGGGGTCCCAGATGTAGCAAATAAAAATAGAGGATGTCCAGTTATATCTGAATTTCAGATCAAAACAAATGATTTTTAAAAAACGTACACTCCCAAAAGTGTGAAATTAATTTGTCCTTGGACAAGAGATATGTAAATGTCATGTATTTTACCTGGAAATCCTGTTACTATGCCCATTTTTGGAGCTGAGGAAACTAAAGGTCGGAGCCTAGGTAAGTAGTGGAGCTGGAATCTAAGCCCAGGTCCTTGATTTCAAAGCACCACCCCATGGCCCACAATATCATACACTGATTTAGTATCTGCCTCCTACCTACCCCCAAGAAAAATGTGAAATTAATTTGTCTTTAAATAAGAGCTACCAAAGTTATAAAAACAAAAGAAAACAAATGTATTCACAACTAAGAGAAGACAATCTCCAGGAAACTACTGCTTCATTTATTTGATACTGGGCAGAATTTTTGATGAGAAATCAGCAAGATCATAGCCTGGAGTGAACACTGGAGGCATGAGATGTCCTAGAGAAAGAGGCTAGAACAGAGGGTGGAACACCTCTTCTATTAAAGCGGCTGTTTTCCAGAGTCTCTGGAAAGCTCCCTCCTTTGTCGTGGCGGTGGTGGGGAAGGGCAGGCTGGGACCCTAATGCATGACTTTCCACCTGGGTGTTACTGGCATCTGATGTCCTAATCATATTTCCCTGTCACCTCTCAGTGCTGATTTACTTTCTCCTCCCATTCTACACACTGCAGAACTAACTGCCTGCCTAATTGCCAAAACTAATTGCTGTGACATTCGTTGTTCATCTGCTCCTTTCTCCGGCTTGAGCTCGGGCAGGTGGCTCCCATGAAGGCAAGGGTGGAATTATTCCTGCTTTGGGGCCAGGATGCTTCAGAGTGATGGCCCAACACTTATCTTCCTCATGGAGGCGGACCAAGGAATCACCTTCCTCACTGAGCAGGGGACAATAATTCTTGGCAGGGGTTCACCTTCTTCTAGTGTGAGATTGGGTAGCTTTGACAGATTGTGAGTCAATTAAATTGTACTTTTCAGGGAGTTCCTCTCTCCCATGTAGAGATTAGGATTAGATTTGTTCGTGAGGAAATTGACCCAGAGAGGTGAGACAGCTCCTTGCTGACCACATAGCTCATTCATGGTAAAGTTGAAACTGGGGCTCAGATATCCCAATTCATAGCCCAGAATAATTTCTACTGCACCACAGCACAACTGTTGCAGTTGCAATAATTACAGTTTTATATTTCCTAATAAACTTTTATTAAACCACTGTCGAGTAGTATGTCCTCATTGGTAGCAAGAATAATAAATATTTATTGAGTTGTTATGAATATTAAGCCCACTTTTTTTTCATGTAATCCTGAAAAAAGACAACATGACACAGATGCTCTCCGTATCCTTATTTTATATCAGGGAAAATGGAGGCAGAGGGAGGATGATAACTTGCCCAGGTCTGACGCCAGATCCCATCCTCTTACCCCCACAAGGCCACGTGCAGACTCCTCCTGACAGCTTTTGGATTCTGATACACGAAAGAACTTGTGAAGATGACTTGAAGGTTGGAACTGGAGCAACATGAAACTAATCAACCAGATTATGCAAATTATTATGTAAACTCCTATTATTGAGCCAGGATTCATGACAGTCCCTCTCTTCCAACACGGCTGAGACAAAAGCAAATGGATTGCAACACTAGCTTGGGATGAATTCAGGGAGCTTGGAAAGAATTCCTGGGATTTTCTGGGCAGTGGAAAAGACAGTGGGTTGGGAGTCAGGAACCTGAAGTTTAGTTCTAGGTCTGGCACTAGGTAGCTGCGTGGCCCTGGGAGGACCTAGTGCCTCAGTTTCTTCAACTGTGAAATGAGATAAGACTCCATGCTCTGGAAGACCCCTGCCATTCTAGGCATCTCGGATGGCATGTCCAAGATGGAAGCACACAATGACAGAGGCTTGTAGTGACCTTCAGGACAGCTTTCCAGTAGCTGTAAATAAAAGTCTTATTGTTTGGTTCTTGGTCTTTCCCCCCTGTCAGTGACAGGAAGAATAATAAAAGCAATGGCACTATTGTGTGAAATAAGTGTTTTCTCATCCAAAAGAAAACATGACATATACAATAGCAAACCATTTGCAAGCTGAAAAAGTAATTAATTGTATAAGTCATTGAACATGATAGGAAAAGTGAATTATGATAAGGGAGGACTGAGAGTTAACAAATGAAAATTTTATTTAAAAGTTTAAAAAGACAGTTTTTTTTAAAAGGAGAGCATTGAAAGGTGATTAACCTACAGAAAGAAAGAACTATTTCAAACACATTTAAAAAGGCACAATTAGAAGAATACTGGAAAAATAAAAAGAAAAATTCAGTTTGATCTGAGGAGGGGGAAAAAAAGCTGTCTTCATGAAAAACAGATTTTGAAGTACTTTTGTCATCAGTTTCCTTTCAATTCTTCTGGTTAATTTCATGAAGGCTGTGCGAACTCTCAACTTCCCAGTGTTTGTAGGAGGGGAGGGTGGTAAGGTGTGAGTGGAAAAAAAATGAATTTTCAAGGTATGGGATTTTATAGTAAAGACTTCCTTAGCAGGATGGACCGTAACAGGGTGTTAGTGATGGAGACCTTGGGAGGAGCAGGCAGAAGATATGGATTTGAGGCCCTGACGTACTCTGCCTGCTGTATGATCTTGGACAAGTTCGACCCCTCTCAGGGCTTCAATATCTTCTTACCTACATGAAGTGATGGGATTGAACACCTCTGTAGCCCTCTCTAGTCTATATGTTTGCATTTCTAACAGTATAGCATGATTAAAAAAAATAGAAAGTCAGTGGTCTTTAGGTTACTAGTCAGGATGAAACTCAAAAAATCTATTTTTAAAATTGTGAGTATTGGGTGTGGTGAAAATATTCATATTTGGGGTCAGAGAGTTTTTCTAATAGAATCAACTCTAGAGTATTCAGACTTGCTCTCACTCCAAAGAGGAAGTGAAGGCAAGCTCTGCTTTCTCCTCTGCTGCTTTCTTTGTTCATGGGAGTGTGCAAATTTTTCTGGCAACACAGAAGACTGAACACAGGAAGCCTGAACCCCGCGAAGCCATAAGGCTTAGCATGGGCGTGGGGGGTGATCAGCCCTTCATCTGTCATTCAGAACTCCATGCTGCAACACAGAGGGGGTAAAAAACCTTCTGCTCTCTGTTCCAACCTCAAGGGCAGAGCACACAGGCCGAGTTGCTGTTCTTGTCTCACAATCTGGAGGCCAGAAGTCTGAAATCAAGGTGTCGGCAGGGTTGGCTCCTTCTGGGAGCTGTGAGGGAAGTATCTGTTCCCGGCCTCTCTCCTTGGCTTACAGATGGCTGTTGATATGGTTTGGCTGTGTCCCCACCCAAATCCCACCTTGAATTGTAGTTCCCATAGTCCCCACGTGTCATGGAAGGGACCTGGGGGGAGGTAATTTAATCATGGGGGCAGTTACCTTCATGCTGTTCTCGTGAAAGTGAGTGAGTTCTCAGGAGATCTGATAAGGGGACTTTCCCCGTTTTACTCACTCAGTTCTCTTCCTGCCACCACTTGAAGAAGGACATGTTTGCTTCCCCTTCTGTAAGTTTCCTGAGGCCTCCCCAGCCATGCTGAACTATGAGTCAATTACACCTCTTGCCTTTATAAATTACCCAGTCTTGAGTATGTCCCTATAGCAGCATGAGAATGGAAATACAGCCATCTTCTCCGTGTGTCTCTTTGCATTGTCTTCCCTCTATACGTGTCTGTTTCTGTGTCCAAACTTCACCTTGTTATAAGACACTAGTCTTATTGGATTAGAGACTCTAATGACCTCATTTAAATTTGATTACCTTGGTAAACACACTGTCTCCAAATAAGGTCACATTCTGAAACACTCGGGGTTGGGACTTCAGTAATATCTTTTTGGGGGGAGACACACTTTAATGCGTAACATACTACAAGAGAAGGGAGCTGCTTATCATTGTCCATTACCTGGAATCGGTTCAGACAACCATCATCTTCCTACATGCAAAGGAGAAAACAGTTCACCTGGTCATTTTTGCTATGGCAGGAGGAAATGTCAATACCAAACCATTGGAGAAGGTTGCTGAGTCATTCAGTTGTGGCAGCAACCACCTTTCTTCCCTGCACCCCCTGGCTAGGCTGCTCCATGTTGGGAGGCAGGGTGTTCAGTACAGCCACCGTGAGCTGAGTGAGGGCTTCAGCTGCAGGCTGGAGTGACCCAGGGAGGAACTGCCGCCTATCAAACGGAAACACCTGCCACGGAAGGTTCACTGAAGCCCAAGAAAATAAAGGTCAACGGCTCTGGGCTGTGCCGCCACCAGTCTCCACCACTATTCTGGGGCAGAATACACCTATTGGCTCACAATGCTGTGAAAGAAAACAAGAAAGTCATGATGGTGAGCACTGCCCTACAGAGATAATGAGCCACTGGAGTAGTTCTGAGGCAGGAGCCAGAGGAGCTGCGATTCAGAGGCAGTCAGGGAGTGGGACTGGGGTCATGGGAGAGACTGGACCCAGTGGTCTAGTGGGTCATCTCATTCCAGATATGTGACCTGAGACCTGCATGTGTGTGCCTGTGCATGTGTGTGGTGTGTGCCTGTGCATGTGTGTGGTGTGTGCCTATGTGTATGTGGACGTGTGGATACATATATGTGTGTGCATGTGAGTATGCATGCGTGTGCATGTGGGGGGTATGGGTGACTAGACAGGGGGAGCATGGGGAAAGGAAGGGAAAAGAGAGGGTTAAAACCATGACAGGATAATAAGCATCTGAAATACCTAACTACAACAAAATGTTCTGAGGCTTTGTACAGCCTTATTTTCCAAACTGCAGGTTGTGGCTCAGCAGTCAGCTGGGAAATCAATTTACCCATGCAGAGGTTCTTAACCTGGGGTCTGTGGACACTGCCCTCTCCCCACAAGAGGCCCAAGGATAGAATTGTATTTCAATATCATTGATTTCCTTTGTAAGCCTACGAGTTTTGCTTTATGCCTTTAAAAACACTCCAAGAAAGGATCCATAGACCTCATCACATGGGGTAGAAATGGCACGCACACACACACACACAAGCGCATACACACACACAGATACACATACACACACACACACACAAACACATACACACATACACACACACACACACAAGATTAAAAATCTCTAGGTCAAAACCAGCATTTTAAAAAGAAATTAAAAAATTTGAGCTATGCATGTAATGAGGGTATTGTTTTGTGAAACTTTTGTTTTAGATATACAAATACTTGTGTATGTAAAATATACATATGTATATGTGTGTATACATAGTTATGCACATACATATTTATTTATTTATTTTGTGATGGAGTCTTGTTCTGTCACCCAGGCTAGAGTGCAGTGGCATGATCTCAGCTCACTGCAACCTCTGTCTCCCAGGTTCAAGCGATTCTCCTGCCTCAGCCTCCTGAGTAGCTGGAACTATAGGCGTGTACCACCATGCCCAATTTTTGTATTTTTGTATTTTTAGTACAATTACTAAAAATAAAAATTTACTAAAAATTACTAAACAATTACTAAAAAATTTTTAAACTAATTTTTGTATTTTTAGTAGAGATGGGTTTTTGCCATGTTGGCCAGGATGGCTTTGATCTCCTGACCTCGTGATCTACCCACCTCAGCCTCCCAAAGTGCTGGGATTACAGGCATGAGCCAGCCTGCCTGGCCATTTATTTCTAACTGTAGGGCATGGGGCAAAAATTTGATAGCCACAGTTCAATAGCCTACTGGACATTAGAGTAAAAGATTAAAAAAAATTGTTTTTTAAATTATGAGTGAGGAATGTAGTGGGCCATTTGTGTTTTGGATTGGAGGGCTCTGCTGTTAGGCAGACATTTGACTTTTCACTCAGCATAGCCACATTCCAGCCAATCTCCCAGGGAATAGTGATAAGCTGGTCCTGACCATGCCTGTATGGCTACAGCCCTCTCTGCCTTGTTGAGGCCTGAGTTAATTGGAAGTGTTGCAGAGACATGTGTTGATTCCTGCGGCTACAAGGCTCCTGGAAGTGTCAGAGGCAGGGGTATTGTTTCCTGGGAGGGGTGTCTTCCTGTGTACCGCTGCGGTACCACTAGTGTATGCCTGCCCGGAAGTTTGTTCTTTCACACTCACAAGGCCACCTGAAGAAACAGAGAGAGGGTCTCCCACAGAATGGGGCAGCAAAAGAAGTCAAGCAAAAGTGAAGAAAAGAGAAATAGGGGACAGAGAGGGGAGCTGTAACAAGTGTTCAGGAAAAGGGGGGTCAGATAGGAGTGAGAAGCAAAGAGAAAATCGCAAGCGTATAAAGCAAGTGGCGGGACTCGCTGAGCCGCAGGTGTAGTAAGAAGCTATCGCACCAGCCCGTTAGCTCCCTGCAGGTTTCACAGCATCAAGGATGGTGAAACCGAAAGAAAGAAAAGGCAGTTCAGCAGGAAAGATCAACAAGGACAAATCCTGAGACGAATCCAAACTGCTGTTAGGATTGAACCAAGCAAAGATATGACCACCCATGATAGCGACCTGTTGCTTAGTTTGTTTTAAATGAAACTCATATTTACTTGATTAATTTAGAAAATCTGAGATTCACTAGAGCAGGAACTGTGCCTTCCTCAGTTCCTAGATCAGTACCAGTTACATGGTGAAGGCTTAATAAATATCTATAAAGGAATGTTAATGAATCAGCTGGTAATTGATATGTAAAATTGCTTGAAATTATAAAATAATAGTGATAACTAAAAGTGATACAGTGCATAATAGTATAGAAATCAACTTCATGGTTATCTCATTTAATCCTCACACAGTCCCATCAGGTATCACCATGATCATCCGCACCTTAAGATTAAGACACTAGTTCAAAGTCACTCTATGATTTGTGCCTGGGATTTTAAACAATATTCTCTGATGCAAAAGCCAACATAGACTTTGCCTCTTTGGGCATGTTGTGTATTCCCACTCATGACGAATGCTTTGTATATTTAAGTAGGCATATCCATAGTAGGTATGGGTATCAGTTTGGATTCTCCAGGAAGCAGACACCCCGATGAAATTAGGAGTGTATGAGGAGGAGGGGGTCACACCTGGGAAAGATAAAGGGAGATTGATCAGGGTGGGGCAATGTATTAGTCCATTTTCACACTGCTCTAAAAAAATACCTGAGCCTGGGCAATTTATAAAGGAAAGAGGTGTAATTGATTCACATTTCCACATTGCCGGGGGAGATCCATACTTAGAATCGTGGCAGCAGACAAAGAGAAACCAAGGACCTTCTTCACATAGTGGCAAGAGAGAGAAGAGCCAGTCAGTGAGGAAGTGCCACACTTTTAAAATTATCAGATCTCATGAGAACTTCCTTACTACCACGAGAACAGTTTGAGGGAAACCTTCCCCGTTATCCAATCACTTCCCACTAGGCTCCTACCTTAACACCTGGGGATTACAACGAAAGATGGGATTTGGGTAGGGACACAAAGCTCAGCCATACCAGACAGGGATGCTGATGTGCCACTTATGAAAGGAGAGGCAGAAGGAAGCGGGATGGAGCTGGGAGTGCCTCAGTCCATGATGTAGATCTGATGAAGTCTTCGCCAATACAATGGAAGTCCCATAGCAAGGACTGCCTGCAAAAGAGCCTCACACTGGATAGAAATGGCCTGGCCTGGCCATAAATCTCCATGCTCAGGCAATGTCTGGGTCTGCCTAGGATGTGCATGACCTTGGCTTGAAAGTTAAGGTGCATTCTACAGGCAGTGTAGCTGGATGCTGTCGGCTAACTGCACATCTTGCAACCGGACAGCAAGTTCTTCCTTGAAGGGAGAAGCAAGTGGTGCACCTCATGACTATATATGTTTACAGTTTTAAAGACATGACATTTTAATACAATTCCCACTTAAATGCTTTAGCTGGCTGTTGTTTTCTTTACTATACCCTGACTTTCTAGTTAGTGAACCATAGCCAACATAGAGACCAAATGTCCCAGTTTGAAAATACTAAATTCCTACCTACAGGGTTAAGAGAAGAGAAGGGATTATGCTAGATTGAGCAACTAAAATTTGATACACTGGATCAAGTCAACTGTTACAAAAATATAGGTGCTGCCACTCCATTTTTCACATCCGTGGCGGACTTGGCCGATTGATCACAGCACTCTTCCTTATGAGTTGTGTTGTCTGCCTCAAAATTATTTTCAACATTGTGATCCAGACAGCCATTCCCAATCTATCACCATTGGCACCTAAGATGAAACCAATTTATCATCCCATCACTAGGTAATGGGGGGAAAATACTGGTCTTGGAGCAGGTGTGTGTGCCCAAATGCTTGTAAGGGTGCTAATGAGAGTGTGAGATTGAGGGAGATGTAATGAAAATAAACACTTGAAGTTGTTTATCAATTAGAAGGTTAGGTTTTAATTTTTTAATTAATAAATCTGTTTGAACCCAGAATATCTTTTTCCCAGAGGCAATATTACAAATAAGGATTATATACAAAAGTCAGCATCTAAATCTCTACCTATGTATATATAACTATTAGTGAATTTGCTTTTGGATCCTAACAATAAACTGAGTGCTCATTGACCTTAACAAATAGGGGTTTATTCTTTCTCCCATAAAACGAAATCCGTAGGTAGGCAACTATCAGCATACATTCAGGCTTTTAGCAACAGATCTTTGTGATTCTGTTGCTACTTTCCTCGTAGTTACAGAATGGCTGTTGTTTCAGGCATTGTCTTCAATATTATTTGGAGGTAGGGTGCCCCTATTCATCAGGAAATTTAAAACTCTGTAAGTAGTCTCCCCCAGAAGAATTCCATATACATTTCATGTGCCAGACAGGATAACATGACTGTCCGTAGCTTCAAGAACGATGGGCAAACCACATATCTTATTTTCCAGCCTCTGTGCTGGGAGGTAGCAAGGGAGAAGGGGTTAGACATAGCTTTTAGATAGTTTGCCAATAGTGAATGGTACTTAGACCTAAAAATAGCAGTACTAGTTTTCTAGAGTTTAAAATAATACTCGATGTTTTCGGGCATGAGCAGAAATATCCTACGTTCACTCCTCTACTACTCATGTCCACTTTCTAATAAAAAAGAATTTGATAAATGTAATGAGCATGTCTGTATATTTGCTGGATGAGCATGGATTCTACATGTTTGTGCTTTAGCAAAATAATTCCTACTTTGAGTTTCAATAGACTTATGTCTTAAAATCTAGTCATTGGATAGCTTTAAGCTGAAATGCTGTTGATACATTACTATTCACTGTAGGATTAACCTGACAACCCACCACAATTTAAATGGGAATTTAAAAATTAAATTAACAATGAGTTATAAAGAAAGGTAAGAATGGTAGAAACCGAAATCTCCAGCCCACTCAGGATAACACTCAAAATGTATAGCATATTTACTAAAAATTACAGAAGTTCCAAACTATCTCCATGTCTCTAAGTGAGTCACGTGCCAGAATTAACAGTTCTTTGGTGCTCTGCAATCTTCTTAGCAGAGTACAGAATTAAGTCCTTGGCAAACTGTAATAATGTGTTAATTTTAGATCATTATGCCATAATGTAGTAATCCTTAGTAAATACTTAGTAAGTTACTAGAAAGTAGCTCTTCATCATATGCAAAAAATAAAATTGAAGACATTGCATGTCATTGGCTTCCAAGAATAGGAGAAAGGAGATTTTAGAGTCAGTTTCCGGTTCATCTATAAGACAGTGTGTTGGATCACATTGTAAAGAATTGTGATGCATAGATGAGAGCACTAGTTTGAAATCAACAGCTGGATTTGAATTTCCATTCCACCTATGACTACTCAGGACAAGTCTCTTAAGCCCTGCATAGCTCAGTTTCCTCATTATTAGACTGGCAACTACTAACACAGAAACTATTCTACTTACAGTATGTTTGTAATTGAATCTATTTGTTGGAAATTCCAAAGTGACTAAGCTTGCCGTCACAAATGCACTTCCAGGAACAGGAGCATGAATCAGTTTCTCAAAGCTTTTAATGAAAGCTGGTGTGCTTGTTTATACATGTTCAATGCCATGTCTGCCTAGGTGATAAAATAATGCTTGTATACAGAAGACACTAAAAAATATAGGTTTTGAATGAGTGAAGGACATTTTCCCCCAAATTGTTGTCATTTGTCATTTATCTCTGCTGGAAGTCTGTGGGGGCAGATAACTGTTCTCCTTGGGGATCTCCCAAGTGTCCTGAGGAGGTCCTTAGGAGCCACAGCCTGCATTCTTGTCGCCTCACCCCTCATGTGGATGTGAACCAGACTGGAAGAGGCGTTCCCTTTGCCTTCATGCAACAGTTTCAAGAGCAGAGTCTCTTCTGGCAGCTGTTAAACTTCTCCCACGCTAGCCCTCCCCCGAATGAACAGGAAGCTCCTCTGCCCATCTAGTGTCGAGGTGTCGACTCAAGAAAAGTCGTCCTTTGTCTTCGTCTTCCATTCTCTTGCTGATATTGTCCACGAGCACAGGCACAGCACTTCTGTATGTTGCACGATTTGCTCTTTGCCCTTTATAATCATTTCTACTATTGAATAATTCATCTTATATTGGTGTGAAGAGTTCCTGTGTCTCTCATCCCTTCTAGTTTTTAAAAATCTCTTCTGTTTCCATGGTAATTGTATATATCAACAAGGACTTTGAACACTCTCCATTTTCTTGGATTTTTTGAACCTCATGTGGTTAATAATGCTTGGGAAAACTTCTCAAAAAAAGACTCTCACAAACACAGCAAAATGCATTGATGGTGAACAGCACAGTTTTTTAGTTCAAAAGGCAACATATACATTCCATATCATCTGCTGGTACCATGTAGTATGTTCTCACAGGAGAGCTTGGGATTTTACCTGTGGCTATCCACAGGTTGAAAGTTGGCAAGCAGAAGAATATCTGTAACTAACCTATTTTTTCTGCAGTTTTGTTGGGATAAAAGTTAAAGTGCTCTAGTGCACTGTAGCCTATAAAATGTTATCCTTTCTGTGACTCGTGCCCCATTTCCACAGTGCCATGTGGGGACACAAGGAACAGATCTTTGTCCTCAGGAAAAGTGGAAACTCAGAGTTGAATTTCCTCCTCACTCCAAACATCAACATGCACGCGCGCGCGCACGCACACACACACACACACACACACACACACACACACACACACAGGCATAGGCACACAGACTCCTAAGAGCTGGAGGCAGGGACACAGCAGGAAGGATAGTATAGACAAAATTCCTAGTTACTGATCACTTGCTAACTCTCTTCATTTTCACAAGAAAACACCTCCTGGCATTTGCTTAATGGAAGGCACCTTTCTAGTCAGTCACTTGACAAGTGTTCTAAATTGGATTTTAAAAGGACAGAGGTTGAGATTAGGGTTAGGGATTTTTATTACATCTCGAAGTGCCTGTATAAATTACACAGTGGGGATTTTCAGTTGAAAGCTTTTCCAGATAATAAACAGGAGACTCATGTATTGGCATTTTTGTAATGCTATAAGAATGAGGAAGTGTAGGTGCTGGCACGTATTCATGTAAACAAAAAGCGAGCGACAAATTTTTACCTTGAGTTTTAGAATCACACTCTTCTAAATAATTTACATATAAGGAGAGATCATAGAGATAACCTGTAGGAAAACAGAAAGATGAATTTTTTTCCAGCTAAACTTGTCTTGCTGCATAACTATCTTGGGCATATCAGATTTTATAAAGATACTTTTCCTCTTACATTTCACACTTCACTTTCACTATCGAGAAGCCAAGTGGAGGCATTTTCCCTGGTGAGTGGGAGTTGTAAGGACTAGCTCAAGAGTAGAATAGGCTTAGGCAAAACGATAATGTAGGTGAAGTCATTCATGTAACCTGAATCCTCTTTTAGTGTCTTGAGCCTAAGTCCTGTCTTAATCCCCAGAACCCCAAAGTTCTGCAGACAAAAAGTTCCCCATAGAAGTGGCCTTGTGATCTTTAAACAGAGCCCTGGGCTTAATCTTCCTTTTGCTGCCATCTAACATTTAACAATTCTAGTATTCATTTCCTCAGGGCCTCAGCTTGTGGACAAGCTAATGTGTGCCAACATACCCAGAGTTCTTATGATCTAAAAGTGTTATTCTCCTGGGTAAGTGGTAAGTGGTTTGCATTTCAGCAAGGATAAATAAATGCCTTGGTTCAAAAGAATAACAGGATAGGATTGTTAAAAATATTACTTCCTCCAGGAAGCTTCTGCCTCCCTCTAGCCTCGTGGATTAGAAGTTCCTGGGAAGGCTCCTAAGTAAAGTGTGCTTCTCCTGTCATGGTACTTGGCACTCGTCATTGACAACACTTGTTTAATAAGCTCTGTGGGTTCAGCCCCATGTATATTCATATACATGTACTGTTATATTAATTCCCACCACCCGGCTCCCTGATGGAACACTTGCAGGACATTAATAAATACTGTCGATTGAAGAATGAACAATGCTAAGGGTGTCAGGAACTCTAGAAAGATAATAGAGTGAGGGAGAGAAAAGCAGTATTTGAAGGCCAGATGGCTTTCACTGATTCTTCCTACTTGGTCATTTTATAACTGACAAACCTCTGAAAATAACACTTAAAAGTAATAGTTTTCAGTATCGCTTTAAGTGCTTTAGAATCACACTCAGCATTGGATGTAAATAGTTAAGGAGGGTAGCCTTGATCTGCTACTGCCATAGGTACGTTTAACATACAGAAATTACACTGAAAGTGTTACGACTTTCTTGTTTTACCCAGTGAGAAAATCCACTGCTCAAATTGAAACCAATGTGGAAATTACTCCTTCCATCAAAAGGAGCAGAGAATGAAAACAAAAAAGACACAATCTCCTCAGCTCCACAGTGATGACATAGAATGTTCAGATAAGAAAGAGAAAGAAGGCTTTGGGAAAACAACAATAAGAAAGTATTTCAATGGCATTCTAAGTAAATAGTGACTAGAGTTTTGGCTCACTGTACTAGCAACACAGTGATAAGGGCTCTCCTCAAAGTAAAGTGAACTTGGAGCAAGTGAACGAGGAAACACTGAAAACAAGGGTGGGCTGAGAAAAACGCATCCTCTCAGAGCATGCAGTGAAGGCTCAGCTGAATTAATACTAGGAATTACCCCAGACTGTAGATAACTCTGTTAACCTTTCTGATGGGAGTCTTCTTCAGTTGTTAGTGAGGGGGAGTTGTAGGTTTATATTAGATCTGCATTGTAACACAACACAGAGTTTAGCAATGCACTGTGGTTAAGGCAACAGTGCAACCAACTGAATGTAGTTCTCAGTGATAGCACACTTGGTCATTTTCAGTTCTGCTTTTCTTTCGTTTTCCCTTTTTCCTTCTCATTTTCTCTCTCTCTTTCTATCATACTTCAAGTTAAAGAATCTCTTTATATGCTGCCATAGACAAATATATATGAACCACGTAGACCAAGAAACTAGGTAGTACACAAAGTGACCAAACCCAGTAAAAGCCTATAACTTCTACATGTTTTACACATACACACACACTGCACTCATTTAATTCCCTCAACACCTCTACTCTGTAAACAGTTTATGCCTCCCCTGCTTTTGGATTAGTAAACAAATTCAGGTAGGCTCAGTCATTTGACCAATGACAAACGACTAGAACATGGAGGATGAATTTGAAGCATCAGAGTCAGTACCCTTTTCTCTGAATATCTTGGGAGATAATTGGTACAAAGTACATACAAATCAATATTGTCATTATTGTGTACTTAGATAACAAAACAGTGTCTTCATTCATAATGGATTGCGGCTCCCCGCTCAGAAAGAGGACATTTTTTAAAACTACAAGATACAACTGAGAGCCTGGAAGCTATCCATGCATAAGTTTGAAAACCCAGCAGCTTCATGGCTTCCTTCTTCCGTTGGCCTGGCCAGTGGACACAGTGGTCACGTTCCTGGCATGGAGATGTCATTCACGGCAGGTGTTCTTGAATTGGAGCTTAAGGCTCCAGGATTTTTGTGGGTTCCTCCAGAATCCTACACTCCTTATACAGTCCCACAGGGTGCCTGCCCAGGTGAGTGGCACGCTTCATGGTATCCTTTCAGATTCTATCACTAATACTTCTCCAACTGTGACTTACAATGTAACCTGAGGCAGGATTAGAATGTTGGTATATTTTAATTTGCTCCTATGCCAAATCACAGTGCTTATATTTGCAACTCTGAGAATTGATGGGGGCAATAAACAGATTTAGAATTCACATGTGTGAGCACCTACTTTGAGCTTCACTAAATGGGGAGAATACAAGACATTACATTTAGAAACTGTTTAGGAGCAGTAAATGGAGAGAAGCAACATTTTTGCTTAAAAAAAGCAACAACATCACAACCCCTTCATTATGTGCAGCACACAATTTAACAGGTGTGTGATTTATTCACTTATTCACAGACTCACGGACCAACCATTCCATCACAGCACTATTGTCTGTGAAGCAAAACACGTTTACAAAGAACTGTATCAGCTCCTCAGAGAGACTGAATTAGCCCATCTAAAAATCCTTTGCTTCCGATTGAAAAAAGGGTTAATAATCATCAGACTGATGTACATAAATAAACTTTACCTCAGTAAATTGTTTCCATCTTTGGATTTCTGGGTCATCTCGAATCAGGGCTTGATATGAAAGGGGGAAAAATAAAACTTATGTATTATTTTTAGTGGATAAATGAAATATAATTGTTTCTCCATGTGTATTTAGAATTACGGCCTTCTTGAGAAAAGTACCACAATCCGTCCCTTCCCTGCTCACTCATCTCTTTTCTTGGGAGAAAGACAGTTTTTCTGATTGGTGAGACTGGAGAAAATTTGATACTCACTCTCCCAAATTTCTTTATCTCACACAGTTAAGTGTTGATGAGTCATTTCTCTTTTTCTCTAGCTCTCTCAGACCCAAGTGTTACCAGTGAAGGGGTGTCCAGGTTCTTGGCGCTTTGAACAAAGAACTGTACAAAACTCACAACCAAAGCAAGAAAAGAATGACGCAACAAAAGCAGAGATTTACTGAAAATGAAAACATACTCCACAGGGTGGCAGTGGGCAAGCAAGCAGGTCAAGGGCCTAGTTACAGAAATTTCTGGGGTTTAAATACCCTTTAGAAGTTTCCATTGGTTACTTGGTGTACACCCTATGTATAGGAAGTAGTGGCCTGTGATCAGTCTGATAGGTTGGAAGGGATCAATCAGAATGCAAACATCTGATTGGTTGTGGAGAGTGACCAATTAATACCCCTATGCAAATAAAGACTTTTTCCACAACCAACCTGTGAGAGGGGACCGATCAGAGGTACTTTCATTTTTTCACCTGTGATGCAAAAAAAGGGTGGCAGGGGAGAGGTGTTGCAAAGGGAGTAGCCTCTGGTCCTTTTGTTACTTGAGCACTTGGGTGTGGGAAGTTGGGGTTTTCCTTTTGATTTAGTTCTAGGAAGTCAGCATGAATCAGCCTTAGATTCCCTGCCTCCAGACCCTCCTGCCTCACAAGTGCTCCTAGGAGCTGTACATGCCTCTCGTGTGTCCCCATGTGATCAGCTCATTACGGGTGGGTCCTGCCAGGTCTCTCGTTCTTGTCTCTCCACTTCAAGATGGCTAGTAAGTCCTGGTCCAGTAAGTCCCCAGTGCAGACATAGAGCAGAAGGGAAGTAGCTCTGGTTGTATTTCCTGAAGTTTAATAAAGAACCCTGTGCTCTCCGTCCCATTACCTAAAGCTGATATTGTGCTTGGAACGTGCAGTGTTATCCAATCCAGCTTTACCACTGCTAAAGTTGAACCACCCTTTGATCCTCTGCTTGCTCGTTTTGCCAAGTTCTTAACTGCCTGGAATTGGAAGTTGAGGGCTGGATTATTGATTTTTCACCCTGCCCCCAAACTCCAACAGAAACCAAGGGTTCCTGAAGAGGGGCAGGGCAGCAAGAGGGAGACTGAAACTGGGGCACCAGAACGGAATGTCTTTGAAGTGTGTGTTTGCCTAAGGTGTGTGTAGAAAGATAGCCACTTTTCAGTTTCTGCCTGCCTTTAATGCATTACAATGTCCTAATTAAAAACGTTTAAAAAGCTACATTGGAAAATGATCCCTGAGGCTAGAATGCTGTTGGCACAGTGAAAAAGATGCAATCAATAAGTAAACAGACAATGTCAGCCCGAAGACCTTTCAGAACAACATGTGTACTCGAGGGAAAAAAAATTAGAAGTCTCTTTAGCCTATTTAAATATTTTCCAAGATCTTTGTTAAATTTCAGGTAATAGTATTTCTTCTTTTGAACAAGCATTGTATGTTTGCCTTTGACTGAGAATGGCCTAGGCTAGAGACCATTTGGTATTCAACCTGTGACTATTTTAGTGTGGGGCTGGACCCCAAAAATTCATGCTCGATGAAATGATTTTCACTTACTGAGATGAATTTACTTTTTCTTCCTTCAGCAGTTCATCAATCTAATGGAAGAAAGAGTAGCTATCATAATAATGAGAATAGACTTCTAGGAGCATGAGCCAATGTCAATACTTTATTTAATAACGCAAATTCTATTACTATACATTTGGTCTCAATCCAAATTTGCTTTAAATTGAGTTTTCTTGCAATTGCACACTCCTATCTCTCTGAACACACCCCACACACACACACCACACACTTGTTTTATTGTGTTTCATTTTATTGCACTTCTCAGAGAATGTGTTTTTTGCAAATTGAAGATTTGTGGCAACTTTGCATCAAACGAGTCTATTGGCATCATTTTTCCAAGAGCATATGCTCACTTCCTGCCTCTGTGACAGCATTTTTTAGCAATAAAATATTTTTAATGAAGGTATGTACATTGTTTTTTAGACATAATGCTATTGCACACTTGACTAAAATATAGTGTAAGTATAATTTTTATATGCCATGGGAAACTAAAAAAAAGTGACTTACTTTATTGCAATATTTGCTTTATTACTTTGGTCTGGAACTGAACTCACAATATCTCTAAAAGTATGCCTATATAGCTTTTCATAACACAGATATCACATTTTACCATATCCTATTGTTACTGAACAATGTTGGTGATAACATTGATGATATCAATCACTATTACTGGTATCATTATCAACATATCAATAAACATTTTTAGAACATTTTGAAATTGTCAGCTGGGTTTTGGTTAAAGTAAATACTTCTTGTCTGATATATTATATTCCAAAACAATAACAGTAACTGAAACTACCGAAGAAGATATACTTTTCAAAGTAACATATTGTCATAATATATAAATATCAAAATTTCATACTGTAGCATGACTGATATAAAGAACACTTTGTTGGTGTTGTTGTTTTGTTTTGTTGTTGTTGTTGTTGTTTTGAGACAGATTCTCGCTCTGTCACCCAGGCTGGAGTGCAGTGGCCAGTGGCACAATCTTCATCATGTTGGCCAGACTGGGCTCGAACTCCTGACCTCAGGCAATCTGCCCACATCGGCCTCCCACAGTGCTAGGATTACAGGTGTGAGGCACCACGCTCAGCCACAGAACACTTTTAAACCATTGAACTAGATAGAGGGGCTATAAAACTCTCATATTTCATTCTTTTTTTTTTTTTTGAGACAGAGTCTTGCTCTGTCACCCAGGCTGGAGTACAGTGGTGCAATCTCAGCTCACTGCAACCTCTGTATTCCGGGTTCAAGCAATACTTGTGCTACAGCCTCCTGAGTAGCTGGGATTACAGGTGCGTGCCACCAAGCCCAGCTAATTTTTGTACTTTTAGTCAAGACAGGGTTTTGCCATGTTGGCCAGGCTGATATCGAACTCCCGACCTCAAGTGATCTGCCCGCCTTGGACTCCTGAAGTGCTGGGATTTCAGGCATGACTGACTTCACCTGGTCTATTTCATTCTTTATATGCAGAAAAACTCTAAATCTAGGGTTGGTGGTTCTGAGCAGTAGGCATCTATGTATTTAAGAATATTATGGAATCTTCTGGTTTCTCCAATCCTGTCCATCTACCTTCATTAGGATGTCCTGGGCATCTCATGTGTTATAGTGCCGTTGACCCTTGAAAAACATGGGTTTCAACTGCCCTGGTCCACTTATACATGGTTTTTCTTTTGCCTCTGCTATTCCTGCAAAAACAGTTCCTTCCTCTTCCTCTTCTGCCTCTTCAACATGAAGATGATGAGAATGAAGACCTTGATGATTGATCCACTTCCACTTAATGAATAATAACTATATTTTCTCTTGGTTGTAATTTTCTTAATAACGTTCTCTTTTTCGAGCTTACTTCATTGTAATAACTCAATATATAATACATATTATATGCAGAATACGTGCTAACTGACTGTTAAGGTTATTGGCAAGGCTTTGGGCCATCAGTGGGATATTCGTAGTTAAGTTCTTGAGGATCAAAAGTTATACTTGGATTTTCAGCTGCATGAGGGGCTGGTGCCCCTAAGCTCCACATTGTTCCAGGGTCAAATGTGATTTCCCAGCCCCTGTGTCTCTGGTTTCTGACCTGCTACTGACCTGTTTCCAACTTGTTCCTGACTTGGATTTATAGTCTCCTACTTTATATCCCCCTTTATTCCTTGAACCAGGCCTTTGACTTTGGGATTCCTTCAAGAATGCTTGGCTCCTTCCCTCTTGGCTACACATACACATTGTTAGGAGAGATAAGCACCCTAGCAGGCTCTAGATGCAGCTGCTGTCCTAGTTTCTCTTGTGGGTGGATTTGGGACAGCAGGGATTCAGACCATAACGTGGTTGTTCCTCATCCTTTTTTACCTATTAAGCATTGGATTTCTTCAAGGCATAGTGCTAGGGAAGCCTACTTACTAACTCTGTATGCTCTCTGAAAGAAGAAAAATCCACATTTATTGAGTAGTTAATTGAGTAGTTACTAAATACTGAGAACTATGCTAAAAGTTTTAAATGCAACAAGCCATTTTAATATTCCCAACAGCGTTATAAGGTAGAGAATAGTATATTCTCTGTTTTAAATATATGGGAAATTTGGAGTATTTGAGTAATTTCTTCATGGTTGCACAGCTAGGAAGTAGCAGAGCTGGGCTGCAAACTGAGGTGGCTTCATTCCAGGACTCCTGCTCTGAACCACTGCCTTATATTGGCATTGGTTTCTATGGAAATCTTTAAGTTATCTCATCCACACTTTTGAGTGCAGTTGCCATCAAAGCATTGATGACTCCCAAACTTCAGTTGCCTACTCAACATCTCCATTGGAATGTCTCAAAAACACTTCAAACTAACCACATTGAAAAGGGAACTCAGGTACCCCAACCCCTTCAAACCCAATCTTCTTACGTATTTCCTTCCTCAGTGAAGGAAATCATCTTACATTAGTAGTATGAGCCAGATACCTCGGTGTCATCACTGGCTCATCACTCTCCTTCAATTCTGTACCCAATCCATTATTAAGTCCAGTGATTAACACCTCTGAAATACATTTCAAAGCAGTCCTCTTCTCTCTGTCTTCACAGCAACCACCTTTGTCCAAGCCACATTATCTTTCATCCAATCTAGTGGATAACGCTGTGCTAGTTAGGGTTTTTCAGAGAAACAGAAACAATAGGCTATATAGACAGTCCTTGACTTTGGGTGGTTCAAGTTAAGATTTTTTGACCTTACAATGGCGAGAACCTGTCTCAGTTTTGACATAATGCAGTACGGTATTCAATAAATGACATGAGATATTCAACACCTTATTATAAAACAAGCTTTCTGTTTGATGTAGTCTACAGCCTCAACTGTAGGCTAATGTAAATGTTCTGAGCATGTTTAAGGTAGCCTGGGCTAAGCTATGATGTTTGAGAGGCTATGTGTATTAAATGCATTTTCAACTTATAATATTTTCAATTTACAAAGGTTTATCAGAACATGACCTCATCATAAGCTGAGGAGCCTCTCTCTACATAGATGTATAACAAGAGATTTATGAGGGATTGGCTCATGTGATTGTGGAGGTTAAGTCCCACATTCTGAAATCTGCAAGCTGGAGGCCCAAGTCAACCAGTGGCTGAAAGACCTGAGAACCAGGCCAATGGTTTAAGTCCCAGCCTGAATCTGAAGGCCCAGTAATTGGGAGCACCAATTTATGAGGGCAGGAAAAGATGGATGTTACAACTCAAGCAGAGACAGTGAATTTGTTTTTTCTAAAGGGGATCTCAAAAAATTAGATGATGCCCACCTATGTTGGTGAGGTGATCTTATTTACTCAGTCTACCCACTTAAATGATCTTTTCTTTTGGAAATGCCCTCAAAGATACACCAAGAAATAATGTTTTCCCAGCTATCTGGACAGCTTTTCGCTGAGACAAAGTGACACATAAAATTAACCATCGCAATCCCTGGCTGGTCTCCTCCTATACAGCCTTGTTCCTCTTCATTTGCTCTTTACACTTAGTCTAAGTGATCTTTTCAAGATGCAAATCTGACTATATCAACTCCTGCTTCAACTCTTCAATGGTTCTCATTGTTCTTAGAGAATCTGCTTAGCATGAAACCTTGCAAAGTTTGGCCTCTGCCTGGAGCTCCAAAACCATCCAAATCTGTTCTCCCTTGCTCTGCGCTCAGGCACAGTTGCCTTCTGTCATTTGGACCTCTTCAAACCACTGCAGAACCTTTGCACATGCTATTGCCCCCACTGTTTGAAAGGCTCTCTAACTCTAACCTTGAGTCGGGTTAACTTTCACTCATTCTTCAGTTTTTAGATCATCTATCAATTCTTTATGGACATCTTTCCTGGCCCCCTCGCAGACCGGGTTAGGTTGTCCCGTCATATACCCTCACAACACCATGAACCTCACTGTCATAAAACTTAGTACAGTTTATAATTATGCTTTTATTTATGTGATTATACAATGGCTGTCTCCTTCAATGGAATATAAACCCCATATGGTCAGGGACCAGGTCAATGTCAGCTAAGCATTATATACCCTGTAGGCATTGGATAAATATTCATTGAGTGAATTACTTTAAAAACACAACAAAGTTAATTTAATTTAATTTTTTTGAGACAGGGTGTCACTCTATCACCCGCACTCAAGTGCAGTGGCATGATCATAGCTCACTGCAACCTCAAACTCCTGGGCTCAAGCAATCCTTCCACCCCCACCTGCCGAATAGCTGGGACTACAGGCATGCCCTGCCATGCCTGGCTAATTTTTTAAAAATTTGTTTTTTGTAGCTACAGTGTCTCACTATGTTGCTCAGGCTGGACTCAAACTCCTGGCCTCAAGCGATCTTCCTGCCTCAACCTCCCAAAGTGGTGGGATTACAGGAGCGAGTCACTGAGCCTGACAGTTAATTTTAAATATAAGAGATTAAAGGGTAAACACTAAATCTATGGTGAATGATAGATCGTATATTAAATTTTAAGTCAGTTAAAGTGTTTCTCCATTCTATTGTGAACTTCTTAACATACTCTGAATATCTCATTGTATAATCCTTTTAATTTTCTCAGTGGCATGTGACAGAAGGACATGATCTGGTCTTTTCCATCCCTGGGTCCTGAGACTTGTCCCCACTCTGATCTGTGGAGGGAGAGCGGGCTGCTCCAGGACACTGGCTGGCTGCCTGCTTTCCATCACACCCAGGACACTTCCCTGCATCTCCTCCTTCTGGTGTTTCCAGCTTCCTGCCTTGATGTCAGAACTGCTTGCTTGGGACAACTCCTCAAACTCTTCTTTCTGTTTTTGTTTTTTGTTGTTGTTGTTGTTTTGTTTTGTTTTTAAATTTTATGTTCCTATAGGTTCAGCAGAAGTCGGGAATTGGGGGTTGGTGGGGGTAAAGGGATGGTGGTGGTAATACCGATGGCTGGGCTAATTCCTGGGTCCTGGCAGTAGGAGAATTTGTGAAGATCTGACCTGAAATCCAAACTGTCTGGAAGAAGGGACAGGGAGTTTGGGATTGCATGGAAGAATGAGATGCTGGTAGGAACCACAATTTTCAGTGTGTTTTGGGAGAAATGATTAAGTGGCAGGTCTACCAACTCTCATCCTCTGAGACTAGCCCAGAAATCTGCATCTTAATCTGCAGCCCAAGTAATTCTGAGGCATTTGGTCCCTGTATTGCAGTTTGAAAAATTACTGGCATAGAGATACTTTTGGCTGGGCATGGTGGCTCACCCTGATAATCTCAGCATTGTGGGAGGCTGAGGCAGGTGGATCGCTTGAGCCCAGGAGTTTGAGACCAGCCTGGGCAACATGGTGGAACCCTGTCTGTATGAGAAATACAAAAAATTTAGCCAGGTATGGTGGTGTGCACCTGTAGTCCCAGCTACTCGCCACAGCACTCCAGCCTGGATGACAGACTGGACTGAGACCTTGTCTCAAAAAAAGAAAAAAAAAAAAGATATCTTTTATTCAAAACAACATTAACCCTTATTCTTAAAACAAAAAAGCCCTACTATATTCTCATTTCTAATGACTTGCTTGGAACAACATACACAGATGCCATCATATGGGCTGATCCACAGGTCCCTTCCATTACAGTATCATTATAGTACAGTAATGGGTATCATTGTATTTTTGTGCTAAGAAGCATGCAGGAGCAATTACCTGCTTTTCTTTGTGAGTCTCAGGAACACCTGTAGACTAACACCTGGTGTTTTCTGTAACAGGTGTATGCTAGAGCTAGCAATGGTAAAAGAATCATATGATGTTAGCCTACATTATCATCTGCAGCCTGTCTCTCCTGCCAAGTGGGTCAGCTGAGATAGAGACCACAATTTGAGCAGATGTATATTAATAATTAAGAGAAGCATCACAATTTTACAGTATAAGAATATGGAAGAAATGCGAAAGGCAATTTTCAACAGTTCAGGAAATTAATTTTCTTCCTTTCCCTCCATAAGTTTTCATCCCCGGCTCTACTTATCCACAAAGCTTTAGCTCCTCCCAAAGACTTTCTGAAGGAGACGAAAATAAGAAAGTTGTTTGAACAAAGGAAAGCAGTTGCATAAATGATGGAGACACATCAGAGTTGGAAGGACCTCAGATAATCTGGTTCAAGCTCTCCATTATATGATGAGGAAATGAAGGCCCAGGGATATTACGTGACTGAGCCAGGAGATAGGCAACATTATCTTTTATTCTGTTTGGAACTCAAAGCAGGACTGGAGTCCAGGTGTCAGATGTGCTTCATTATTCTTTCCACAGTACCACAACACATTAACTCAAAGAGCACTAGGTAAGGGAAATTGTCAATGATATTCTCTCTACTACAATGGAAGTTGTATAACAACAGACACCTTGCCTATCTGGTTCACCACTGCATTTAAAATAGTGCTATGCACACTTTTAGTGCTTGGTAAGTGTTAAGAAGGCCTGTGCAGCTTCCACTTTTGTGGTTCTGAGAAACTTGAACTGCTTGTAAGTTCTCTCTCTAATGGGGAGTCCATGTAATGACCACATGGAGAGGTGCACTGAGCTGAATAGTATCCCTCCAAAATTCATGCTCACCCAGAACCTGTGACTGTGACCTTATTTGAAAACAAGGTCTTTACTGATATAATCAAGTTAAAATGAAATCATACCGGTTTAGATAAAACCTAAACCTAGTGGCTGGTGTCCTTATGAGCAGGCTATCTGAAGACGCAGACACACAGAGAGAAGGCCACGTGATGACACAACAGAGATTGGAGTAATATAGCTGCAAGCCAGCGGCATCAAGGATTGTCAACAACCACCTAAAAAGAGGCAAGTGGGGATTCTTCCCTAGGACCTTCAGAAGTAGCATGACCCTTCTGATACCTTAGCTTTAGACTGCTAGCCCCCAGAACTGTGAGAGAACAAATGTCTGTTGTTTTAAGTCACCCAGTCTGTGGCATTTTGCTATGGCAACCCTAGGAAACTAATCCAAGAGAAGAAGGGATGAAGACTAGCTATCCCAGCATTCTGGTTAACCTTTCAGGTGACTCTAGTGCCAGCTGCTGTCTGACTACAACCATATGTGAGACCTCATAGAGACAAACTGAACTCTCAAGGACTGAGGGAATTCCAGTAGCAGAACTTTTAAGGGGGCCTCAGACACATGAGTGTGCTGGCATGAGACATCTTAGACATTCCAGCCCGGAGAGCCCCCAGATGATTACAGTCACAGCTATCAACACGTGAAATAGAAGAACCACCCCACTGAGTCCAGCCAACCCACCAATTGTGATGACAAATATTGTGAGAAATAATTAAAAAGTTGTTTTGATCACTATATTTCACAGTTGTTTATCACACAGCAACAGATCACCAAGGCATTTGAGCTCTCCAGAAGCAGGCTCTGAGATAAGGAAGTGATTTGTTAGGACCTGTCCTCAGGGAAAACCAGAAGCATCGTGGAGTATCGGGACAATAAAGTGAAGCAAACCAAGTAGGTGTGTTATCAAGCAAAGTTCTAGGGAGGGTAAGTTTGATTTAATCCTGCAGGGAGTTTTGGAGACAGCGTAAGTCATAACTCAGCACTACCCAATCAGGGTCAAAGGCACTAGAGTACCTAAGCTCCTTTAACTGTCAGTCATTGGTTAAGGGCTGTGTCCAGGATACAAAAGCTTGCAGTCACTTTAGAGAAGTGTATCCCTGGGGAACAGTCCCCATGGCCCACTCACTGGGGGAGTAGACACAGGGACATTTGGCAGCCTAAGGGAAGTCTTCCAACAAGGAGACACAGGTGTCAGTCTTTGGGAGTGAAGGCACACCCAGAGGCAGTCTGTGTGACAACGGTAAGCTTGGGTGACCAATTTATTCTGGTTTCCCTAGGACTGTCCATGTTTAAAACGGAAAGTTCTGCATCCTGGAAATTCCCTCAGTCCTGAGCAAACTGAACAGCTGGCCACTCTAGAAATGGATCCCAGGGGTCACAGGCAGAGCCTGATAATATCTTCTACAGCCAATGCATGAATATCTCCAAACTAGAGTAAGTGGGGACCACAGGATCCTCTAGAGGCGGGTCTGTAAGAGGCCAAGGATGTGGGAGGTTAACAAGCAGGCAAGAACTCTTTTAATGATAAGAGCCTGTGATCTATGACAGGGATAAGCAGTTTCACACCGTGTCAAACACTGCAGCAGAGCTAAGGATCATCTTATGGGAAAATGTCTTTTAGTTTGGCAATTAGAGGCATGGATGAGAAAAGAGGCACGTTGGTGCTACTAGGAGCTGGGCTGGAATAGGAAGCTCAAACAATGGACACATGGACACAGCATCATCCTCAGACGAGGATATAAAGGGAACCAGAGCTAGGCTAAAAACTGGGGCTAGAGGAAGGATGGGGGACAGGAAGAGGTGAGTTTATTGTTAGGATTTTGAAACAATTTTCTGTGCTTCAAAAGTATCATTTTCGGATGTTTTCTGAGAGAAAGGAGTTCATGGATAAAAATGTAAGTAAAAGGTAGTCCTGGGGTAGTGAGGCTGGTGGCTTTGTAGAAGGAAGAAATGGAGGCCTAGTCACCCCAATTACAAACAGAGATGGTTTCATTTGCATTAAGGTTTATGTAACCAACAGGATGGAAATTAAGAATTTGTTAGCAGGAATCAGAACTCTTCTGTGAGAGAAGACAAAGGTAACAGGGAGATTTCATTAAGGTTTATAGGTGTATTAGTCAGGGTTCTCTTAAACGGACAGAACTAATAGGATATATATATATATATCTTATTATATATATAACATATACTATGTATATTTCATATCCCTGGCACAGCCCCTTATATATCTATATGTAAAGGGGAGTTTATTAAGTATTAATTTAACACCTTACATGATCACAAGGTCCTGCAATAGGTTGTCTGCAAGCTGAGGAGCAAGGAGAGCCAGTCTGAGTCCCAAAACTGAAGATGTTCGAGGGCAGGAAGCATCCAGCACAGGAGAAAGATGTAGGCTAGGAGTCTAGGCCAGTCTAACCTCTTCACATTTTCCTGCCTGCTTTATATTTGCTGGTGGCTGATTAGACGGTGCCCACCCAATTAAGGGTGTATCTGTCTTCCCCAGCCCAGTGACTCAAATGTTAACCTCTTTTGGTCAACATCCTCACAGACACACCTAGGATTAATACTTTGTGTCCCTCAATCCAATCAAATTGACACTCCGTATTAACCATCACAATAGGTTAATAGATGGTTCAAGGACAACAAACACAAATTTGTTCATTTAACCTCAGAATATTAGATGAAAGGGGTGTTTTGAAATTAAGAAAGAAATTTGTACAAGAGAATCAAAAGGAATACCATTTTATTTAAATTCCACAAGTAAATATATGGAAAAGGCTATGCTAACAAGGCCTAACACTTAAGGCCTAACCTGTCTTAAACAGGTTCAAGACAGGTTTGGATAAATTAATGAGTGCAGATCAGTACCAGATTAACAAAGAAAGGTGCTTAATCTTTACCTGTTAATGAGAACACATGGACACAGGGAGGGGAACATCCCACACCGGGGCCTGTGGTGGGTGGGGGAGCTAGGGGAGGGATAGCATTAGGAGAAATACCTAATGTAGATGACAGGTTGATGAGTGCAGCAAACCACCATGGCACAGGTATACCTGTGTAACGAACCTGCACGTTCTGCACATGTATCCCAGAACTTAAAATATACTTAAAAAATTAAAAAATTTACCTGTTAATTTTTTCATTTGTATTTTATTTAGTTTAAATATTTAAGAAACATAAAAGTCTAGGCAGTGGCAACTTGCTGTCTCGCATTTGTCCCATATCTGCACGGCCCCTGCCTCCCCAAATAGAAATTACTCATATGGGTTTCTTGTGTATTGTTTCAAAGATTTTTAAGCATGTATCTAAAAGCAAATAGAATAACGTTTTTGAAGGCAGGACGTTAGGTCTATTTTCTCCACTATGATATCCCCGGTAGTTAGAATGGTTCCTGAGACACAGAAGATATTCAGTAAATATATGTCAAATGGTTAAAAATATTTAACCCCACAATTTTAAACAATTAGTATCATCTGATATAGTTTGGATGTGTGTCCCTGCCTGAATCTCATATTCAAATGTAACTCGTAATGTTGGAGGTAGAGAAGGTGGGAGGTGATTGGATCATGGGGGTGGATCTCTAATGAATGGTTTAGCACCATCCTCCTTGGTACTGTCCTCCTGAGAGTGAGATCTAGTCATTTAAAACTGTGTATCACCCTCTCTGTCCCTCTGCCCCCTTGCTCCTGCTTTTGTTGTGTGATGCACCTGCTCTCCTTTTGCCTTCTGCCATAATTGGAAGTTTTCTTAGGTCTCCTCAGAAGCAGATGCCGCTATGCTTCCTGTACAGCCTGCAGAACCATGAGCCTCTTTTCTTTATAAATTACCCAGTCTCAGGTATTTCTTTTTTTTTTTTTTTCCCCGAGACGGCGTCTCGCGCTGTCGCCCAGGCTGGAGTGCAATGGCGCGATCTCTGCTCATTGCAAGCTCTGCCGCCTCCCGGGTTAACGCCATTCTCTTGCCTCAGCCTCCCTAGAAGCTGGGACTACAGGAGCCCGCCACCACGCCCGGCTAAGTTTTTGTATTTTCAGTAGAGACGGGGTTTCACCGTGTTCGCCAGGATGGTTTCCATCTCCTGACCTCGTGATCCGCCCGCCTCGGCCTCCCAAAGTGCTGGGATTACAGGCGTGAGCCACCACGCCCGGCCTCAGGTATTTCTTTGTAGCAATGTTAGAATAGACTAGTACAGCATCCTATACACACTTGAGTGTGTGCATCTTGCTTTATTTACTTACCATTATATCCTTGAGATTGTTCTTTATTGATACATAATTTTATTTATTCTTTTTTTTTTTTTTTTTTTAAAGCTGAGTTATAGTCCATTGTATATGTACCACAACGTATTCAACCAATCCCTTATTCAGGGCTGCTTAGTCCATTCCCAGGTGTTTTTTTTTGCTATTACAAATATCACTGCAATGAATTTTCTTGTATGATTTTTGTATCTGTAGGATAAAGTTTTCAGAAGTGCAACACTAGTTTTTAGGAAGTCATGCTATCCCACAAGTGTCTCAGATGATGGTGACAGAATTCTTGATCAAATGGACCACAACATAGGCATGACACTGCCTATGTTCTTTCAGTGGTTATTGGGATTGCTAATGCCAGGTGTTTTTGGCCTGCTTTTTAAAAAATGCAGAGAGATTTTGCAGAATGAGAAATAGTGACAAGCGATGGAAGCAGTGAAATTGACACATGTATGCTCACGGTGATGCTGAATGATCAGAGCAGAATCAAATCTAAAATCCCAGTTCTTGTGTGGCCATGGCTCGGATCTCTAAGCTGGCTGTTTTAACTGTGAGGTTTAGGTTTTAATTGCCATAGTATACTAATACATATCTGTGTTTTAGATATTTTTCTAAGAACATTTGAGTACCCAGGCCTATGCATAATGGCTTCTTTGCCCATCTCCCTTTATCATGGCCTTTCATTTTCATCATAGCCTTAGGGCTTTGATCTTATTACTTTTGGTCAGACTCTGATACTGGGGACATCAGGCTGAAATGACAGCACCCCACGTGGTTTATCTCAGCGTTGTTCCTTGTGGGGGAGGGCAAAGCCGAATCAGACATGGGCGATGGTGCTAAAAGCAAACAGTCTCTGATTCCTGAACCCAGACACACAGGGCTCTGCTTCTTCTCACTGCCTATTTCCATCTGAAACGTGAAGATAATGATACATGCCCCACACCCTTTGAGGTTGTGGTGGGGAATATTAATGAGATAAGCTTCAAAATGCAGTTTGAGCCTTCAGGCCTGAGGTCCTTGATAAAAATTGGGTTATAGAATTAGTGATATAAAGGAGCACATTCAAACCATGACCATTTTTCATTAAAGACGACCTTGACAACTGCTTTAAGCCTTTAACTCCAATACAATACCTAGGAACTTTCACTACAGTGCAAATGTATTTGTAATACTCTGCTTTATCTTCTTATGTACTAACTGCCAAAGACAGTGGGTAGTTTATCCATTTAGCAGATATGTTTTAAATGTTCACCTAATTCTGATGGAGTCGTTGGTCTCAGAGAGAGCCTTGGGCTGCCAGCAGGGCAGTCTGCTTTTCTCTGGCTCCACCTCAACCATCTGAATGGCCTTGAGCACTTTAGCTGAGCCTCAGTTTCCTTTTCAGTACATCAGGGTAATCAGAACTTCTGCTCTTTGTGGATGAATGGAAAATTTCAATGAGAATGGATGTACAAGGTTGCTCAGTAGAATAAGGTCCATTAAAAATTAATATTACTATGAACGTCTACACAGGTTACTTTTCAAGTTGAAAAGAAAACTGAGATGTTGGGAAACAGGCTGGTATACTCTAGGTAAAGGCTTCCTATCAACTGAACCACAGACCAGTAACAAATCTAAATTTTCTACTGTGACATAGCAAAATCATGTAGGCCTAATATATATGCATAAAACATGTGTAAAAGATATATGTAAAATATGCACATATGGGTACAAAATATAGGGATAATAGTTCAGTAATAACAACAACAAAAATCTTTTCAGCCAGTGCTCACGGAACTGGCCTCTGCAGGGACTGGCTTTCTGTGCCCTGGAAGAGTTAGGACGTGTCAAAGGGG
This sequence comes from Mandrillus leucophaeus, assembly GCF_000951045.1. Lineage (NCBI taxonomy): Eukaryota > Metazoa > Chordata > Mammalia > Primates > Cercopithecidae > Mandrillus > Mandrillus leucophaeus. Next base: position 4,691,015 of record NW_012099543.1, read on the forward strand.
CCCAGTGTCAAACCCAGGGCCCTGCCGGCATGCATTGCATCCTTAGGGGTAGTCCCATGGCCTTTGGATGGTCTTGGGAGCCTAGTACAGAGTTTTATTATGAGAGCTCTAGGGACTCGATGAGAGGAAAACCACCTGTTGATCTTTTATTTTTCCCACTGAAAGTGGATGGCAACATGGAAGCTGGTGATGCTGGTAGCTATGGTGATGATTAGAGTCCAGCGGGCAGTGAGAATTCTCTAGGTTCCACTTAAATGCCATCTGGGCAAAGTTGATAATGCAGAAGAGTAAAGCAGGTGAGATAAGGATTCTTATAACCCAGGGTCATTATATTTAGTATTCAGAATTGCTACTGATGGTCTCATTTCAGGAAGACAGTAGGGAGTGGTGAGGACTGAGGTACAATGGAGAACAGTGGTCTGCTTGATCTGATTTTCACAGGTGGGAATGCAGGCTTTGCATTGTGGCATCTTTTGTTTCTTAGGATATCCACAATCTGGATTTTTATGTGAAAGTCTCTTTTATGAATGTTGGTGTGTGTATACACATACCCATACCTTTACAACCACAGATCATGACATGAGGCAAGCTGGAGTGGTCTCCTCGGGGACCCTTGGGTCCTCTGGTGGTGGAGGGGAGAGGGTGGTACCAGGCCAGGAGTGGAAGATACAATTTTAGCTTAGCACTGCAGCAACATGATCCTGAGTTCCCACTTCCCCTGCTCTCCTGGAGCTCAGCCCAACCTCCAGGGTGGAAGCAGAGAGGCTTCTGGGCCAAGAGGTAAGAATGTGTCACCTTCCTAAGGACTGGCAGCTGAGAAACGCTGCTTTAGAACTGTTTTAGGTTTCCCATTTGGTGTGTCCAATATCACGGGTCCTCTTGGCCGTAGGGAGTTAACATGTGGATAATGGAATTATGCTTTGGATGCCATGTGAGTTTCTAAGATAAACTGTATGAGCTGTATTACAGGAAAGGTGGGTCCATGAAGCAGAACTAATGGTGACTCCAGTAATCATAAACACCAGCTACTTCTAATAAGGGGGAGGGTAACAGGCCAGTGATTCCCACCTTTGCACTTGTAAAATGCACTGCTGGGGTATAATAGCTAAGCAGCAGACATCTTCCACATGATTCTGGGGAACTGGCTTGCTCCAGAATTGGAAGGATAAGCAGCATTAAATGATTCATTATCTTGCTTCTTTCCACTTCCTGGAATGTCCCAAATGGTAAGCAATGGGCAGGAAAGTGTTGGCCAGGGCACAGACTACAACTATGAATTTGGAGATGGCACTTCTCCTCAGTTGATTATTTCAATTTTCTCACCCATAAAAGGGTACAGCCAAAGAGCACCTTTTCAATACACTGTGAAAGCTGATTTGAAAACCAAAGGCTTGATTCTTTTTTTTTTTTTTCCTCTCACTGTTAAGCCTGTATGTAGAAATCAATTGCACCCAGTTTAATCAGACTTGTTTCTGTTTTGATGATAAGATCAAAGGACTAATAAATGAAGGCATGTAACCCCCAGGAAGGGGAGAGTGGGCAGTGATGCTGGGGTGGTGAGAATTAATACACATTTGAACACCAAATAGGTGCAGTTACCTACATTAGCCCATTGAATTCTCACAACTTCCCCACGAGGGAGGCATCATTACCTTCTTTTTCCAGAGAGGGCAGTTTTCTTTTTGAAGGTTTGTTCCAATTACAAATCAAAACTAAAAATAAATGAGATACACGGGAAATGAGGGAAGAAGAGAGAGGAAATGTTGGAAACTACATTCTTCTCCATTGCCTTTAACTTCTCTGATGAATCTTCCTTAGTTTGCTTCCTCTGATCAGTCCTTAAGGGGAAGCATTTCCAAGTCTTGGTCCTTTTCTCAGCCTCTATTGCTGACCCATCTTACCCACTCTGGGATTGAAGCATAGCTTCCAGGTCGATGATTTCCATTTTCAGCTCTGATTCTACCCCAAGCGCCAGAACCATGCCAGCCTGGCCCCCTCCTGGAAGGCTGCCTGAACACATAAATGAGAGGGCTCAACTGCTCATGGCCAACCAGTGTGTGTCAGGCAAGTCCCTCTGGCCTCTCCAGAATCCCAGGAAGTTTAAGACTAAATAGCATCTGCTGAAACCAAAATGTCATGAATATGACTGAAGGGGGCGCCTCTGGATCAGCTCGCCTTTTGGAAAGCTTGTGGGCTGCTGAATGGTTTCTGAGAGCCACATAGAGTTTTCTGATGTCTCAGACTTCTTGGATCCCTTCCAAAAGTAGGGGAATCTCACTCAGTATCCTTACCTACTTGCTAGTTCCCTACCAGCCTCAGGCGCTAGAAAGACCGTATCTTTCTCTCATTCTCTAGGACCTGGCATTACTCAAAGTTTAGTATTTGGTATTATACCAATACCAACTCTTCTGCCCTGATCCCTGGCTTGCTTGCCCCAGATTGAAACTCTAGGACTGCCACTTCCTCATTCCTAACTGGACGACATCATGGCATCCTTGGACAGACTTGGTCTTTGCCCTACTGGCCTTCTCTGAAGGAATGGAAGCTTGGCCTATTGCTTCATATTTCATTATAGTGTCTGGTCCGGTTGCCCCACCATTGCTTATTATAAGATATTCCCCTACCAAATGCTCTCTGATGCTATTTGCAACTGACTCGTTGAGCATATCCACATGGACATCTCCAATATGCTTCAAATTCAACAAAATTCAAATCTAGTAGGGTCTCCCTCTTGACCCCAAATCAGAAACTTTTTCTGTTTGCATTATGTAGGAAGGGTCAATGGCAGTAGGCACAGAATAGTGTAGTAGTCACCCATAGCTTCCGAAACTTCTTTGCTCTTTTTCCACTGATACTGCTCTGAAAAGTCATGACTGGAGTCCTCTCTCCCACCCTTTACCAGATCCCTCTGCCCTTTTCATATGGGAGAAATTTCTAGCTTTGCTACTGACTAGGTGACTTTGGTCAATTTTTTTTCTTCAAGCTATTGATTTAATACACATACAAAGTTCCTTGCAAAATAGTAGCTGCTCAATAAAGGGTATTTACAATTTTAAAAATTTTACATAGCCAGCTTGACTTACTATTGTCCTCATGTATCATGTACCATTACATTTCTCCGATTGAAGGTTTTATGGCATAATGGATTCATATAAAGTCCACTATTATGTGGCCTTGGGCATGTTACTTATCTTCTCTGGATCTCAGTTTTATATCAGGAGAATGGAAATAATACCTCCCTCAACTGCAGAATAAAAGGTGATCATATAGACAGGATGCTCAGCACAGGGCCTGACACACAGAGTGATAATAATGGTCATCGATACTATCTCAGTGCCTTTGCTCATGTTAGTTCTTCCTCCTGCTGCTTCTCCTCTTTTCCATTTTGAAAAATTCTAAAAGACCTGGCTCAACATATTTTCTCAACTGTGCTCCACTGTGCATAGTTTTGTTATCATATTTTATTGTTTTATGCCTATTTGCATTGCCCACTTTTTCTGCTTGACTCCTTAGCCTAGCATTCAAAACCCTCCACTTTATCCTTCTTTCTCCCAGTGTTCTTCTAATTCTTCCCTTCCACCACCTGATCCCTTGATGCCCTTCTAGACCTCAGGACTTTGTGTCTTTTTCTCTGCCCAGAATGGCCCTTCCCATTTTTCTTTGCTACCAGGATCTTATTCATCCTTCAAGGACCAACTCTATTAATTCTTACTTTCCTCCATGTTAGAATTCCTTCTTCACCCCCATTTCAATAATAGTGTGTTTATATCTCTATTATTAAACTCACCACTATAACATTTTAATTATGTACACAAACATTTCCCATTAGACTGTGAGTGTGCAGAGGGAGGGATTGTGCCTTGTTCATTTTTGTTTCCCTCAGTACCCATTACTGTGTTCAAAATATAATGGGTAGTCATCAAATGTTTGTTGTATTTGCATGACATAGATGTACTATGTTACATCTGCCTAAACCAAGAGGCCAGAAATGTGATTAAAAGTGATGCTTCTGGGTCCACAGCCCTCTCTGTAATGCTTGTAGGCCACTGAATGTTTTCCAAGTTCCAAATGAAAAGGTCTAAAATGTATCATAATCTGTCTGAAATAAAATATCTAGTCACAGCTGGGTGCAGTGGCACAAACCTATAATCCCAGTACTTTGGGAGACTGAGGCAGGCTGATTACCTGAGGTCAGGAGTTCGAGATCTGCTGGCAACGTGTTGAAAACCCATCTCTATGAAAAATACAAAAAAATTAGCTAAGTGTGGTGGTGTGCGCCTGTAATCCCAGCTACTCGGGAGGCTGAGGCAGGAGAATTGCTTGAACCCAGGAGGCGGAGGTTGCAGTGAGCCAAGATCATGCCATTGCACTCCAGCCTGGGCGACAAGAGCAACACTCCGTCTCAAAATAAATAAATAAATAAATAAATAGTCACAAACATAAGTATAGGCTAACACTTAATGACTAATGAAGTTCAGGAAGCATAAGAGAAATTGGGTCATATGTAAGGTAAATAGGTCAGCAAAACAAAGAAAAAACTGTAAACTCTGGCTATGATATCTAGTCCCTGGGTATTATGTAGAATCCTTATTGAAATTTATGGTTGTGGAAAACTGGCCAGTTTCATTTTCAGCATGGTCGGGTCAGGGACATTTCCTCTTATCAATAGGAAGCTGCTATACAATTAAATGGATCAATGATGCAGTGAGCTGAATTAGTTTTTTTATGGTCATATAATGGGACTAGTTGTGCATTCTACATTATTTCAGTTGTACAAACATGGTATTTGAATCTATCTTACAGGACGATGCTTGGGCTGCTTTAGCATATTGATTTGAGGAGCAGTAAAAGGAACTGGTGATAGGAAGGCAGTAAAGTAATATCAATAAAATTGTGCAGGGGATGCACATTTGACACACTGAATAGCTTTATGTAGACTTAATGATTTTTGAGAATAATTTACAAATCTGCTCTAATTCAATTAGTACTATAATAATCTACCTTAAAATATGGTGGGGTATTCTGTTATGTATTTACTGCATTTGGTTCTGGTCTGTGGAACATTATGACACTTGTTATCAGTGGCATGCTGGTAAACTGGCTCTATGTTTTGTTTTGTTTTTTAAAACCCTGATTTCTAGTGTTTTCCTACTTCCATGGTATAAATACAGTACTCTCATAAGGGGCTGGTTTTAAGATACCAACAGTTTAACATCCAGCTTTCGAAGTTTCTGAATATGTGACAGTTTGCTTTTTGGAGATGGTTAAGAGTGGCCTCCAGCACACCACCGAAAGCTATTGTAAATAAGATAGTCTGCTAACAATTTAAAATCCCAAAAGTTTAGGACTAAAAGCATTCAGAATATTCTAGACCTACCCCTACCTTTGTAGGAAAAAAAGATTAAATTGAAAATAGTGACATCCTAAAAGTCATGCAGAAAGTTAGCTTGTGATATGAGAAATAGATATTTGGTCTTTGTTCCAAGTTTCTGGTACAAAACTCCTAAAACCCTTGTAATTTCCTGAGTGATAGGGATTAAAGGAGCATCAGTTGTTATTCATAATAAGCCTCTTTCAAGCATACTTGAGTTTAGGCTGATGAGGTAGCTCTTGGAGGATAGTGGGTTGAAGAACCATGTGATTAGACAGTAGGAACTTCTATACCACCCTCTGACCTCTGGGGAGAGGAGAGGGCCTGGAGATTGAGTTCAATCATCAAAGGCCAATAATTTAATCAGTCATCCCTATGTCATGGATCCTCCATAAAAACTAAAGGACTTCAGAGAGCTTTCAGGATGGTGAACACATGGAGGTGCTGGGACAGTGGCATGGAAACTTCATATTCCTTCTTATACCTTCCCCCATGTCCCTCTCATCTGGCTGTTCATTTGTATCATATAAACTGTCAAACATAGGTAAAGCGTTTTCCTGAGTTCTATCAGCTGTTACAGGAAATGCTCAAACCTGAGGAGGTGGTCATGGGAATCCCCAGCTTACAGCCAGTTGTTCAGAAGTGTAGGAGCCCTTGACTTGTGATTGGCATCTAAAGTGTCTTGCGGGATTGAGCTCTTAATCAGTCGGGTCTGTGCTAACACTGGATGTTTAGTATTAGAAATGAATTGTTGGACGCTCAGTTGGTATTCAAAGAGCTGGAGAATTAGTTGTTGGTGTGAAAAAAAACCTCACACATTTGGCGTCAGAAGTGCTGTGAGTACAAAGAAAAGGTGTCTTTTTTTTTTTTTCTGTTTACTAGCAAATTTGGGATTGGAATCAAGGTGTCTGGATTCCCAGTGTATTCTATACACAAATCTTCACATAGGGAGGATAAAAGTCACTGGACATGAATGAAAACATGACTGTATAATCTTGACTTGAAATATGGATGGGACAAGGTGGGTGACAGGAGCTGTGGTCATGAAGTTCTCACAGGGCTGCTCCAAACTACACTGAAAACCATTTAGGAAACCATGCAATTGGTTACCCTGCTCTTTGGTTTTCTGATTTAAGTGATGGTTTTTAATATCAGTATGTCCTAAAGTCCAGTGTGTATTAAGTCATCTAGGGTATTTATTAAAAATCTGCCAAGGCAGGGCTAATGTTAAGGCAATCCACAGGCCGCACTGAGAATCCCTAGTTCAGATCCTCTTTAAAGACCCCTTCTGAGCTAAGATGCTTTGTTTACACAGAGCCAGGGAAAAATTCTAGATTGGTGGCTCCCTAAAGTGGTTCTTAAGTAAGCTGCATCAAAGGCACATGAGAAACTTTTTAAAATTTCTGACCCCACCCCCTTCATTTCTACCCAAGCCGATGAAATAAAAATTGAGGGGAAGCGAGCTGAGAAATTGTATATGAGGGACTTGAGCATATATACATTTCAGTATCCTCCAGGGGTCCTGGAACCAATCTTCCAAGGACACTGAGAGGCGACTGTATATATTTGTAAAAAATAATGGGACATTTGCTGATTGCAGATTCACAGCGTAGATAGGAAATTGTGAAGAAAATGAAACAATTCTCAAATTTCCTTGATTACACAAACTTTTGTTTTTGCGTAAAACTCATGGGAAGTGCTGACCTAGATAAATTAGAGGGCAGTAGAAAAATACTTCCTTAGAATTGTCAAAAAATTGCTCTACTTGGCCAGCAAACCAATGACTATAAAATTATTAAAGTTGTGTTCAATGTACCACAGAATTTTATTGCGAGTGAAATCCTATTTCAATAAGTTGATTAGCTATTTGATTCAGGGACAGACTGACTTCCATATAGAGCACATAATCTTTAAGAACTATCATTTTTTAAACTATTATTTTGAAATAATTTCAGATTTATAGAAAAGTTTTTAAAAGTACAGTTCAGTATTTCCTGCTCCCACATTCCCAGAATGTTAGCAATTTCCCACATTTTTTCACTATCCTTCTCTCTGTATATGTATGAATATACAAACACACATACCTTTTTTTTTTCCTGAACCATTTGAGAGTAAGTTGGTGACAGGGTGCCTCTTTAGAATCAAATAGATGTGTGTATTGTTAAAAGTATATTCTCCTTTGGGAGGCCGAGACGGGCGGATCACGAGGTCAGGAGATCGAGACCATCGTGGCTAACACGGTGAAACCCCGTCTCTACTAAGAAGTACAAAAAACTAGCCGGGCGAGGTGGCGGGCGCCTGTAGTCCCAGCTACTCGGGAGGCTGAGGCAGGAGAATGGCGTAAACCCGGGAGGCGGAGCTTGCAGTGAGCCGAGATCCTGCCACTGCACTCCAGCCTGGGCGACAGAGCGAGACTCCGTCTCAAAAAAAAAAAAAAAAAAGTATATTCTCTTATGTACAGCATAAATATCAAGAAATTAACATTAATACTATTATTCAATCCACAGGCTGTCTTCAAAATTTTCCTGTTGCACCAGTAATTTCCTTTATACCAGGGGTCCCCAACTCCTGAGGCCATGCACCAGTCCCAGTCCCAGTTCCTGGCCTGTTAGGAACGGGACCTCACAGCAGGAGGTGAGCAGCGGGCCAGCCAGCAATGCCGCCTGAGCTCTTCCTCCTGTCAGATCAGCAGCATTAGATGATTAGATTCTCATAGGACTGGGAACCGTATTGTGAACTGCACACGCGAGGAATCCAGCTTGTGTGCTCCTTATGAGAATCTGACTAATGCCTGACGATCTAAGGTGGAACAGTTTCATCCCGGAATCATCCCCGTCCCCTTGCCCCTGGTCAGTGGAAAAACGGTCTTGCACAAAAGGGGTCCCTGGTGCCAAAAAGGTGGGGACGACTGCTTTATTATATATGTATAATATATATGTGTGTGCATGCACATATATATGCTATATATTATATATACACATATACACAGACACATTAAAAATATTCATATGTATATATTTTTTCCTTTCCTGGCCCAGGGTCCAATCTGGAATCTCTTGCATCTAGCTGTCTTCTCTTTAGTCTCCTTTGCTCTGGAACTGTTCCTTAGTATTTGTTTTTCATGACATTTTTTGAGGAATATAGGCTATTTTGTACAAATCCCTCAGTTTGGATTCATCTGATGTTTCATGAGTAGATTCAAGTTATGCATTTTCAGCAGGAACCATGTAAGTGTGTGCTCTTCTCAGCAAGCCTTTGGTCTCTATTTGTCCCATTACTAGTGATGTTAACTATTATCACCTAAAGTGGTATCTACCAGGTTTCTATACTATAAACAACTTTTTCCTTGTAAAGTGTCTTACATAATTCAAGACTATGTAAATATCCTGTTTCTATCAAACTTTCACCTACTAATTTTAGCATCCATTGATGAGTCTTGCCCTAAACAATTACTACCATGGTAGATGCCATGTGGTTATTTTCTAAATCCAGCATTCCTTTTACATGACCAGGAAGACCTTTCTCACCTCTCCATTTATTCATTCATTCATTTATATCTGTGTGGACTCGTGGTTTCTTATTCCATGTGTTACTATTCATTACTATGACGACTGACTTTGATGCTCAAATTGTCCCAGATTGGCGGATGGTAAACCCTCAATCTGCTGTGTCTTTTAGATATTTCCCATCATTATTTGAGTACTTCCTTTCTGGCAGAGAAAGTATTTTAGACTCACCTTGTACTTTTCCTGTTGCAACCCAGGAATCAGAAATCTAAGACTTCCTTTTCTTTTTTTTTTTAAAGAAGAGAATTTAGATATCAAGATCTGAGTGTCCACAGTTGTAGTTGGGCTGTCACTGCTACTAGGCTCCCTCAGAGGACAGAACTAGGAAATATGTGTGTGTGTGTGTGTGTGTGCCTGTATTTCTACATTTTAAATATTTCTATATTTCTATTAATCTATACATACTTTAAAAAACCCATGAATTCATACTGATGCTTCTAATTCTAATCCAATACCATAGGAAAAGAACTCATTGTTTTTAATCACTCTCTTGAAACTATACCAAGCATGCAGGCTTAATGTCATTAAACTCTTCATGCTATAGAATAAGAGCTAGAAGGTATCTTGGATCCACATAGTGCCAGTCATCTACTCATCCATTTACTAACTTAATACATTTACTAGACACTTTCTATGTGCTGGGCACCTGGCAAGGAATATGGAAATAAAAGATTTTGTACTATCCTAAAGTAGCTCAATTCATTAGGTAGGACAGAAGAAAATAACAATATAGTATAATAAGCTCTTTATTCAAGGTATGCACAGTGTTCTATAGGAAGAGAGGAGGAGCATAGAGGCCAACCTGAGTTAACTGAAACATTTCAGAGAAGGAGGTAAAAATAGGAGGCTTATACTACTCATTGGAAGAATTTTTAGATTTTTACATGTTTGCATAAATAAAGGGTGTACTTTGCTTCTGATAGAAATGCATTTTAAGGAAAGTTCTGATTATCTAAAAGTGTTCTCTGTGTTGATTGAATTCATCAAAAAAACTGCTCAGCCATGACAACAGTCATGCAAATAAATTCCCAGGACCAAAAGTTATGTTTCAGTTTTTGTACTAGACTCCTCCCAAAGACCATACAGGAAAAAAGCAACTTCAGATTTTTAAAAATGCTTATTTTCCCATGGTGGGTTTTCTGCCCTTTTTTTTTTTTTTTTCTTAACAAATTAAATACACTGGCTTATTTGTCATTGTATTGATGGTCACCCTCTTGCGTAGTTTATATACACTAACTTTCTCCTATCTAAACTTATCTTAAACTAAAGAGAGGTCTAGTAAGGAAAGGGAAAGATTCATGTATGTGAGCATGTTGCAGGATACATCTAGAAAGTAAAAGCTAAGAAAAAAATAATATTCAGTGGAGAAAAGTATTAGGGTAAAAAATAACTTTTTAAAATTATTTTTGTTGTCCTAAAGCATTCTTATCAAATTTTACTACCACTGCTTTTGAAAATTATTTTAAAAAAATAATGCAGGCTGTCTCCTGCTTTGTATTCCCCTGGCCAGTTTTCCCCAGTGCTGTCTGGCACTCTAATGCTGCTTTTTTCACCAATTTAGAAATCCTAGCCTAGAAAGTTGCTCAGGAAGATGCATAAGTAAAGATCATCAGTACTAGAGGCTGATCTTCATGCGACCTGTCGTCGTTTCTTCTTCTACAAAATGGTTCCCTAGTATAGCTGATACCACAGAAAAAGGTAGAAATTGAGACATGCATATGCACCTTCTCTTCATTCTAAGACCAGAATCAAACACGACTGACTTATCATCATTCATTTATCCTTTTATTTAGTGGCCTTAGATCCTAGAAGATAGATTCCCTATAAAATCATTTTAGCCATGAAATATTCATAAGAAATAAACTTCAAATGTTAATGAGGATACTGAAGTTTTTTTTAACCTAAAAAAAGTGGCAATTTTAGGTAGCCATAAAGCTGAGGCAAAGGTAGTTTGGGTTCTTGGAAAGAATCCTGCCTACCCATCTTTAGTGGCCTCTGGGCACAAAGCACTTATGATCACTGCAGAGGTGGAGCGATGCAAAGGACTGTGTCAGCAGTCCATGTTGTGACAGCAGCAGCATCTACAGAAAACATAGGTCATATACCTTGGCTTACACAAGGAATGCTAAGAAAAATGAGCCACCAGGTGGGTGCTTTAACATAGGAATGATTAGTAAAAGCTCCTTAGAAAGTGAGAATTTGTAATTACTTTATTAAACATTACATTCAGTGTAAAGGCTTTAACCATCATAATCACCATGATATAATATGTGAGTATGTACATGTAAAAAAAAAACCTATTGAACATAAAATTATGTTTTGAAATCTATGCAACATGAAATATAGTCTGATATAAAAAACCCAACTAATCAGAAACATGAAAACCAGTACGTTTTAATAAAAGCCTGTTGCTGGTTCTGGAATAACTGTGGCATGCATGTTCCTAGTCATGTTGGACTTCTCCTTCAGCTTTGATTGGAGTAGTGTGTGTTCCACAATGCCAATTCTAATGTCCATCTCTACAGTTTCTTGTTTCAGTTTTGTTAAGCTCTGTTTAATCTTCACCAAAGGAGCTGCAGAATGAAAATAACATGAAATGAAAATGTTCATTTGGAGTATCAGTGTATTACAGAATTGTATGACATTTTCCTCACTTTGTGTTAAGCCAAAAATAGGGTTAAAAACATAGCCAAAAACTTACTGACATTCACACAGTTTTGCTGTGGCATTTTAAGCACCTGAGATTTTTTAGGATGAAAAATGATGTAGTATTTGATGTACTGAGACTAAACTTTCTTCCTTTTCTAGGGGAAGAGCTGCTAAACAGGTGTTTAAGGATGTGTTCAAGATGATTTTATGAGCTAGTATATTTGTCTGTAGGAAAAGGGGGAAAAGGGGAAGAGAGAATTATCTTTGAGATGTAGATAATGGGCCCACTTAAAACATATTGCAAAAAAAAAAAAAAAAAAATTCCTAAACATTCCCTTTTGCAAGATCATTCGGCATATATCAATAGAACTCTAGAAAATTTTTCTAGGGCATAGAAAAGCCTTCAGCAATCACTACTGGCCCATATCAAAGTAACCTGCTCACAATGGAGGATGATTACCAGAGGATGATTAATTCTTCTCTATTTGACCCCTGCCCAGTCAGTTCTACTGGGGAGGAGGGAAAATAAATTAAGGTTTATCACATCACTGCCTTAGTGTCATTTGGGCATATACTTAGTGCCCTTTTGTACATAAAATAGAAAAAGTGAAGCTCATTTGATGAAAACAGAACACAATATTATTTTTTAAATTGGCACAACAAAGTACATATTTAAATACTTCCCACTCTTTGAATCAATAGTTCGAATTTTTAAAACCTCTAAATTATAGTAAAAAAGCCTACCCTTCTCAGCTGATTTGTAAGACAAACAGTACGCTGATTATCAGACATTTTTGCACAACGAATCTCTCTTCAAACAAGCAACAAATAATTTGTTTTATATATTAATACTATTTTGTTAAGTAGGTGTCTTGAAGAGCTATTTTTCTCTTGCTCAGTTTTTTCCCTAAAATGAGCATGTACTTACCACCATCAGTCATGCTGCTGCCCTTTTCTTCCATTTCTTGTTTTACCTTTTCTAATTCTTCCATAACCTTTCATGAAAACAAGTTTTCATAAGCATTACATTTTAATAAACTTTCAAAATTTTTGAATTATGTATTAAGAAAATGTAATTTAGATATTAGCCACACATATAGAAAAATACAGACATTAGGAATATTTTGGACATAATTCAAATAAGATAAAATATGCAGATATACAAAGCTTTTCAGTTTTTCAGAATGCTCCTAATGATAAACTTCACCAAATGGCCACCACGTCCGTTTTCTCATGTTGCAATATACTAAACACAATCAAAGTTGTTTTAGTCACTAGACACTCAAACCTCGCAATTATCTCATCGCATATACTTTGAAATTCTCTAACAATTGGTTATTAATTAAAATAGTATAAACATCCTAAAGAGATTTTAGATTTCTAAAGGTTTTCTGGTATCTTTCTTAATATTATAGTTCTATAAGACATTATGTCACTTTTTCCTCTATAGGACACTAAAAAATGTTTATATCGGCCGGGCGCGGTGGCTCACGCCTGTAATCCCAGCACTTTGGGAGGCCGAGGCGGGCGGATCACAAGGTCAGGAAATCAAGAACATCCTGACTAATACGGTGAAACTCCGTCTCTACTAAAAATACAAAAAATTAGCCCGGTGTGGTGGCGGGCGCCTGTAGTCCCAGCTACTGGGGAGGCTGAGGCCAGAAAATGGCGGGAACCCGGGAGGCGGAGCTTGCAGTGAGCCGAGATCGCGCCACTGCACTCCAGCCTGGGTGACAGAGCGAGACTCCACCTCAAAAAAAATGAAAAAATAAATGTTTATATCATATGGCTATGTATAAGAATATTCTTATTGCTTTATCCAAATCATTAACTCCAAATTCCAGGAGGCATACTTTGCTGTCACACTTGTTCCTATCTGCACTCTATTTGGCGATTACACTACCATAGCCTCTATTATTAGCAAAATTCCAAACCAGCATTAATATAAGTAGAAAATACCATCTTTAAGAAATTGAAACATTTTACATGATCTACAACTAAGCTATAATTATTGTGACTTAGTAGGCTTTATTTTTATCATACTGGTGAGTAAAACTTTCCCTGGGAATAAAGTGCTCATCCAAGTAAAGCAAATTAATTTTTTCAGGCACCTGAAACGTTACAACTGGGGATAACTATCTACTCCAAAAGAAGTAAATGGTTCCCTGGACTCCCTTCAAGTGTTAATTTACCTAACATAAGTGAATACTTTACTTCTACATACCGTTTTATTTGCTTAGAAGCACCACAGGATTAGAGTCTAAATATTTCTAATGTAATATTTTTAGTGTTTTAAAATAACTTTATTCCTCAAATAATTTCTATAAAAAAGGCTTAATTCTTTCCTGTCAAAACAGTAAAGTTTGTTCCAATTATACTGGATTGTAACCAAAGATCATCTTGGATTTTAGTCCCAAATAAACTACTGACCTTTTTCCAAGGTTTTTTCCTCCTTTGGCTCTTCATTGAAAAATGGGAATATATATCAGGTCCTGCCTCTCTTGCAAGATCATAAAAATAAATGCAACTATTTATTTTTATGCAAATATCCTAAAGGAGGAGGTTATAAGCCACTCCCAATTGTGGACAGAGAAATACACTCAGGATCACACACAAGTTATCAATAACAGTCACTAAAAATAAACCTTATATCTTGCAGACTAACGTTAAAATTTGTTATAGATTCCTTAAGTCAGTGCTTTACCTATTCCTCTCCATGTTAATAATAATTATTATGTAAAAATGTTGAGGAAAATTATAAGTGTGCTAATATTATGAGCAGGTTTTTTGTTGAATTTAATACAGAAACTTCAGGCATCTTGTGGAAACAAGAAATGTATCAATTATTGATTCAGTGATAGGAAAATTAGGGATTATCTCCTAAAGAAAATGATTTAAAGGCACAGAAAGCAACTGAAATTAGCAGTGTTAAACCATCTGTAGGTTCTCAATGGCTGGGGCCCAGCTGACAGGTGAGAAGCAGGGCAAAAGCATTGGTGTGTACCTCAGAGAGGAGTCTGGTTCTTTCCGTTACTCCTCCGTTTCCCTGTTGGTATCGCTCCTTTGCCTGAAAGGAAAAACATTTTGTTTAATGGCAAATACAAAGCAGCAGAAGATTAAATATGACTGACCTCTTTGTGTCTGCAATTTCTGCATGTCGTTTTCTGACAACCCCCTCCTTGTTTGTGAATACATTTGTGAAAGTGACATTTAACTGTAGCTGTTTTATGTCCCTAATAGGCACCATGTATTTAACTAAAGCACTACAAAATGATGAACTACCTTAACCTTCATAAACTGACTGTGTACCTCGCATGGGCATGGTTCACAATAAAAACTGTCCTTGGTCATTCCTAAACAGTTTAGGAGAGCGGCTCTTGGTCAATCTAATTTGCATGCTATGCAGAGAAAATCAGTTCTAAAACAAAAAATCAATCAAAGTACAGCACGAAGCTCAGCAATTAATAAGGATTAACATTCAGTAAGACAGTACAATCAATTGGAGTATGTTAGAAACAAACAATTATACAATATTAATATTAGACAAATACATGGTGGCTTCAATCAGAGAGTTTTACATTATTTCGATAGTTAAAATATTCATAAGTAATTGTGTATATGAGGGAATACATTAAACAAATAATATAATCGAAAAGTATAGCTTTCTATTTGGTCTTTGAGAACTTCTGAAAGTATAGAGGTATCTCAAATTTATTTCTACTTTTTTCTCTTTCTCAACTTTGTCTGCTAAAGACAAAAAATATGCCTTCAACTGATGTTTACAAGTGTCCTTACTAGTCTTCTTTAACATCAGAAAACAGAGGGCATAAATCCCAAAGGAAAGCTTTTAGATCCCTACTGCTGGGACAAAGAACTGGTGCTTTCAAAGTCTAGTGATTTTATTTTTTGGTTAAAATTCTAAAACTTTGAAAGAATGAAAAATTTGTCTTATTTTATTAATTAAACTGCTTGTCTCTGAATGTGTCTTGCTTTCACATTCCTTATTATGTGGTTGTAAGCCAGAATGGCAAGGACTGTCTTCTTCCTTTGACACATGTAAATGCATACTATTCTTCCTCCTATGCCAATGGTAAATTAACAACAGACTTACAAACAAAACCAGGTGTCCTGATACTCTGTTCCTAGTTTTCAGTTTTAAGCTATGTTCCCCCAACAGCATATGCCTTCATTTACTTAAATCAAATGAAGACGTGCATTTAAAGGCTTCTAGGAGAAAACAACTTCTATTACATGTAAAATGGAAGTAAGTTCACTTGGCTCTCTTGGCTTCCTAAAGTGGGCAGAAAATTGATGTTTTGCTGTTTATGAAAAGCATTTCATGATTCTCAAATGAACAGTATTGTGTCAAGTTTAGGGTTTAGGGTTGTTAACTTGAATAAATCCCTGGAAATAATTCTTAAATTACCTCACTCAGCTGGGCTTGAGCTGCACGATATTCTTGAACCAAATTCTCAAGCTGATTGTTGATGTACTTTTCTCGGCTGCCGATCTTTTCCAAAGTCCTAGTAATTTCATTATGGAGTTTGTCCAAAAATCCCTAGAAATTTCATGGAATTTGCAGACAGAAGAACTCACAAACATATTTTTTCAAAAATAGTTAAAAATGGGTTAAATCTCAATCTATTCTACAAATAATCAACTACATGTGCAAAAGAAGACACCTTGAAATTTTCAATAGCATAAAATGTCTGTGATGAGAAATATTTTAATCACACTTAGAGGAATTTTAGAATAAAAATGCACCTGGCAGTGTTAGTCAATTCATTTGTCATTATACATACTATAAAATTTATGTGACTATAATTAGCATTATATAATGTTCACAATCAAAGTAGGTAAGGGAATAACATGAGTTTCCTATAGCACAATTCAAGGGGGACTGAAATATTCCAGATGGAAATAGATCCCTAAGCTTATAGCTCTAGCCTGGGACACATAACTTCTCAGTCTAGGTTTGCTTCTTTGTGACATTCTCCAAAGTCCCTATTTCTGGCAGGGCAACAAGCCTGCGGAGGCTGTAAGTTCTAGACATTGCTGGCCTGGTGTTCTCTCCTCCCTTAAGATTCAGAGAGGAAAGAATGATGAAATGTTTCTAATATATGTATTATCTATATATTATACATATATATCTTATATATATACACATATATAGCTTTTATTAACATGTAAGTTAGCTTTCTTTAGTTGGCTTAAATGTAAGGTCAGTTGAAATGTAATATGGTACATTCAATTAGTAAGTTTCTTAAAGGCAAAAATTGTGTCTTTTTCTTCTTTCATGTTCTCTTATAACAGGTGTTCCACAGATGAGTAAATGTACATTGATTCACCTAAAGTAATTCATATACCTTGGTCTCCTTTAGAGCAGATTCAATTCCACTTTTGTGCTGGTGCATTTGGTCAACATGGATTCTCCAATCCTACAGGCATAGAGAACACAGAAATAATGTAAAAAATACTACATTTCCTTCTTTCCCCTACTTCTTGTGAAGTTGTAACCTTTAATTACTTTGGTTCCTGCCCTATTTCAGGTGGGACAGTCCTATTTATAGCTTCCAATCAGATTATAAAGAAATATGTGTAGAGCACCTTAGGATAAAAGGTTCTAAATAAATGTAAATTATTTTACATGTTCACAGAGTGATGTCTGACAATTTAAATATAAATTATTCCTGCACTGCTGGTGGTTAATATTTATGACTACCCATCAAAATGAAAAAAAAAATTCTAATTACTAGAAAAGAACTACTTGTTTAAGCAGTTACAATTCCGTTTGCCAAAAGCAATTCTGAACTCAAATATCATATATCAAAGATTAGTTTGTCCCTTGGAAATGAAAATGGGGCCCTCATCTTCATGAAGCCTTTTGAGTCTCTTTCTTAATAAAGGAAGTTTATAATAATTACTGGAGTTCATGTATTTTAAAATATCATCTATTACTATTAGACTGATCTGAATTAGTGTGCAAATCTGAAATCTACATCAACATTTTAATTTCCTACAAAATATATTTAAAATATTTCAGTTTACTACAAAGTAATAATTTTTTATTTTATTTTATTCTACTTTAAGTTCTGGGATACATGTGCTGAATGTGCAGGTTTGTTACACAGCTATACATGTGCCATGGTGGTTCGCTGCACCCATCAACCTGTCATCTAGGTTTTAAGCCCTGCATGCATTAGGTATTTGTCCTACTGCTCTCCCTCCCTGTCCCCCATCTCCCAACAGGTCTCGGTGTGTGATGTTCCCCTCCCTGTGTCCATGTGTTCTCATTGTTCAACTCCCACTTATGAGTGAGAACATGTGGTGTTTGGTTTTCTGTTCCTGTGTTAGTTTGCTGAGAATGATGGCTCCCAGCTTCATCCATGTCCCTGCAAAGGACAGGAACTCATTCTTTTTTATGACTGCATGGTATTCCATGGTGTATATTTTCTTTATCCAGTCTATCACTGATGCAGATTTGGGTTGGTTCCAAGTCTTTGCTATTGTAAATAGTGCTGCAATAAACATATATGTGCATGTGTCTTTATAGTAAAATGACTTATAGTCCTTTGGGTATATACCCAGTAATGGGATTGCTGGGTCAAATGGTATTTCTGGTTCTAGATCCTTGAGGAATTGCCACACTGTCTTCCACAATGGTTGAACAAATTTACACTCCCACCAACAGTGTAAAAGTGTTCCTATTCTCCACATCCTCTCCAGCATGTGTTGTTTCCAGACTTTTTTGATTACCACTCTAACTGGCATGAGATGGTATTTCATTGTGGTTTTGATTTGCATTGCTCTAATGAACAGTGGTGATGAGCTTTTTTTCACATTTTTTGGCCACATACATGTCTTCTTTAGAGAAGTGTCGGTTCATATCCTTTGCACACTTTTTGATGTTTTTTTTTTCTTGAAATTTGTCTAAGCTCCTTGTAGATTCTAGATACTAGACTTTTGTCAGATGGATAGATTGCAAAAATTTTCTCCCATTCTCTAGGCTGCCTGTTCACTCGGATGACAGTTTCTTTTGGTATGCAGAAGTTCTTCAGTTTAATTAGAGGCTATTTGTCAATTTTGGCTTTTGTTAACATTTCTTTTGGTGTTTTAGTCATGAGGTCTTTGCCCATGCCTATGTCCTGAATGGTATTGCCTAGGTTTTCTTCTTGGGTTTTTGTGGTTTTAGGTTTTACATTTAAGTCTTTAGACCATCTTGAGCTAATTTTTGTATAAGGTGTAAGGAAGGGGTACAGTTTCTGTTTTCTGTATATGGGTAGCCAGTTTTATCCCTGATCAACATCAATGTGAAAATCCTCAATAAAATACTGGCAAACCAAATCCAGCAGCACATCAAAAAGCTTATCCACCACAATCAAGTCGGTTTCAGTCCCAGGATGCAAGACTGGTTCAACATACACAAATCAACAAATGTAATCCATCATATAAACAGAACCAATGACAAAAACCACATCATTATCTCAATAGATGCAGAAAAGGCCTTTGATAAAATTCAACACTCCTTCATGCTAAAAACTCTCAATAAACTCGGTATTGATGGAACATATCTCAAAATAATAAGAGCTACTTATGACAAACCCATTGCCAATATCATACTAAATGGGCAAAAGCTAGAAGCATTCCCTTTGAAAACTGGCAAAAGACAAGGATGCCCTCTCTCCTCACTCCTATTCAACATCGTATTGGAAGTTCTAGCCCAGGCAATCAGGCAACAGAAAGAAATAAAGGGTATTCAAGTAGGAACTGAGGAAGTTAAATTGTCTCTGTTTGCAGATAACATGATTGTATATTTAGAAACCCTTATGTCTCAGTCCCAAAACTCCTTAAGCTAATAAGCAATTTCAGCAAAGCCTCAGGATACAAAATCAATGTGCAAAACTCACAAGCATTCCTATATGCCAATAATATGCAAGTAGAGAGCCAAATCATGAGTGAACTTCTATTCACAATTGCTACAAATAAAATAAAATATCTAGGAATACAACTTACAAGGGATGTAGAGGACTTCTTCAAGAAGAACTAAAAACCACTGCTCAAGGAAATAAGAAAGGACACAAACAAATGGAAAAACATTCCATGTTCATGGATAGGACCAATCAATATCATGAAAATGGCCATACTGCCCAAAGTAATTTATAGATTCAAAGCTATTCCCATCAAACTACCATTTACTTTCTTCCCAGATTAGAAAAAACTACTTTAAATTTCATATGAAGCCAAAACAAACAAACAAAAAAATCCATACAGCCAAAAAAATCCTAAGCAAAAACAACAAAGCTGGAGGCATCACACTATTTTGACTTCAAACTACACAAGGCTACAGTAATCAAAACAGCATGGTACTGGTACCAAAACAGATATATAGACGAATGTAACAGAATAGAGACCTCAGAAATAACACCACACATCTACGACTATCTGATCTTCAACAAACCTGACAAAAACAAACAATGGGAAAAGGATTCCCTATTTAATACAAAGTAATAATTTTAAAAGAGAAATTGAGAAATACCCATTGTAAAAGAAAAATATAGTAAGTTAAAGTAAGTGATGTAACTAGGCGATTTCTTCATCACACATATATGTTTGCATACCCTGATGCTCCACTTTGCTATCTACACTATTTTGTGAGTAAAAGGATATTTTGTGAATAGTCCCATTCTACTATGACTTGACTTTGAAATGGCCTAGTGACTGCAGGGTAAAAAACTACTTGGGTACTTCAAATGTAACAATTATAAAATTATAATATATTAAAGCTGCAAAGAACCTCAAAAAGCATCCAGTCTCAATCTTGTCATTTCACAGATAAGCAAACAGAGGCCTGGTGACAGCAAGGGGAACACCCAAGGCCACATAGCTATTGTTGCACCTGCACAGAAGCCAAATGTAGTCATTTCCACACAACACATACTGGCAGTTTGACGTAAAGAAAAGGGGCAACTGGCTACCTGATAGTGAAGGTGCTAGAGTAGAAAACCAATCAGCACTTTCCTTTATCCTTAAACATTTTTCTGTTTCATGAGCAAAAAGTATCTCAGAATTGGAGAGCTGAAAAGAACCTTAGAGATCTATTCATCTACTTAACAATCATCTAGTGTAACGTTTTCATTTTATAGTTGAGGTGACTATTCACCACCCGTGACTATGACTACACAGAGCTGGCAACGGAACAAGGCCCCTCCAAGTCAGCTAATCAACACTGGAATAGAGAGAAGGGACAACTGGCTGGCCTCCTGCACCTGGACCAAAAATGGCTAAGCCTCAAAATGGAAACCTACTGAAGCCCAAGTTAGCATCTTTATGAAAGAAAGTGAACCTAACATGCATCATTATATTATCATTAATTTTTTTGAAAAAGAACTCATTCTGCCTGGTTCCAAAAAGAATTTCAGAGGCCTTAATAAACACCAAGCTCAAGTATTTACATTGTTTCCCTCTTCCTAACAGTCTCTGTTTCTCTTTGCCTGTTTCTCTCCTTATATATGTATTTAGAAAAATGTATACATACATACATAGACAAATATATATTTTTATATATAGCTTTATTATAATGGATATGTTAAAATAGTTTGTGTTCTGCCATTTCTACCCAGCATTATTTATAAATATATTTTTGCATGTATTGACATTTAAAGCATTTTGAGAGAAGCAACCATGCCTGACTCATCTAGGTATAACTATGACAGTGTACACTGATGTAAAACTCCATGGAGGGGTTGGTATTTCTGTGGAACCTTGAAGCATGAGTAGCATTTCAACAGGCTGTAAAGATGTGGGGAGGAAGCATGTTCTTGGCTGAGGGAGTAACATGAACAAGGAAAATACATGGAGACCAAGTAGCCTAAGGCTGGCTAGCATGGAAAACACCAAGTTCTTGGGGTGGGCTCGGGAGGATGCATCACAAGAAAATAAAGCTGGAGAGGGAGGTTCAATTAGATCAAGGGTTTTTCTTACAACAACTAAAGAGTACAGATTTTATTATGTAGATAATGGGGACCTATCAGATATTTTTGGTTTCAGTTTTAAAGATAAGTGTGTGTTTTGAGAAAGTAACAGCGTAAAGGACTGATTAGAAAAGGAAGAGACTGAAGGCAGGTAGGAACCCAGTTAGGAGGCTAATAGTTCACATGACATAGATTAGCCAGGTCTGAATTAGAGCAGTGCTTGTGAGAACAGAAAGGAAGGGATGCATTCAAGGGACATTGTAGAAGCAGAAACAGCAAAACTTGAAGACTGACTAAAGGGAAGTATGCACATGGGGTGAATGAAGATGGAGTAGTAGAGAGAATGTGTCTTTAAGGTTTCCAGCCTGAGGAACTGTGGGGATATTAATACTACAGTGTGACAAGAACAGCATAGATTTTAGGGAAGTCAAAAATACTAGCAATTTGTGTTTGCACTTAAGTTTGATAAGCTACTGGGACATTCTTGTATTTATAAAGCCCATTAAAGTGTTGATGGGCCAGCACTGATTTGTAATTACCTGCGAGGCAAATCTGAATATTTGTTTTATTAAAATCTTCTACATGGACACATTCCTGATATAAAGTTAAAAAAAGTCAAAAAGTATTCTTACCTTAACTTTTAGAAATTGTTCTCACAGAAATAATTGGAAATACACAAAGATTAATGTATAAGTTCTTGATAAAAGTAAAACAGCAGAAAACTAAATATCTAACAGCAGAGGACAGTTTAAACTAATTTTGTAATATTCATTCCACTACTAAAAATAATACAGTATGATACTGTTTTTATAAATCTGGATACCAAGTAAAACTCAGTGATACTCTGTTTGGAGATACAAACATATGCGAACACACACACAAAAAAGACACTGTACACAAACTTGAGGATAGTGATTATTGTGGGTGGGAAGAGGCAGCAGCAGAGGAGCACACAGCTAACTTCAAGTGGTAACGGTCTATTTCTCAAGTTGGGGGTGGGTTTATTATTGGGCTTCATAATTAAAATTGCTTCTCAACTTAAGATGGGGTACAACCTGATATACCCATCATAAACTAAAAATATCCAGTCAAAACTGCATGTAATACACCTAACTTTCCGAACATCATAGCTTAGTCTAGCTTACCTTCAATGTGCTTGAAAGGCTTACATTAGCCTCAGTTGGGCAAAACCATCTAACACAAACCCTACTTTATAATAAAACAGTGAATATCTCATGTAATTTATTAAATATTGTACAGAAATTGAAAACCAGAATGGAGTTCTGGGTGCTCAAAGTACAATTTCTACTGAATGAATATCACTTTTGCACCACTGTAAAGTCGAAAAATTATTAAGTTGAACCATGGTAAGTCAGGGACTGTGTGTGTGTGTATGTGTGTGTGTATATACACACATACACACACACACACATATATATTATACACAGTAATACTAAACATCAAAATGTTAAATTCATGTTCTCAAAAATATTTAATGAACAGCAAACATGCATGCTAATAACATACATTAAAGTGGAAAATACAGTCTCAAAAAGGGTATTTTCATTAGGTGCCCAATTTAGTAAAAATTAGTATTTGCGTATATTTGAATGTGTGTGTGTGTGTGTGTTAAGACAGGGATTTGAATACGGGTACTTTTAAATTTCTTCTTTACTATTCCAGAATTTTCTAAATTTCCTACAAGGAAATTTTATTACTTTTATAATCAGGAAAAAAAAGACAAAAACCTTCTAGATGCCCAAGAAGTTCTTGAAAGGGGTTTAATATAGTTATAGTGGAAATAAATATAAATGATTATAACCGTGGCATTTTAAAAACATGAATATAAAAAGGCAAAATATATATCTTTTGAAAAACTATTAATACAACTAAGATAGTCAAAAGCTTTACAAAGGTTTGTGTCAAAATGAAGAAGAAATGGGTTTTAATGATATGTAAGGACTTGAAATCTATCTGGATCCCTGAAATAAATAACATTAAAAGGAACTGTTAAACGATAAGATTAATTCTTACATTAGCAGAGAATCCATTAGATTACAATGCACTTTTATATGACTTCCTTTATTTGAGACTCACAAAGGTTTGGAGAGATTAAGTAGATATGGTCATCTCTTCTTATACTTCTACCTTCCCTTTAAGAGGGTTATGAGATTTGCTGGCTGGTTGTGGGACGAGTTCACCTTCTTGCTTCATTGATGCTGATCTTGACTATGTGGTTCTCTTTAGTCCGTGGAATGATGGTGGACATGGTCTATGCCAGGATTGTGCAGAAGCTGTCAGAAGCATCCATTTCCCTGCTCTCTTGCTGTTTCAGACATGATAATAATAAGCATGCCCCACATAGGGACTATCCTTTCAGCCTGGGTCTGAGAGTAAGAAACATAGAACCCAGCTGGCGCAGAGCTGCAGCCGAAGCAGGTATCAGCAGATACGTATTGTACATGAAAATAAATGTGTTATTGTACGCCACTGTGATTTGGGGGTTGTTATGCAGAAAAATTAACTACATGTATGTATCTTATAGTGAGAAAAACTAAGAATCAGATAGGCTAATTGACTTTGGCAAAGTTTTATGTCCGAAAAATGGAGTGCGATCTCAAAACTGTGTTTTCCACATATTACATAATGCTTTTTTGGGGGATAAAATAAACTACCAAAGAATTTATAAGGTAAACCAAGAATTCTTTTTGCTATTTATCAAGTTCTTGCTGGGGTCTACTGGTCACCTATTCTAAAGTGCTCTAACGTGTTTATTTGGCATCATTTCTCCTCTCGACTGAAGATGAATATTTCACTCGATTTTGCATATTTTCTCTCTCAATGGAATTGAGAACACTAATACTACAGTATATCATTTCTTTAGAATTTCTATTTTTCAAAAATCCTCTCATATGAAATCACATGTATAATGCTATCACTTATTAGGTAAATAGCAAAGGTATCAACGTAACCATAGATCCCCTTCCCACTCCAAATTCTTTAGCACTAAATTATAACATTATCTATCTCCCTTCTTCAGAAACTGAAAAACTGTGATGAAGTATCTGGAGATGGTGATTCATAGTACTCCATAAAATCAAAAAGTATGAGATCTAGTTGCAGCTGTTAAGGTGACTCGCAGGACTATAAGGATCTCTGGGTTTTACTTCAACACAATGACACCTGAAAGATTTCCTTTGCATATGCAGAGACATTTTCTTTGTCTAGATTTCCAACTCAATGCTTAAAGCTTCTCTCTGAAAATGCAGGAGAAAGAGAAACTAAATCATGAGCTACAGCTAGAGATGGTAAATGGAACTTACATCTGTGTATAGGTTTCATTAATTTACAACTTGTAAAATACCAAATCCTCTTTTTTTTCAAAAAAAGTTGACTTTATGAGTGGAGAGGCATAGTGCTAAAGAATTATTGATAGAAAAAAGCCAAAGAAGTCACCTTCCTGTGTGCTGGGATGCTTTTTCTATGCTCAGAAAAAACCCACGCCAGACCACAACTGACCATAGCAGTTCATGGAGGTCTATTCGCACTTTTTGCTTCTCCCTGCAAAAAAGCAAGAGCAGAGCTCCAAGGCTCTGATGTGTGTTGAATCATTTCCCATCACAAAAATGTTACTTATATTCTGACATTGACTCTACCCTTCCCTATTTTCACTGCCCACAATTATAAAGGTAATTACGATTCCATTATAATTACCGGTGAAACCTTAATTCAATGTTCTGTTTTGCACTTTTAGTGAATATAAAACTATTTACAAGGGGGATTATAGGCTCCATTTAAGACATCTAACTGCATTTTTCTCAGGCCATTGTTTCAACACAGAATTCACTTTCTCTACAGATTTTCAAGATCACTCTAATGTATGGGAAAGAAATCCTATACCTCCATTTCACAGATCGGGTAACAAATTGAGGTTGTGTGATGTTTTAACACCACCAATCACAAAATGAACAAGAAACCAAGTATCCTTTCTCTCTCTTATAGGTTTTCTATTATATCAAGCAGCCTCCTTCATTTCCTTTCTTTGTTACCCAATTTCAATAAGAAGCACAAGAAGTTCTTATAACTCTCAATTCAAAGTCTGCACATTAAATGAATGTTTATTATCCTGGTTGTTTTGCTAAAGCATGAACACTAGGGATGCTTGCTGCTTCTAATCTTCTGCAGACAGACAATCAGATAAAATAACCTTGCTAGAATCATCACTAAAACTAGGATAAATAAGTCCCAAAGAAGGATTTATAGGACTCTCCTGCAAACAAAATGCATAAAGCTTCAGTACAGTTTCTTTTGTGGTATCTACTTTAGTTACTTAGAAATTTTTAATCTCTCCTTCCTTGGGTATGGAGTAGTATCTCAGCAGTCACATCCCTCCAGGGATCTTTTTAAATCTAATAATGATAATTATAATGTTAACATTCATGGAATGCTTAGTATGTGTCAGGCACTATGCTAAGCACTACTGGTACATCAACACATATAATTCTCTTAAAAAGTCTACTAAGATGAGGAAATTGAGACTTAGCTATTTTTAAGTAGACTGTAAACTCACACAGGTCAATCCATTGGTAGAGCCCAAAGTTGCAATGACCACTATATCATAACATCATTTTCCTTGATAAAATGCAGTAAAGTATACCTAAAAATTTTAAGTGGATAATGGTTAGGGGAGACTTCAGTTTGCTTGTAATATCTGAGTTCTTACAAGAAGGTTATTCATATATTAATAGTGCAATAAAAATGAATTGAAAACATTCTTAGGATAAACATATGTAATTATTGGTGTTATCAGAAAAAATATCCAGCCCCCAGATGGCTTCATTATCTTCCCAAACATTTAAGAAATAATTAACAACCTTATACAAACTCTACCATACAACAGAAAAACACGGACAGCAATTGCCAACTTGTTTTATGAGACCTGCATAACATTATACCCAAACCTGACAAAGATCCCTAAAAACAAACAAAAATTACAGATCAATACTTTTTGTAGTTACAGAAATAAAAGTCTTAAAATATTAGCAAATCAAGCCCAGTGATATGTAAGGAGGATAATATATCATAATCAAGTTGCATTTATTCCAAAATGCAAGGTTAGTTTAACACCAAAAAAAATCAATCGATATAATTCAACACAAAGCGGGGGGCGGGGGTGGAGAGGAGACAGGAAATTGTATAAATCATTTCAATCGATGAAGAAAAAAGTTATTTGAAACAAAATTTAATGTCCGTTCATGACAAAACCTCTTGCAAACAAGGAACAAAAGAGAACTTCCCTAATTTACTACAGGATATTTCTAAAAGACATAAAGATAATATCATGCTTCATGGTGAAACTGAAATACTGAAAGCATTCTCCCTGATAACACTGCTTACAGCCAAAATAAGACTACAGTTCTTAACCAGTATAGCAGGCAAGATAAAGTAAAAAGACAAAAGGCTCACAAAGAAAGGCGACTGATGTTATTTGCGAATGACATAATTATAAATCATAAAAGGCAAAATAATTTACAGGCCTACTGTTAAGTTAATTTAGCAAGTCACACACACACACACAAACACACGCACACACACAGCTTGATACAGATATACATAAAAAATTGTATTTCTATATACCAGCAACAAATAAACATAAAATATACTTAAAAGATACCATTTTCAATAGTATCAAATAACAACAAATAGACTAAAGTGATAAGATACAGAGTCCAGATACAGACTCGCACATACACGCTCACTTGATTTATGACAAAGCAGTGTACTGGTGAAAGAATAACCTTTTCAGTAAACTGTCTGGGTCAGTTGCATATACATATGAAAACCAAGTAAGTCTTGAGTTCCACCTCACAACCATACACAAGAATCAAACTTAGACGGACTGCAAATCTTCTGAAGGGCAAAACAATAAAGCTTAAAAAAGAAAACAGTATGAGAATATCTTCATAATATTGGGGTTAGCAAAGACTTCTTAAAACATAAGTATTAGCCATACTTACTCCCTCCAAAAAAATCATTTTGAGTATATTAACATTAAGTCACTGTTTATCATAATACACAAAGGAAAAGGAGAGCTAGAGTAGATATTTGTAGTACACGTATCTGACAAGGGATTCATATCCTGAACATATAAAGAACTTCTATAAATCAAAAAGAAAAGGAGATGGCCCGATGGCTAAACGTAAAAGAAGATATCCAAAAGCTAAATAAGCATATGAAAAAGTGGCTCAACCTCGTAAGTCAACCAGGAAATGCAAATTAAAATGACAATGAGATATCATAACATACCTACCACGATGATTAAACTAAAAAAGACTAAAACACTACTGAATGTTGACAAAGATGTGAAGTAACTGGAAGTTCATACAGTGCTGGCAGGAATATAATTTTTTTAACCACTTTCAAAATTTATTTGGCAGAGTCTACTACAGCTGATCACATACCTACACCATGACCTAGCAATTCCACTCCTAGCAGAAATTCCAGTAGAAATGTACATAATGCTATGAAAATTCTTCTATATGCTAAAACACATATAGAACAATTTTCATAGCAGCATTATGTATAATAGTCCCAAACTGGAAATAACTCACATATACTCAGATGCAGGAAGGACGAGACCTTGAGTTACGCAAATCTGCCACTGAAAGAGTGGAGAGCTAGAGACTGTCTGCTGACCATACCTTCTGTGGCTGGGCAGCAAGGCCCTGGGGATCTGGATAACAAATCCCTATTTCAACCACAGGGAGAGACTCAGTTATTAAATTTTTTTTTTTTTTTTTTTTTTTTTTTTT
>NW_012099543.1:4721791-4723596 GCF_000951045.1 Mandrillus leucophaeus
TATAAAAAGAGTGTTATATGGTAAATTCTTGTCCTGAAATAAATTAACTGGTTGTTTAAAGAAAGAAATGTTTGTAAAAGCCAGAAAGTTAAGGCATGTCAAAAAAAATTGCCTGTAAAAGTCGTGAAAGAAAAAAAGGTTATAAAAAAAGTGTTTTAAAAAAAAAGAATTTATGCAAAAAATGTTGTATAATTTAAAAGTAACTAGGCCTCCTGAATGTAAAACTATAGAAAAAACAAAAAAACAAAAAACAGTTTATGTGCAAGGTGTATGAGAAAAGCAAAATACACCTTTGGTAAAAGGATTATAAGAAGGCATGAGAATGTACATTTTTACCTACATTAAAAAGTTAAAAATTACTGTTTTGAAGGTTTAAGCAAGGTTTAAAATGTTAATTGTAAAGAACATTCTGTGTGTAAACATATTAGCTAAAGTTAAAGACGTATCATCCAGTTTTTCTGTGAACTGGACATTAAAGTAAAAGCCTAACAGGTTTTTCTTAAAGCACCAACCTGCTCTTTAGCAAAAATTGTAAAAGATTAAAAAGAGTCTATAAAATCTTACCTTATGATCGAACATTAAAAATTAAATAAATATGTCCACAAGGTTTTATTAAAATTAGGTTTAACATTAATAACACACTAATATAAAGATAAAATTTAGCTTATCTGGTATAAAAATCATATGAGAAGCATTGTTAAATGTAAAACGGTATTTGGCTTTCTTTGGTTTAAAAACTAATAAAAATAGCTGCTAAAGGAAATTTCTCAGTAAAAAGGCACTAAGGACTATAAAGTCCACTGCCAAGGTCCCCACATTTAAAACAAAAGGTCAATTTCTTAAAAATTATATACTTGGTTTATCTTCCACTTTCCTTTCCCGCAAAAGAAAAAAAAAAAAAAAACGAAGTCTTTTAGCACATGTACCACCCCTAGAATTTCCAGTAAGCCAACACCAGCCTGAAGATCACATTCTCATCAAAAGGTAGAAAAAAGAAAAACTCGAGCCAGCCTGGGAAGGACCCTACCTTGTGCTGCTAACCACCAAGACTGCTGTTTGTACAGTAAGAAAAAAAAAAAAAAAAAGATGGACTCATCACACCCAAGTCAAGAAAGCGCCAACCCCTCCAGAGTCATGGGCCATAGTCCCAGGGGAAAACTGTCATGCGCGTCCGTGTGAAGAGACCACCAAACAGGCTTTGTGTGAGCAATAAGCTGTTTATTTCACCTGGGTGTAGGCGGGCTGAGTCCGAAAAGAGAGTCAGGGAAGGGAGATAGGGGTGGGGCCGTTTTATAGGATTTGGGTAGGTAAAAGGAAATTGCAGTCAAAGGGAGGTTGTTCTCTGGCAGGCAGGAGTGGGAGTCACAAGGTGCTCAGTGGGGTAGCTTTTTGAGTCAGGATGAGCCAGGAGAAGGAATTTCACAAGATAATGTCATCACTTAAGACAGGGACCGGCCATTTTCACTTCTTTTGTGATTCTTCAGTTACTTCAGGCTATCTGGGCGTATACCTGCAAGTCACAGGGGAGCACTGGGGATGCGATGGCTTGGCTTGGACTCAGAGGCCTGACAAAAACTCTACTAAAGTAAAGCTAAGAAAAATTTAACTCTTTTAATCTATTCTATTACTCTTTCTTCTTTCCTCATTCTATTGCAGACCATCTAGTTATTAATATAACCAAGTCAATTTCACCTCAAACTATTGCATTTGATGCTTGCTTTATTACACCCTGTGAGGACTTGCCAAGTCAAAGACAGCTTTCTACTTCAGAAAAGTACTTCTGTCCCTCCTGACTCTCCTCAGAC
>NW_012099543.1:4726086-4728034 GCF_000951045.1 Mandrillus leucophaeus
CTCCTGACCTCGTGATCCGCCCGTCTCGGCCTCCCAAAGTGCTGGGATTACAGGCTTGAGCCACCGCGCGCGGCCCAGTTATTAAATTTTTAAATTTTAGTTGCAGTGGTAGAAAGGTAGGGCCAAGTGGGAGTTATATTCCAAAAGTGACAAGTCTTGAGATTTCCTATGACATGTCTAAAAACTCATCTAGGGTCAACAATTCTTTGCAAATCTGAACGGCAGAAAATCTGATTAAGTAAAAGGGGCAAGGAAAATACTGTGATAGAAGGAGGTGCACGTATCTAAGTTTACTCTAGGAAATACTTCTCAGACAAAAATCTATAAATTATCATGCTTTCTGCAAGGATGTGAGCAGCATATTTCTTTCATCCACAGAAAATCCTCACTTTCCTAATAAAAGAACATTATCTGTATTCTCTTTTTGCCACTTGGCACAAGCAGATTTGCAATCTCCTCTTGTTCTCATTCTCAGAGTTATCCGTTTCATTACTGCACCCATTTGTGTATTTATTTGTGTATGTGAATGTATGTGTGAGAGAAAGAGAAAAAAAGAGAGTGAGACTGTCTATTCAATTAAATAACTTTTAAAAAATGAGACTGAATAACTTTTCTAATGAAAAATGCCCATTAGGTTACAGGATAATTATAGAATGTGGTTTTCCTGAATTTTTAAATCGGACATTTTCTTCCATTGTCAGCAGCTTAAAGTTTTCTATGGTACACTCTTGTGGTGTAAAAGCATAATTTTTATTTTTATGTGTTAAAGAACTACACATATGACTTAAAAAGAGTTAAGTAGCTATGTGTCGTATATATTGTGCTGATAAGGGAGAAGACCACCCCTCATATTGTCTTATGCCCAATTTCTGCCTCCAAGGGAAGAAGTAAAAACTAAAAGGCAGAAATGAAATCCACAGGCAGACAGCCCGGCTCCGCATCCTGGGCCTGGTAGTTAAAGATGGACCCCTGACCTAACTGGTTCTGTTATCTATAGATTACAGACATTGTATAGGCATACACTGTGAAAATCCCTATCTTGTTTTGTTCCGATCCAATTACCGGTGCATGCAGCCCCCAGTCACACACCCCCTGCTTGCTCAATCACAACCCTCTCACACGCACCCCCTTAGAGTTGTGAGCCCTTAAAAGGGACAGGAATTGCTCACTCGGGGAGCTTGGCTCTTGAGACTGAAGTCTTGCCGATGCCCCTGGCCGAATAAACCCCTTCCTTCTGTAACTTGGTGTCTGAGGAGTTTTGTCTGCCGCTTGTACTGCTACATTTCCTGGTTCCCTGACCGGGAAGCGAGGTGAATGGTGGATGGAGGAGGCATCTCCTTAGGCGGCTTAAGCCTGCCCTGTGGAACATCCCTGCGGGGGACTCCGACCAGCCGGATGGACGCGCATCCTGAGAGCGCTCCCGGGTAGGCATTTGCCCTGGTGGGGCGCCTCGCCAGAGCAGTGTGTGGCAGGCCCCCGTGGAGGATCAACGCAGTGGCTGAACACCAGGAAGGAATGGGCACTTGGAGTCTGGACATCTAAAACTTGGTAAGACTAGTCTTCGAAACTTGCCCACTCTGTTTGAGTGAAAGCATGGCCTGATCACCCACAGTGTGCCTTTATTGGCACTTTGGTTTTGGTTTTGATTTGGTTTGAATTGCTTGACAGGACCGGTCTTGGGAACTTGCCCACTCCATTTGAGTGGAAGCATGGCCTGATCACCCACGATGTGGCCTGATCACCCACGGCGTGCCTTTATCGGCCCTTTGGTTTTGATTTTGACTTGGTTTGAATTGCTTGACAGGACTGGTCTTGGGAACTTGCCTACTCCATTTGAGTGGAAGCGTGGCCTGATCACCCACGGTGTGCCTGTACCGGCACCTTTGGTTTTTGTTTTTGACTTGACTTGGATTGCCTGATACTTTGGTTTTGGTTTTGACTTGGCTTG
>NW_012099543.1:4732169-4732773 GCF_000951045.1 Mandrillus leucophaeus
TGTGAGGACTTGCCAAGTCAAAGACAGCTTTCTACTTCAGAAAAGTACTTCTGTCCCTCCTGACTCTCCTCAGACTAGACATTAGTAAACTAGGACCATTTAATCCGGGGAGATTTCGATAAAGACCCCAGTGCCAACCAGGAGTGTTGCCCCCCGATGTACAGCTTTCATGCCATAGTTGGTCCAACGTTCTGTGGACCACTAAAGAGCAAGGATGGACTGCCCCAACTGGTTTCTGTAATTTCCCTAAAACCATACATTCATTTTACTAGAGAATCATAGAAGTTAAAGACTTAAAACAAACTTTAGCAATTAAGACAGGATACCAAGATGCAAATGCTTGGTTAAAATGGATCAAATATTCCATCTGCACATTAAACAAAAGCAATTGTTATGCTTGTGCATATGACAGGCCAGAGGCCCAGACTGTCCCCCTTCCACTAAGGTGGTCCTCCAGTCCACCAGGCATAGGCTGCATGATAGTTCTTTTCCAGGATTCTACAGCCTGGAGTAATAAGTCATGCCAGGCTCTCTCTGCTATATCCCAAAGTCCCTGCGGGTCAGCCCCCGAGGGCCATCCAGCTTCTGTCTCCCAACACTAAGT
>NW_012099543.1:4733838-4759296 GCF_000951045.1 Mandrillus leucophaeus
TAACCCAGACTGTGGGGCCTGGCCAAGGTCAGTGGCCTGTCTCTCAAAACAACTAGACAGGGTTTCCAAAGGCTGGCCCCCAGGTCTAAGGGCCCTAGCAGCAAAGGCCCTGTTAGCACAAGAAGCAGATAAACTAACCCTTAGGCAAACCTGAATATAAAGCCTCCCCATGCTGTGGTAACTTTAATAAATACCAAAGGATATCATTGGTTAAAAAATGCTAGATTAACCAAGTACCAAAGCTTGCTATGTGAAAATCCCCACATAACCACTGAAGTTTGAAACACCCTAAACCCCACCACCTTGTTCCCGGTATCAGAGAGCCCAGTTGAACATAACTGTGTAGAGGTGCTGGACTCAGTTTATTCTAGCAGGCCTAACCTCCGAGACCATCCTTAAACATCAGTAGACTGTAAGTGGTACGTGGATGGGAGCAGCTTCACCAACCTCTGAAAAGTGACTCTGAAGAAGACGATAAGACCTGCTCCAGTCACACCCGGAAGCTGACTGGTCCACGCACGGCCGAAGCATGAGGAAACTCATCGCGGGACTCATTTTCCTTAAAATTTGGACTTGTACAGTAAGGACTCCAACTGACCTTCCTCAGACTGAGGGCTGTTCCCAGTGTATACATTAAGTCACTGAGGTAGGACAAAAGGTTGCTACGGTCCTATTATTTTATGGTTATTATAAGCGTACTGGAACTCTAAAAAAAAAACTTGTTTGTATAATATTATTCTATACAAGGTATGTA
Organism: Mandrillus leucophaeus; assembly: GCF_000951045.1. Classification (NCBI taxonomy): domain Eukaryota; kingdom Metazoa; phylum Chordata; class Mammalia; order Primates; family Cercopithecidae; genus Mandrillus; species Mandrillus leucophaeus. The sequence continues at coordinate 4,734,593 of NW_012099543.1, forward strand.
GCCCAGGAAATGACCAACCTGATGTGTGTTATGACCCATCTGAGCTTCCCACGACCACAGTTCTTAAAATAAGATTAAGGACTAAGGACTGGTGGGAGCTCATAAATGATATGGGTAAAGTGTTAGCCAAAACAAAACAAAACAAAAAGGTTGCCCAAACAAGTCACCTTAAAATTTGATGCCTGTGCTGTCATTAATAGTAATAAGTTAGGAATAAGGTGTGGTTCTCTTAGTTAGAAAAGAGGCTAAATGGCAGAAAATAAGTACATCTGTCATAAATTAGGACTGTGTGAAAATAATTGTAAATACTGGTCTTGTGCCATTTAGGCCACTTGAATAAAAGAAAAAAAATGATGAAGAGGATCCAGTCCACCTTCAGAAAGGAAAAAATTGCCCTTCCTGTACTAAGGGACAATGTAACCCCTTAGAGTTAGTAATAACCATTGATCCTCGCTGGAAACAAAAGGGGAATGTGTAACCCTAAAAATTGATGGAGCTAGACTGGATCTTCAAGTAAATATCATGGTTTGAAAAGAAGTTTATAAATGCTGTCCTGAGCCAGTATCAAATCTTCTATAATAAACTAAATGTGCCAGTACCAGAAATTCTAGGAAAAACAAGAAATTTGTTTTTGCAATTAGCCGAGCATGTAGCACAGTCTCTCAATGTCACTTCATGTTATGTATGTGGAGGAACTGTAATAAGAGATCAATGGCCATCGGAAGCCTGAGAATTAGTACCTACAGACCCAGTTCCTGATGAATTCTCGGCTCAAAAGAATCACCCTGATAATTTCTGGGTCCTAAAAGCCTCAATTATTGGACAATATTGCATAGCTAGAAAAGGAAAAGAATTCACTCAGCCTGTAGGATGACTTAGTTGTCTGAGACAGAAACTGTGTAATAGTACCACAAAAACAGTCACTTGGTGGAGTTCAAATCACACAGAGAGAAATCCATTTAGCAAATTCCCAAAGTTGCAAACTGTGTGAACCCACTCGGAGTTCCACCAGGACTGGACAGCCCCCACTAGACTGTATTGGATACGTGGGCTTAGAGCTTACACCAAATTACCTGACCAGTGGGCAGGTAGTTGTGTTACTGGCACTATTAAACCACCTTTCTTCCTACTGCCCATAAAAACAGGCGAACTCCTGGGCTTCCCTGTCTATGCTTCCCACAAAAAGAGAAGAACAGCTATAAGAAATTGAAAAAATGATAAATGGCCCTCTGAGAGAATCATACAATATTATAGACCTGCTACTTGGGCACAAGACGGCTCATGGGGATACTGGACCCCCATTTACATGATCAACCGAATCACACAAGCTGTCTTAAAAATAATCACTATAAAACCGGCAGAGCCTTGACTATTCTGGCCCGGCAAGAAACTCAGATGAGAAATGCTATCTATCAAAATAGACTGGCTCTCGACTACTTATTAGCAGCTAAAGGAGAGGTCTGTAGGAAATTTAACCTTACTAGTTGCTGCCTACACATAGATAATCAAGGGCAAGTAGTTGAAAACATGGTTAGAGATATGACAAAACTGGCACATATGTCCGTGCAAGTATGGCATAGATTTGATCCTGGGGCCATGTTTAGAAAATGACTCCCAGCACTAGGAGGATTTAAAACCCTTATAATAAGAGTTATAATAGTAATAGGAACCTACTTACCGCTCCCTTGTTTGCTACCTGTACTTCTTTGAATGATAGCTTCATTGCTACCTTAGTTCACCAAAATGCCTCAGCACAAATGTACTATATAAATCACTATCGATCTGTCTTGCAAGAAGACATGGATAGTGAAAATGAAAGTGAGAACTCCCACTAATAAAATGAGTGACAGTCTCAAAGGGGGGAATAAGGGAGGAGACCACCCCTCATACTGTCTTATGCCCAATTTCTGCCTCCAAGGGAAGAAGAAGTAAAAACTAAAAGGCAGAAATGAAATCCACAAGCAGACAGTCCGGTGCCACACCCTGGGCCTGGTAGTTAAAGATCAACCCCTGACCTAACTGGTTCTGTTATCTATAGATTACAGACATTGTATAGGAATACACTGTGAAAATCCCTATCTTGTTTTGTTCCGATCCAATTACCGGTGCATGCAGCCCCCAGTCACATACCCCCTGCTTGCTCAATCACGACCCTCTCACACGCACCCCCTTAGAGTTGTGAGCCCTTAAAAGGGACAGGAATTGCTCACTCGGGGAGCTTGGCTCTTGAGACTGAAGTCTTGCCAATGCCCCTGGCCGAATAAACCCCTTCCTTCTGTAACTTGGTGTCTGAGGAGTTTTGTCTGCTGCCCGTCTTGCTACACTGTATTTGTTGCAGGCAATGTGGGAATAATCATGATCACTGGAAATATGTGTTTCCTCAGGGATGTTCCTGCTTTCTAGAAATTCCTCTCGTTGTGGAGAAAAATAAAACATTGTACATCATCGGTAAGGAAGGCGATGATAATCACTGGTATTCTCACACCTACCTATCACATAATTGAAACTGGAGATCTATAATCTCTAAATATAGTACCTTTTAGTGAAAAAATTATATTTCTAACATGCTCAAAGACTATCTTTACTGAAACTAAAGAGTTTTCATATGTTGACTCAGACCTATTATTCATGCTTACTCCATTAACACCCCCTTTCATATGGCCACATTGATCTTCTGAGTGAGAATTTCCAGGCTTTAGAAGGAGTTACAAGCAAAGAGAAGAGATTTGGCAAGTCAGACAGGAAGTGAATCAGGCCTCTGTGAGAATGTGGGAACACCCAGAGGCCAAATGAGAATTTAATTATTTTATAAGATGCTGAGTAACTACAGTGGAACACCAGAACAGGTGACCCCAATAGTACTCCCAACTTCAGGGATGTACGAACCAAAACTTGGATCTCATACTGATAAAACTCCCCACTTCCTCCCAGCTCAAAAAACCCTAAAAACAAGAGGTTTCTCCTGCATATTTGAGAAACCAAGAAACATAAATTGTTACTTGGTAGAAGGAAACAAAATCAAATTAATGGGATAAAAACCATAGAGGTAAAATTTGTTAGAATATTAAGAAATTTTTAATAAAACTCAGTGATAGAACCACTTTAATATAATTGATTAGAAAAACGAGTCAAGCCAACAAAAAGTACATTTTGTAGGAAGGTCCATATGACAAAGGCTTTATGCTTCAATTCATAGTTCATATTAAGTAATTTTTAAAAATCATTCTTTGCAATAATAAAATATTTAGGTAGTCTAGAAATTTAAATTATAATCAATGTGTATTAATTCACTGCTTTCAATCACAAATGTCTAGTTGAGGTATATCAGCAGTGAGGCACCAGCAACTTCCCTCTGCAGTATTTATATAACATGGAGTCTATTGGTTATTTCCTTAAAACTGCTACCACTGTTGATGCTCTTTAGTTACAACTGATGGTAATCTCTAAAGCAAAAACGGTCATTCTCTTATTTCAACTTGTGATAAATGGAAACTTTCTCTGATCCAGTTGAAACATTTATCACACTCAGGGTAAACAGGAAGGAAGGAATCATCAACTATCTTTAAACACAGAATATCCTGAATGTTCAACAAGACTATGACAGAAGCAACTACAAATCTTTTTTAGTTGCTTAAGAATAGCTGGGTTTTTCTCCAACCCTTTACTATATTTTTACATGTATAATTTTAAGCACAATATTCCCACAACTTTGATCTCTGTCCAGGATCCACATGAAACAAACAAACAGCTGACCTTGCAATACAACTTTAATAACAAAATAACAAACAAAATAACACTTGTTTACAAATACAACAGCCCAAAACAACATTCTGTTTTGTGTAGTCTCTTAAAGAAAGCTTGTCTGTGAAAGTCCATCAGTGAATAGTTCCCCTCATTCTCTGGGACGTCATGGAAGTTGAGTAATCATACAAACTGCTCTAAAAATGTATGTGTCTAGTTAATTTAGGCTGTTTATTTTGATAGCATTCACCTCTTTCTGATTACAGCAGGTGTTTTAAGAACACATTCGCTGAAAATTGTATTTTGTTTAAACAACAGCAGCATGTACATTTATGGCCTTACTATATTAAAAAGCATTTATTGTCTGGCAGCAATAGATACGATTACAAACATTTGTGACAGTAATTGGAGCTATTATTCCTGCATCGAGCCACATGGAGACCGACTTATTGCCACCTGTATTTACATTTGTTACTGGTAATTGTAAAAGCTATTTTTTTTTGTTTGGCACCTTGTTTTTCTTTAAATTACGTGGATATTTCTCAACAGAAGGTCTACCAGAAAATCTGTAAGAATTATAACTGTAGTTTCTCCATTATTCAAATAACAGGCAGAGTCCCATTTTAATAATGATTATATACATAAAACGTATTCCCATATTCTAGGCCAGATTATATATAATATATATATTATATATTGTATATATAGATTATATATATATATTTGCTCATGGATGCAAGAAACCTACCAACATATCCTAACTAACAACCAGAGTATAAGTCTTAACAAAGACTCTTTATTCCTAAATCATAACAATTTATAAATCCCTGCAGGTCAAAAATATTTAGAGAAGCTAAATTTTATTAATACCCACTTATACTGCATCCATGGCAGAAGGTCAAATCAAGTTACCCTCTCCACTGCTTTGGAATGAGAGGGAAAAATCCTCTATTGTTTCTAGAGGATACAGATTTGTCTATAATATGAGAAAGTCTACCATTGTAACTTTCTGCAGGATTTGGCTTCCAATTCTAAGAGACTTAGATCTAATATAGCAATTCTGTGGTCCCTCCAGGTTCATTCAAATGGAATTCTACCTGCTGATTAAAGGAGGCCTCTCTTCTCTCTCTCAGGTTTTGGCTTTCACTGTGACTAGAGAGGCCCAGGGGCTCAATACTATTGCAATGATTCCATCCTTAGCACAATGACTTTTCCAGAAATGTTTCCTGCTGTGAATCACTCAAGGCAACGCTTATACAGTTTATTTATGTTAAAACAAAATCCAATGGCTTGGAGTTGAAATTTAAAGTTTAAGGTTCTTTTCACAACTGCACTCTAAGTCAGACACTAAATGAATAGGTAAGTATTAAAAAGCAGTGCAGTAAATCAAAGGTTTGAGATAATTAGAAACACATCCTGTAATACTTTCAAGGCCTTTTAAAAATAATCTCTTTATCTAAATTCCTTGTAATGAATCTGAAGATTTACATAATTATTAATACTAGAGACATTTTGGTGGAATGAAGGGGATACCTACCCAACTATCTTTTAAAACAACAAAGTAGGAAACATTTAATTATAATTTGGAAAAAATTTACTTAAGTCATTAATCAAAATTCTAATTACAATAGCCACAGGGCATTAAAGCATGTTAGAACATTTTTTCATTGCATTAAATACCTAATATTAAATCACTATAATGCACAATCGTTTAGTAATAAGTACTGCATAATTGAAGAAAAGGGCTTAAGTAGGGTTTAGTTGAAAACTGATTTCACACTTTCTGCTCCTCCTTATTTCTAGAGAACAGGAATAAATATTATTAATGATTATTTGGTTTCCATTGTGATTAAAAAAAACTTGCCTTGAAAAAAAATTATGCTCTTGATAAAGACTAATAGGATTGATGATTTTAGAAGCCACTTTCCTTTGGGTCAATACATGAAGTTGAGACACTAATTGTACAAGTAAACAACAGACAACAGCCAGCTCATATACAAATATATAACTGTGACCCACCATCTGCAGCAGCCAGACCAGGAAGCAAAACCACAGCCTCTGTATCAATCAGCCCCAAACAGGGTTTAATCAATGACTGCTGGCTTTTCCACTTTTGCGTGCCACCCACTTCCAGTGTAGGACCAACCAGACAAAGCCAAATATCCTCCCCTCCCTTAACCAGCCAGTCACATATTATATCCTGCTTCTAGTTTAGCCCACCTGAAGATTACCAGCCATATCTGAACATATAGTAAATCTTCCTTTTTTTCCACTAAAAATCATTTAAATTTCCCTACCTGCTTTTGAGTCTTTGCCAAACAGAGATGACGGTGGCTGACTCCCTTGCTATACAGTAAGCTCTGAATAAATAGCCTTTGCTTGGTCTCACTTGGGTGGTCTCCACTTATTTTAACAAAGTCAAAGGTTTGCTTTGTCTAGTAAAAAGAAAACTCAAAAAGATAGAATATTCTTCCTCAAGAAACAGTATTAAATATTTCTTTAGCAATTTAAAATTAATCAAAATTACAGAAAGTGAAAATTTATATGAATATGCATTGACCTTTTCTATTTCTCCAGAAATATGGAACATGGAAAATTCATTGGCAGCTCAGCTTCAACTTTTGTTATATTCAACTCAGCAACTTTCAATTGATTCATTTAAAAATTTAAAAAGTTTGCATGTTACTATAAGGAATTTAAAAATTTTCAATTATGTAGGAAAATATTATCCTTCAATAATTGTCCTAAAGCACTACTCTAGTTTAGGTATCCTCAGAGAGTCGGTTTCTAAGAAATTGACTCCTGAGCTGTACTCATTAGGTCATAACTGAGGCATTACTAAAGTGGCATGAGCTAGGATTTGGCTGATTTTTACTCTCTTAGCAGAACTTCTGGCTGCATCTTTAGCCACATTATTCCAACTTGGGGCAGATCTGAATTGTTCTCTGGATACACAACCACCCTAGAAGTGCAGTTGTCCCTTGAACAACACTAGTTTGAACTCCATGGGTCCACTTATATGCAGATTTTTTTCAATAAATACATACAAAAAATTTCTAGAGATTTGCAACAATTTGAAAAAAGTTGCAGATGAACCACATAGGCTAAAATATCGAAAAAATTAAGAAAAAGCTAGATATGTTATAAACACATAAAATATACATAGATACTAGTCTATGTTATTTACTACCATAAATATACAAAAAAACTATTACGAAAAGTTAAAGTTTACCAAAATTTATGCACACAAACACAGACTGTACATGGTGGCACCATTTGCAGTTGACAGAAATGTAAACGAAGGCAGATATGCAGTATTAAATCATAAGTGTATAAAATTAACTGTAGTATAATCTGTACTACTATAATAATTTTGTAGCCACCTTTTGTTATTGTGATGAGCTCAAGTGTTGCAAATATTGCTTAAAATGTGTGAGGTTAATCACGTCCAAGTGAGCAGTTAGTCTCTATAATAAATCGTGTATCACAGTAAAAAGTTATTTCTTGAGGTTTTCATGTACTTTTCATGTTTAGTGCAATATCTTCAAGTATTTTTCATGTTTAGCGTAAACCCTGAATAACACCATGGGACCCATACAAATGTCACCTGCAATGCTGGAAGTGCTCCCAAGAAGCAGAGAAAAGTCCTGACATTACAATAAAGAGATGAATTCCTTGATATGTACTGTAGATTGAGGTCTGCAGCTGAGGATGCCTGTCATTTCAAGATAAATGAATCCAGCATAAGAACCATTGTAAAAAAAGAAAATTTATGAAGCCATCACTGCAGCTACGACAGCAGGCACAAAAACCTTTCACTTTTTGCAAAATACTTTTTCTCTTTTACTGAAAATGCAGCTTTTATGTCGGTGTAAGAAAGACATACTTACAGCCTCCATTATGATTCAAGAAAAAATGAAGTTATTATTATATGACAATTTAAAGCAAAAGGAGGGTGAAGGATCTAAAGCTGGAGAATTTGATGCCAGCAAAGGATGGTTTGATAATGTTTGAAAGAGGTTTGGCTTTAAGAAGTGTCAAGGTAACAGGAGACTCAGCTTCTGATGACTAAATGGCAGAAGATGAGTTCCTAGGTGCCATTAAGAATATCACTGTGGAGAAAAGATATCTGCCTAAACAGGTTTTCAATGCAGACTAAAGTGCCCTGTTATGAAAAAAATAAGTGCCACAAAGACATTTATTAGTAAGAAAGAGATGTGAGCACTAGGATTTTTTTTTTTTTTTTTTTTTTTTTGAGACGGAGTTTCGCTCTTGTTGCCCAGGCTGGAGGAGTGCAATGGTGCAATCTCAGCGCAACCTCCCTGTCCCGGGTTCAAGCGATTCTCCTGCCAGCACTAAGATTTAAAGCAGGAAGGGATAAGCTAATTCTACTGTTTTATGCAAATACAGTTGGGTTTATGATTAGGGCTGCCCATGTATAAGTTTTGACTCCTTAAAAATTTAACTACTAACAGCTTACTTTTGACTAGAAATGATACTGATAATATAAACAACATGTATTCCTTATGTTATATGTATTATATACTGCATTCTCACAACAAAGTAAACTAGAGAAAAGAAAATGTTATTAAGAAAATCATAAGAAAGAAAATACATATTTACTATTCATTAAGTAAGTGGATCACTAAAAAGATCTTTATCCTCATTGTCTTCATGTGGAGTAAGAGGAGTGGTTGGTCTTGCTGTCTCAGAGGTGGCAGAGGCAGAAGGGGAAGAGGAGGTGGAAGAGGATGCAGAATACCAGGCATACTGGGTATAACATTTATTGGGAAGTCTGCCTATAAGTGGACCTGTGCAGTTCAAATCCTGATTTTACAGGCTACTAGGCAGAAGGGACTTGCCTTGTCTCAGATTAACCTTGTCTTTGGACTTGGACTTTTGGGGTTAATGCTGGAATGAGTTAAGACTTTGGGGGACTGTCGGGAAGGCATGATTGTGTTTTGAAATGTTAAGGACATGAGCCAGGGGCAGAATCATATGGTTTAGCTTTGTGTCCCCACCCAAATCTCATCTTGAATTGTAATCCCCAAGAGTTAAGGGAGGAACCTGGTGGGAAGTGATTGGATTATGGGTATGGTTTCCCCACGGGGTTCTTGTGAAAGCGAGCGAGTTATCATGAGATCTGATGGTTTTATAACTGTCTGGCATTTCCCCTGCTCACTTCTTCTCCTTCCTATGGCCTTGTAAAGAAGATGCCTTGCTTCCCCTTGGCCGTCTGCCATGATTGTAAGTTTCCTAAGGCCTCCAAAGCCATGCTGAACTATGAGTCAGTTATACCTCTCCTTTATAAATTACCCAGTCTTGGGCAGTTCTTTATAGCAGTATGAAAACGAACTAATACAACAGTATTTATCAAATTGTAACTAGAAAGGAAGTAGAAACTTGATACAATGGGTGAATTAATCTGGTCTAATCCCTAAATCTTATTAAATATGACTTCTTGATTATTTTAACATTTTATTTATTTATTTAGAGATGGAGTTTCGCTGTGTCATCCAGGCTGGAGTGCAGTGGTGCAATCTTGGCTCACTGCAACCTCTGCCTCCCAGGTTCAAGCGATTCTCCTGCCTCAGCCTCCTGAGTAGCTGGGATTACAAGCATGTGCTACCATGCCCAGCTAATTTTTGAACTTTTAGTAGAGACAGGGTTTCGCTGTGTTGGCCAGGCTGGTCTTGAACTCCTGACCTCATGATTTGCCCACCTCGGCCTCCCAAAGTGTTGGGGCCAGCATTTTATTTTTAATCACGTGTATTGAATAGATTATCTAAGAGCACTTCCAGACTGCTTTCTGTTTTGCCATGCAGCAGAGCTCTGACCTATCTTATAACTCTAATCCGTTGGTATGGTCATGGAATTCCTATTCATCTAAACATAATATGACTTCCTGGAAAATCTTCTGAGAAAATATCCCTCAACACCAGGCAAATATGATATCTTCCAAATCACTCTTTTTTTTTTTTTTTTTTTTGGAGACGGAGTCTTGCTCTGTCGCCCAGGCTGGAATGCAGTGGCCGGATCTCAGCTCACTGCAAGCTCCACCTCCCGGGTTTACGCCATTCTCCTGCCTCAGCCTCCCGAGTAGCTGGGACTACAGGCGCCCGCCACCTCGCCCGGCTAGCCAAATCACTCTTTTAAAGATCTTTGCTTCGCTTTTTGGACCAGATTACATTATTCAGTTATTCAACAACAATTTGTTAAATCCTTATTAAGACAAAAATGCTGAAAACTGAATCCTACTGCCCTTCTTTAATAATTTTTATAATTGGGAGTACCCCTAACCCTGAAGTTTCCTTATAACATTTTTTTTTTAAGATAATGTGTTCCCTCTTTGATACCTTATTGTCAGTCCTAATCGTGACTTTCAGTTGCGGTAGTACACGTTCCACTTCTAGGCTCCATTCCGCAGCATCTGTTGTGGATTCCAAAATATCTTCTTGTTTGGCAGTCTCGTTCATATCCTAAGAAAGGAAAGATATCACAAGATTGAGAGTTTATAAAAAGAAATGGTAAAAATTTGAGGCATTTTAGCAGTACTGCACAATTTAAATCAAGAATTGGTAGTGTTAAAATTATAGTGGAAAAAGAAATTCTTTTCTGTCTTCCTACAATGTTGAAAGAAAATAATGCACCAACCTGGTAGAACAGCAAAATACATATTAAAAAAGAAGCAAATATATGATTCAACTATTTTTACAAGGAAAAATGTTTCTGAGACATCAGATTGAACTCAACAGGAATACCATCAAATGGACCAACAAGCCATTTAGGTATGTTAATTGGTAACAGTAGAAAAGATGTTTGGTAAGAAAACTCACTCATGTTTGGTAAGAAGGCATGGTGGCGGGTGCCTGTAGTCCCAGCTACTTGGGAGGCTGAGGCAGGAGAATGGCGTAAACCCGGGAGGCGGAGCTTGCAGTGAGCCAAAATTACGCCACTGCACTACTCCAACCTGGGTGACAGAGCAAGACTCTGTCTCGAAAAAAAAAAAAAAAAAAAAAGAAAGGAAGAAACACTTAAATTTATTATACTGAAATACAAACCCCAAATCTGAAAGACAAAATATAAAAAAATTCCAGAAGGAAAGAATTGCTATTTACAAAATTTGTATTCATAATTGAAGTGAAAATTTATTAGGTCAAATTATAATATAGCTTAAAGTGTAATTTAATATAGACATACTTGAACTCAAATAGGGAGGGGGCCAAATTTCTGCATTTGGTTTCTGCATTGGAATAACAAAAATCCATCATAATTGTTTTTGAATTACAACAAAAAAAGGCCCACTCTTTTCTTTTTTCCCACCCCTTCACATTTCAGTATTATGTATGGATCTGAAAATATAAATACTGTAGATTAATGATTTAAAGATAAAATCTAAGGCAGTAATTTTGGTACCAATTCTTCCCTTTAACTCTCTTAATAAATTATAAATCTAAAGAAAAAATTAAAATATCAATGTTTATATAGAGAAAAAGAGACTAAAGAGATATAAACAGACATAAAATGTATGAATCTTATATGAATTCTAATTTTAATAATCTATAAAAAGATATCTTTGAGACAATCAGTGAAGTTTTAATATGGGAGAATACTGGATGATATTAAGAAATTACTAATTTTATAGGTATGACATGACATGGTTTTGTTTAAAAAGGCCTTATAAGTTAGAAATAAATGCTAAAATATTTACTGATGAATTGACAAGATGTCTGAATTTTACTTTGAAATACTATGAGGCAAAGAAAAAAAGGGAGGCAGCTTTAAATAAAACATGGTTGACAAAATGTTAACAACTGCTGAAACTGGATAATGTGGCATGTTCATTATCTTATTCTAATTTTGTATACATTTGAAACATTCCATAATACAAAATTTAAAAATAAAAACTAGGTGAACAACCTCATGATGAAATTACATTCCCAATATATATTTATGTCACTAAAATCACATTTCTTAAATGAAAGCTTATTGGATTAGTCTTTCCTATCAGATGTAACACTAACCAGAAGATTAATCTTACATTAGGGTTTGTATTTCTGTGGGAGCCTGAGGTCTTTAGAGGCTTTGAACTCACTCCCAACTAAGACTCTAGAACAGTGCTAACATAAGAAAGTCTCTCCTACCTCCTAGCTCATAACAGCAAGTCCTGTTTAGACTCAGAGCCTTAAAGCCTATACTGCTTTTTGTTCAGATTCAAGGGACTATATATTTTTAACTTCACCATTTGAGAATGGATAACTAATACACGTTTTTACACTTTATAATACGTGGTCTGAATGTATTCCATTTAGAAAACCAGAAGTATAAAAAACCAAAACATTAAGTAAAATGTGAAAAAAAAAAAAAGCTCAAGATTCTACTTCAAATATCTAAATATGGAAACATTGTATTATTTACAGTACTTAATGCTGTATACTTCTATATAAATTGGATCTAGGGTAGCACAAGAGTATCATAGCTGGCGAAGGAGGTGCTTCATTCACAAAGTAGATACGTGTGAAGTTACATGAGACTGTGTATGACGGCAGGAAAAGAGATAATGGGTCTCTGTGTCAAAACCTAAAGCAATAGGGAAGGTTCTCTGCCATGTAAATTCACAGTGGCATCAATAAGATGCATATGTTTGGAAGAACTAGGCATATGCACATTCACTGGCACATCTGAGTACCTGTCTTAGACTCCACGAGACCCAATTTCTCATTTTATATACCACACAGGATAAACTAGTGGGGGCTGGGGTAGGGAGGACATATGCCTTGCTAGTGGTATATGAGCCCTGACCTCAGGGCATGTGTGTGGGTATACACACAGGGTTACTCCTGCCAAGGTTATGGGCCCCCACATCCCAACCCTGCAAAATCAGGCTGCAACAAGACAGCATGCCTTCTCAGCAGCAGTTTTGAGTGATTCTTAATAGAATGTAGATACTGCATCAAATGATAAATTCAGTAACGTTACAGGGAACAAAATCAATATATAAAAATCGGTATCATTTATATATGCCAACAGTAAACAATTTGAAGTAGAAACCAAGAAAGTAATCCCATTCACGACAGCTAAAATAAAATACCTAGGAATAAACTTAATCAAAGGAGTGAAAAAATCTTTAGAATGAAACTACAAAAACACTGATGAAAGAATTGAAGAGGACACAGAAAAGGGAAAGATATTCCAAGTTCATGGACTGGAAAAATAAATATTATTAAACTGTCCATACTACCCAAAGCAATCTACAGATGCAATCCCTATAAAAATACTAATGACATTCTTCACAGAAAAAAAAAAAAAAATTCTAAAATTTATAAGGAACTACAAAAGACCCAGAATAGTCAAAGTAATCCTGAGCAAAAAGAACAAAGCTGGAATCATTGCATTACCTGACTTCAAATTATACTACAAAGCTACCATAACTAAAACAGCATGGTTCTGGCATAAAAACAGACACAAAGACCAATGGAAAAGAACAGAGAATCCAGATTTAAATCCATGCATTTACAGCCAACTCATTTCTGATAAAAACACCAAGAGTATACATTGTGGAAAGGACAGTCTCTTCAATACATGGTGCTGGAAAAACTGGATATTCATATGTAGAAGAACGAAACTAGATGCCTATCTCTTACCATATACAAAAATCAAATCAATATGGATTAAACACTTAAATCTATGACATGAAACTATAAAACTACTAAAAGAAAACACTGGGGAAATGCTCCAGAACATTGGTCTGGGCAAAGATTTCTTAAGTAAGACCTCAAAAGCACAGGTAAACAAAGCAAAAATGGACAAATGGGATCATGTCAAGCTAAAAAGCTTCTGCACAGAAAAGGAAGCCATCAACATAATGAAGAGACAACCCACAGAATGGGAGAAAATATCTGCAAACTACCCATCTGAAAGGGGATTAACAATCAGAATATATAAGGAGCTCAAACAACTCAGTAGGAAAAAAACCCAAATGATCTAATTAAAAAATAGGCAAAAGATCAAAAGAGACATTTCTCAAAACAAGTCATACAAATGACCAACAATTATATGAAAAAATGATCTCTAATCATTACTAATCACCAGAGAAATGAGAACCAAAACCACAAGATACCATCTTACCTCATTAAAATGGTTTTTATCACAAAGACAGGCAATAACAAATGCTGGCAAAGATATGGAGAAAGGGGAACACTTGTATACTGTTGGTGGGAAAGTAAATTAATATAGCCACTATGGAGAACACTTTGGAGGTTCCTCAAAAAATCTAAAAATCTATCATATAATCTAGCAATGCTGCTGTGGAGCATATACCCAAAAGAAAGGAAATCAGTACGTTGAAGAGAAATCTGCATTCCCATGTTTACTGCAGCACTATTCACAATACCCCAGATAGGGAATCAACCTAAGTGTTGATCAAGGGATGAATGGATAAAGAAAATATGGTATATATACACAATGGGATATTATTTAGCCATAAAAAGAATGAAATCCTGTCATTTGTAGCAACATGGATGGAACTGGAGGTCATTATGTTAAATGAAATATGCCAGGAACAGTAAGACAAATATCACATGTTCTCATTCATATGTGGGAGCTAAAAAAAAAAGTAGATTTCATGGAGGTAGAGAGTAGAATGATGGTTACCAGAGATTGAGAATGGTAGCGGGGAGGAGGGATAAAAAGGGAATGGTTAGTGGATATGAAAATATAGTTATTTAAAACTGCATTAGTTATATAGAAAAAATAAGACCTAGTGTTTGGTAGCACAATAGGGCAACTATAATTAACAATAATGTATTATATATTTCAAAATACCTAAAAATGTGGAATGGGAATGTTCTTAACACAAAGAAATGATAAATGCTTGAGGTGATTGATATCCCAACTACCCTGATCTGATCATTACGTATTGTATGCCTTGTATCAAAATATCACATACAACCCATAAATATGCACTATGTATTCATAATAACTAAAGATAAAAAAAATTAAAAAATAAATAAAAATAAGTTTGATTTATGGAGTACCATTGGGGTGAACTGAAGCTAGATGCTGTTGATTAAATCCCAAAGCCAGGGCTCTCCAACCCTCATTTCCACCCTCATTTCCAACCCTCATTTCTACCCCCTCTTTCTTTCTCTCCTTACAAGATTGAAGTTCAGAATCACCAAACAAGACAAGGGGTCACACCCATCCATACTCCCATTTCTTCAGGCCTGGATGCGGGATTGTTCAAGTTGTGAATAACATACTCAAAATGTTTTACTGAAGGAAGGGCATTTTTCATAAAGACAGATGGGTTTGCAGTGGCCGTTTGAACTAGACCTAGAATCTGAGGCAGTAGGGTACATAAAGATCAAATGCTGCATTAAGGTATGCCAGTGCATAAGCTATTTGTTTTTATGTTGGACCCTTTAGTAAGTTGCATTTACCCTTACTAGCTTATTATTTGATTCCCGTAAGCAACAATTTGCTAACTCCCACTCCCAATGTCCTAAAATGATTTAACGTAGGAGCTCAAAAATTTTCACTCACTCGTAGGCCATAATTAATATATGAGGGGAAATGGCCCAGTTACTAAATGAATAAAGGGCAAAAAGAGAACATTAGATTTGGCAGAGCAGCATTAACTTATTCAAACTATACAGTTTCTTTCTACATCCATGTTTGCATCTCTATTTCATAACCTCACTCCTCACTCAACATTTCTTAATGCCTAATAACTGGATACATTAACTGAGCAAGCCCTATATATAAAGTATAAATCATTTTAAAACTATACTGTGCCTTGGTTATAATACTTTGAGAAAACTTTTCTTCCCAATTGTTTTTCCATTTAACAAATGGTACTTTATGTGGGTTACTTGAAAAAGAGAAATAAACTGCTGTTTCTTTTAATCAAAATTTTATATTATCATGACAAAGTCCTTCTCTAACATGTTAACTAAGATAAAACATTGCTTTTGGGAAGTTTCATTTTCCAGTTACTGCTGCAGAAGAAACAATTAGAAGCTCATAAGGCACAAGTTATCTAGAAGTCTCATTTATAATTAATTAATTAAACTAATAATCCATTTGTTAAACTCCTACAACATTCAAGGTAAGAATTCAGGCACTGTGCTTGGTGTAGAAAGCTAAAAGGATTTAATTGCTGCCTGCAAAATTTGCAGACTACTAGGAAGAGCCTGAGGCCAGTTAATGGGAGTAATAATTGGTCCTAGGTAAAAGGAGAAACTGATGAGATGGGAACTGATCCTGACTGCCAAAGGAAGAATTGAAAATAACAGTCTACACTATCCCATAAAGTAACCTGGGGCTCAAACAGTGGGGCACACCATCGAAGTCAGTTCAAGAATCAAACATACAGTGTTAAAAACCTACTCAGAATCCTGTTCCAGTAATTCTCTGGTCAAGCATCAAAGAAAGGCTATGTTCTGTAAAAATAAACATGAGATGGCAACCTCATGGATACACTAGTGTCCAGATTCTTCATTTGAAGAACTCAAATCATATACCTACTGAGAGGGTGTTAAAAGTCAAATTAACTCTCAAGATTAAATACTCCCAAGACTCAAGGAAAAGGGAACTAAGTTGTCCTAAGAGTCACAACAGCATGGTGTAAATGTTAAGAGGGATGGGTCTGGAATCACATCTGCTCAAATCCCACCTCCATGATTTACTAGCTGTTGGTCAAGTTATGTGACCTCTCTAAATCTCAGAGTACCCATCTGTAAAATGAGAATAACAGCACCTTCCTCATTGGAAGGGGTGCTGTGAGCATTAAATGAGACAATGTATTTAAAAGGCTTGCACAGTGTATAATACATATTAACCCCTGGTATATTTTAGCAGTTATTATCATTATTATTACATGTCAAACATGGTATTAGATGCTTTTACATATGGGTTAAATGCCCAACAATAACACCATGAAACACGGAGTCTTATTACCATCTTTTAAAGTGAGGAAACTGAGGCACAGAATAGGTAGGTGACTTTTTCAATGTCACATCCAGTGATTGGTAGGTCAGGCAGCGTTACTCTAGAGCACAAGCTCTAAAACACCTTACCATATGTCTATCAACCCTTTGTCACCTAGGCTATAATTATTTTTCTCCAGTTTGTCACTTGTATTTTAACTTTATGGTGTTCCCCACTCTGCTTTCCCATAATACAAAGTTTTAATTTTTATACATTCAGATTTGTATTTTATGTTTTGGATTTTCTTGTCATGCTTAATTATGCCTACTTCAAACTGTAACACTTGTCACTCCTCATGTTTGGTGTGTGAGTGTGTGTGTTTTGTTTTGTTTTGTCGAGACAGGATCTCACTCTGTCACCCAGGTTGGAGTGCAGTGGCATGATCTCGGCTCACTGCAGCCTCTGCCTCCAGGGTTTAAGTGATTCTCCTGCCTCAACCTCCCAAGTAGCTAGGACTACAGGAATGCACCACCATGCTAGGCTGATTTTTGTATTTTTAGTAGAGATGGGGTTTCACCATGTTGGCCAAGGTAGTCTTGAAATTCTGGCCTCAAGTGATCCACCTACCATGGCCCTCAAAGTGCTGGGACTAGAGGCATGAGTCACTGCACTTGGCCTCATGTTTTTGTTTTATTTTTGTGCCTTATTATTTGTTATTGTGATCCGTGTGGAGTTAATTTGGGTGTAATGTATGAGGGAGGAATCCAGCTTTTTCTATAAATGGATTAGCCTATTATCTCTTCACCATTTAATTGAATAGTTCAGTTTTCCTCACTGATTTGCATTGCTTCATATACTAACATGACCATATATTTGTATTATTTTATAGATTCTATACTACTTTATTAAATTCTGTGTATATTTTCAGACTTATAAAAAATCGTATCAATATTACACAAAAAATTTCCATATACCCTTCATTCAGATACCACTTCCAAATGTTCTCATCTTACATAACTTTGGGCTAATTACGAATAAAAGGGTACAATGTTTCTATCTGGATGCTGAGATTTGGGAAACTTTTCACATTTTTCTTTACACTCTTTTGTTCTTTCATTTTTTAGAAAACACAAGGAACATATTTTACTTTAAAAAAGAATAAAGTTTTTTCAATAAGCAGGTAAAAATAAAATTTGATTAACTTCCAAAAACCAGCAGGTACAGGTGGTATGCTGTAGGAGTCTGAATGAGAAAGACAAGTATGTTTTAATGCAATAGTGAGTTTTAAGTTTAGCCTTGCAAGAATGTATGGGATATAGACAGGCAGAAAAGAGACAAGCCAAGTGTTTTCAGTGAGGAAAACGGCATAAGCCAAAAAACTGAAATAGGAATGAATATAACTTGTGAGGATCAAAATGAGAAAAGAGTCTAGGGGCTTAAAAAGGTGAATACTGGCTGGGTGCGGTGGCTCATGCCTATAATCCCAGCACTTTGGGAGGCCGAGGTGGGTGGATCACAAGGTCAGGAGATCGAGACCATCCTGGCTAACACGGTGAAACCCCGTCTCTACTAAAAAAATACAAAAAATTAGCCGGGCGTGGTGGCGGGCGCCTGTAAGTCCCAGTTACTCGGGAGGCTGAGGCAGGAGAATGGCATGAAACCAGGAGGCGGAGCTGGCAGTGAGCCGAGATCGCGCCACTGTACTCCAGCCTGGGGGGACAGAGCGAGATTCCGTCTCAAAAAAAAAAAAAAAAAGTGAATACTGGAGAGGAAAAGAGAGTTAAGTACATTGTGAAAGACCTTGAAATCTAGGGTAAGGAATATGAATTTTGTCCTCCAGCCAGAAAAGAAGCCAAGAAGTTATAGGCAAGGTACAATTACTGTATTTATTAATACTTATCCAACAACTATTTATTTAGTGCCCACTATGTTCCACATACTGCTATAGTCCAGGAATAGTGACTACAACAACAATCCTCACGAATAAAACATGTTAGCTCTGTTTTATAAAGATGTATGGGTTTTTGTAGATTCTGGGGTTGGCTATGGGACTAAATGGGGCAAAGTGATAAGGGAAGTGTCATTGAGGAGATAGAAGAGAGAGCATTTCAGCTGAACCTTGAACATTTGAGTCAGGTAGAGAGACAGTGGGAAGGTATTTTAGAAAAGAGATAATAGGAAACAGAAGCATTGGATGGGAGCAGATATGCTCACAAGGTATTTGAAAGCCTATGAGGGCACCCATTTAACCGGAATAAAGGGTTTGTAGAAGAAAATGAGGTTAGCTGTGTAGACAATAATCAAATTGCTAAGGGCCTTGAAAGTCAGATCAAAATTTTATTCCTCTATACTCTATATAAATGGACCTGTAGGCAATGAAAGCCATCAAACGTTATTGAATTCAAAATGACCTGTAATAGTCATGTTTCAGTAAGTCAGACAGAAAAGCAGGGTGAAAAATATTTTGACAAAGGGTGGGGGTGGGATTGAAAGAGGAAGACCAAAGACTATTTAGAGCATTACTGTTATATAGTCCAGACAGGCAATGAAAAGAACATGGCCTTGCAAGACAGCTGAAGGGATGGATATAGGAAATGTTTCAAAGGCAGCATCCACGGGTCTTAATGACTACATAGATAGCCCGGGTAAAGATGAATCAGACATATATTCAAAGCACTAACATTGCCAGGGATAAGTGGTAAGTGGCGATCAGGATTTGAGAGATGGGTGGGTTTAAAAAATACAAACTTGTAGAAGACTGAAAAAAACGTATATAGTCTGGTACCCATTTAATATATTGAATTACATAATAAATATCTGCTACTAGTGTTGATGGAAGGAACTATAACCTACCTATTTATAGAATGACAGCTCTCAAATAATATCTTAAAAAATCATTATTTTATTACTTTTCATCAGATCTCCCTGAGTCATTTCTGTAGGAGAGATCTTGTGTGACAGCAAATTTAGTCTAGTGGGCCTTCAATAATAATCCATGTGACAGATTATGAAAATAAAGCCATGACATCACCAGGGCTTCCCAATTTACATAGAAATGCAAGCTTCTTGATAACTTATATCCTACGTAAGTATCTTACTCAAAAATACTCATGGCAATCTAGGGACTCATTTGTATTGAGGGATTGGGGCTTTTTCTAGTCTTCTATGGCACATAAGAATGTTGAGAACTAATTCCAGTTTCTAGGAAAGGTAAAAAATTATAAAAAATAAGAAATGCATGAAGCGCATACTCTATGCCCACACAATGTCAGGTACTGCCCACAGGTTAGGTTTTAATAATCTCAAAACAAGACTGGTTAGAATTATTTGTGTCCCATTGCCAGATAAGAAAGCAGAGTCACAGAAGTTAGTTAACTTGCTATGGTCATGTGGCGAGTGACACACAGTCAGGAATTCATCTAAGGCTGCTATTTCTGCCATAGAATCTACCTTGAAGGTATGGACTCAGATCTGGAAGGGACCTTGAAAAGTCCTTGCTTCCTACTTTTTCTAGGCCTACAATGAAAGCAAGAAGAAAACAAGGATCTCTCTTACTTCAAAAGTGGGTGGAAAAGCTACATTGTAGATCAAGCAAAATTCGAATTGGGTGTCTTTTACACCCAGCAGGAACTGCCATTTGAGCCTCCACTGAGCAGTGAGAAGCAGAACTTTTTTCTCTAGCCCACATTTCCTATTCACCTCCAGATGTAAAACTGATGGGGGTGGTAAGGGTTAGTTACCAGAGAAATAAAAGCATTTGCTCAGTCATAATGTGTCCCATCACACTGAAACATGTGGCATTTTAATTTCTCCTGTGAAATATCAACCATAGACTTCTCTCATAACACAGATAGGAGGTCTAACACTCAACTGTTTTAGGAAAGCAGAAGAAAAAACATTCTCCTTAAGCAGGAATCAAAAATTAAAGGCAACTGATAGGGCAAGCTGTACATAGAACAGTTTTTTCTCCTAGATTACTTAGTAAGGATATTTTGTCTAAAATAAAAACATAAAACATATGTAAAATTAAAAAAATTAAAGTATTTAAGATATTAACCAAAAAAGATCCATCTTCTTCCTCTCTTTGATTACAATACTGCAGTTTTGCCTAGATGAAACTCTAAACCTGAAATGACATTTTTACTCTAAGCTCATATTTTTACTTCCTTTCACCTTTTGTGTTTCAAGCTAAAAAGTCTCTCATTCTTACTTGGTATCATGAATTTCTTGCTAAGTAATTAAAAACCAATTGTGTTCAAACCTTTTGAGATACTTGGTTTTACACTGTGTAACTCAGGATTTGGTTTCCAAAACCTCAAATTTAGCATCTCAAGAAAGAATAGTATCTATGGCATGTTTAAAAAAATGTTTTGAAATGAGGTGATGGGCATTTAAAAATAGAGAGTGCGTGGCTCCGTCTCCTCTTTTTTTCACTGGGGGAGGAGAATGACACATCTGCATTATGCTGCCAGAAGTCTGTTGCCATGATTCTGTTGAGTTTCACAAGGGTGAATGGAGATACAAAGACTACTCATAATTACAGCATAGCCACTGTGAACACGCAAGCAGTGCCCAATTGACATATGCAAATTAGAAATGGAAATGACTAGCACACCTTGGTACCACCTCATCACTAGAGTCTTCCTTTCCTGCTCCCACTCCGTAAAGCTCTGAATAGTCTACTATACTCTAAACATCACAGGCCCAGTCCAACTGTCAGAACTTTAATTCAGCACCAGTGTCCTTTCTCATGGCCACTCTTAGGGTAACTTTGGCTAAATTTCAGACTTCAAGAACACTCAGGAATCAGAGGGACATAAAGAACATGGAATTCTGTGGACTAGCCTTGAAGCCTAATATCTGTTCGTAATGCTTTCCTTCTAAGAAAAGTTATCTCAAAATTCAAGTAATTAAATTACAAATGAAATTGTGGAAGATGAAGCAATGCGTCACTAATTACAGTTGTCGGCAAAATCATAATTGGGGTAAGGGAATTAGAAAGGAAAATCACACAGAATGACTTTAAATGTATTTTTTAAACCTTAAATAAATGTTCTCAAAAGCAACTGCTTCCAAAACAAACCAATGTCATTGTTATAAGCATTCATCATCAATAGGAGGAATATATCTTTTTCAGTGTTCATGAAACTACTGCTGTGTCATGATCGACTTAGGCAGATGTTTAAAGTTTAGTCAATGGGCAGATGGTATCTCTTTACAAATTCTTCAAGTTAGCAGCTACAGGCTTCAACTATGCTGTGGTAGTTAGGAAGATGGGTCACCACGACCTATTTCAAGGAAGATCTTGCTGCTGAGCTTCAGAGAATGTGGCTAGCAGACAGCCTCCTGCTGTCAGCTCCTGCAGAGAGCCATTTCACCTGGGAGTATGCCCTTCCCAGGGCAACTGGCCTTCAGCAGGTGAGCTAAGCAGGCAACACTTGGCTCTACCAGGTTGGCCAATCTTTGTCAGGCCTGTATCGCACCATGACTTCTCCCTCTGCCCAATCCTACTTTCCTCTTCCCTCCTTTCACATGTGTCTATTTCTAATAAACATCTTGCACTCCAAACTGTCTGTATTTGCATCCAGAGAACACAACCTGCTTATGACGTGTCTTTTTCATTTGCATTCTCACTTCATTTTACTGCAAATCTCAGGAATATGCTTGTGTAGGTCCAACTCTTGGAATGATCATGATACTTAAAGAGCATGCTTTTCAGCGTCTAGACTTCACTTTATTTAATGAAAGAAAAGAATATAGGTAGATTTCTCCCTGCATTATCCCACATGGTACACAGAAGAGGATATAATTATTGTCAATAAGTTCTTTTCTCTATGAAAATTGCCTATAAAACCATAAATGCAAAAATAGCACACATTCAGGCATGTATTCCTACAGTATTATTGATTATTGAGCAACTTCTACACACAAGGCACAGGTGAAAAAAGCAGTGAAAAAGCTCCTGCTCTAGAGGAGTTTGCATTCTAGTGGTTGCGACAGAAAAAATAAATCAGTAATTAATAAATGTAATGCAACACCAGGGTCTGTGAGGAAAAATAAAGTAGGGTAGGTGAGAGGATAGAAAATGATTGAAGAAGCATCTTATTGTCTTAAAACTATAGACAGCGAGGAAATGCTGCAATCCACATACGGCTGGGCTTGCACAGTCACATATACATTTAGAAAGTCACTTTCCTTGACAGTATGTATCGTTTTTGTTCCAGTGAAGAATTCATCATGCTCAACCTTCCTAAAATAATATTTCCTCTGCATTTTGAGTCCACCTGCTGCATGAAACATAAAATCTTAAATCTATGATACTAACCTATATAGCAATGTTGTCTTGGGGAAAGAGCAGCCCGAACCATCATAAGCTGTAGTCAGACACAGCTGTCTCAGGCAGATGGCTTTAGTGGGCAATATCATGAGCTTGCCAGGTTTTTTAAAATATGAAAGGGTTTTCTGCCTCATTAGTACTCCATGGTTGACCATCCACAAACACCTGGCGTTCACGCTTCTTCCTCTTGTGGAAATATCACTATACATAGTCTTAGCTCTAAAGGATTTATGTTATATAATTTTTGCCCAAAGAATCTAATACTTAGATAATCTACAAAAACACCATTTGGAAAAACCCTTCCTCATGTAGTTTGAGATGAAAAATTGAAATCAGGACCAATAAGGAAATGGTGTAGTGGAAGAAGCACATTAAATTACTTTGCTCCTTCTCAGTACTCAAACTACTTTGTCCAGAAGGAATCCCAGGTGGCCTTCACAGTTCTCTGTTTACACCATCAATATAAGAATGAATAACACAAACAACAGTTTCTTTCCAAGAATAACTGTGTGCATCTCTACTTTTTTCTTCTCACACTCGACAAGCACTTTGTCATCATCATCTTCAACACATACATTAGGTAAACACCAACATTACTAATTACAACTTGCTAAAGGCAAGAATCATAACATATCTACACCTTGTTCAACTCTTATGAGGTAAAGCGGAAAAAGCAATAGACTTGGAGTTTGGAGAAGCAGTTTAAATTCAGGTACTGTGATTTATTAGCTTCTTAAAAGATTAAACTGTCCCAAGGTTATAAATTTCACTGTTTATATTTGTAAAATGGAGATAACATCCACCCAAATACTTTACAAGGTCAGTAAAGAAATGTGTTTTAAAGTACTTGAAAACTACAAAACGATCTGCAAATGTAAGGTATTGATATCACTGGAGTTTAGATTTAAATTTTAACATATTATTCTGATATAATTTTCAATTGATCAATAAAAAATACCTTCATTTAAGAGGTCTTTATTCACTACCTTCTGTGTTACACTATGGGGAATATTAAAAAGGATAGCTATCTATGTTATCAAGGAGCTTACAAATCAGATTTCAGAAGGGGAAATATGGAGGAAAGATGTGGTTTTGGTTTTTGCCAGTACTGAGTACTTTCTATGTGACAGATATTATTATAGTGTTTTACATGTAGTAACTCTTTTAATTTTCAGAAACCTATGACAAAGGTAAAGGTAATATTTTTATCTCATTTACAGTTTAAGAAGATGAGGCACAAGAAGTTTGGAAACTTGCCCAAGTCTGGAATCCTAGTAACTATTAGAGTTAAGTCACACACTCAGGCAAGTTGACCACAATGTTACATTACATCTCAAGTTCGGCAGAAAACACACACACATATATGCATCATTAATAATAACTAATGAGGATTAATAATACTAAGGCATCAATGAGGATTAATAATACTAAGGCAGTATTGATGCATCAATACTATATCAATATTGCCTTAGTATTATTGATCCTCATTAGTATGATAAATACAAAGATCACCCTGGGGAGGGGTAGTCAAGGAAATCTTCATGATATGAAACCAAAACTAGATCCAAACTTGTTTTGAGGATTCAGATAAGAAAAATTAAATAAAGGACTAATAGAGTATCACTTTCCATATGTACTTTTTGAGGGTACAATAGGTATATATCCTTGATTAATATATAACATATTATATAATATA
>NW_012099543.1:4759496-4780511 GCF_000951045.1 Mandrillus leucophaeus
TATTAATATATTATATATGGAGAATGTAAAAATACCATATATATCTGAAATATCTCATTGGATATGTACTTTTATAGACTAGAGTTATTTCATAATTAAAACAGACTTAAAGCAATGTCTGATTACTTATCCATATACCTACCAGTCTTAATCCATTTTATTTAAAGAGCTACAATTTAAATATTTTCCTATAATCAAGATCATTAAGTCTTGGCCTATTAAAATGGAAAATAACTTGAAATAGAATACTTGATGTCTTTTCATAATAAAAAATGCCACCAGGCAAATTATTTTCAGTCTGCATGAGTAGCACTGTGTCAATTTTCCATGATACAGACAGGAGGCTGCCTCACTCGCTCCTCTGGGTTTTTATATTTGCTGTAATTATAACATTTTATATATAGGAAAGCAATTCTGAGAGCTACTTTTCAAGCAGCATACAAAACAATGGCCTCATTGAAATTTCCAGCAGAACATGTACATTGATTGCTTGTTGGTCCTGCATGTAGCTGATGAAACTTACCAAGTGATATGTCTGGGCCTTTAAAACGTTGAGATCAATAAAGTTTTCTTCATTATCTGTCTCTTCTTCCTTAGAAAATAAACAAATTTTTAAAAAATTATTAAAAACTATAATTAAAAAATATATTTCCAGTTTTCACCTACATGGTATACTAGGCTATATTAAACTTGATATAAAGACTAGTGTAGGAAAGGGTATTTAAAAGCCTAGTGAACGTGTGCATAAAGTAGGGCACAATATTATTAACAGTTCATCTGTTTTCTGAGGTTTTGATGGTATTACTACTTAAATAGCACCATTTTTGCCGTCAATAAAGAAAGGAAAAAACGGGGGGAGGGAAAGGAAGGGAGCCATTGCTATAGAACTACAGATAAATATAAAAACAGGGCAAGAAACAAACCCAAGTGGCTGGCAAATTTGATATAAATAGAAGGAGTTAATGGATATTTTTGAGCAATAAGACTGAAATGGACAAAAATGAGAGACTGACAGAGAATATTCTCATTTGCTCCGACCAATCACACTGATACATATTTTTGACATCTCATCTCTGGTATGTTCAAGCTTGATAAAATAATGGTTACCAGTACTGGTTGGTCCATGGTACTTAAATCTATTACAAAGGATAGTTTAGGTGGGTGCCAAGCTAATCCTAATCTGTAGACCAACTGGATGTAGAGGGCAGGGGTAGAAAGTGACCCTTTGAGAACCAACTCCCTCCCCAGTATGCAGTAAATATGGAGTCTGAGCAGGTTCTATGAGCATGTAAGACAAAACATGAGCTCCTCTTTTTTCATATGTCTTTGTGGTGACAAGTAACATAGTAAGTAACAAAAATTTAACAAGGATATTTCAACCTCAAGGACACAATAAAGACAATGGAACTGGGCCCTCAAGTCATGATTTTATAAAGAAAAAAGAGAATGTCAGTTGGTGAACACTTCCATATGTAGAACTGTACAAAGCTGTAGTAGATTTCAAAGATAATCCTTATCTTCAACCATTTATAAATATATAAGATACTGGTTCTCCAAGTGTGATTCTGAGAGCAGCAGTAACAGCATCACTTAGGTATTCCTTAGAATGCAAATTCTAAGGCTCTATCCCATATCTCCTCAGAAACTATGGGGGTTGGAACAACGAAGGTAAGGTATGAGAACTATGCTAAACCTTGGAGAACCAGAAACATTTTAGTAAAATAAGAAACAACATAAATGTAGATTCTATACACTCCAGTGACATTTACTTTTTTTAGAGTGGGGCAGTAGAACAGAAATGCAGACAAAAGTGATCACTTAATATCTTAAAACTGAAGCAGAGGTATACACTTTTGACAAATGGCTTAGTCTAGTCTGTGTTTGCACTAATAAGAGTCTACTTAACAACCAGAGTAAATGAGTGAAATGTCAATGACTCAATGCCCATGAGAGAAGAGACAAGTTTATAATGCTTTTACAATAACCTGATCAGTACTGTTTACATAGGCAATCAATAGATACTTGTTGAACTATACTGGACTGAACACTAATAGGTAAAAAGCTTTAATAGTAGGTACTAGAATGAATCAGCAACCAATATATGGTGCTGTTTCTCCCACAGCCAGGATTTACAGGTCCAGGAATCAAGGGGTGGAAATGGAGTGGAATCACTTGCTATTACCCCTAGTAGCCCACTGGCAAAATTCTTGCTTCCTGTTCCCATGATCTTATGCTTTGCTGGCTTAGAGGTCTTAGTTCCAAAAGGAGGAATTCTTCAACCAGAAGATACAACAACGATTTGATTGAACAGAAATTAAGACTGCCACCTGGCCACTTTGGGTTCCTCATACCTCTGAATCGACATGGCAAAGAAGGCAATTACTGTATTGGCTGGCATGACTGATCCTATTAACAGGACACTGGACTACTCCAAAATCAAAGGAAGAGTATTCTAAAATACAGGAGATCTTTTAAGGCATGGTATTATCATGTCCTGTGATTAAAAATCAACAGAAAACTACAACAACCAAATCCAGGCAGGTCTACTTAACGGCTCAGACACTTCAGTAATAAAGATCTGAGTCACCCCACCAGGTAAAGAACTATAACCAGCTGACGTGCTTACTGAAGGCAAGGGGAATACAGAATAGGTAGTGAAAAATGGTAGTTACATACACAACTACAAGCATGTGACTAGTTACAAAAATGAGAATTGTGATTGTCATGAATATTTCCTAGTTGCTATGAATATATCTGTATGTGTTTTTGTTTTCTTTACTCTTATTCCCTTATCATGTAACACAGATGTACTGACTTTATATCATAGTATTTAAGTATTGTTACTTTTGTAATATTTAAGTGATATCAGGGAGAAGAGTAGATATCACTTATGGACTTTATCTCCTCTTCTGGAGAAGGAATTAGAGCAATATCTGTTGTATGCAGAGCAGTTACATTCTATTAGATGAAATTATAACCATGCTATGTATGGTCTTTATTTGAAGATTATGGTTTAAGAAGATGTATATGGGTGGTAAGGTGACAAGGGGTCGACTTTTGATGGTTAATTTTATGTGTCAATTTGACTGAGCCACAAGGTGCCTTGGTGTTGGTTAAACATTATTCAGAGTGTGTCTGTGAGGGTGTTTCTGAATGCAATAAATAATTGAATCTGTAGACTGAGTAAAGCAGATTGTCATCACCAATGTGCATGGGCTTTATTCAATCCACTGAAGGGCTGAATAGAACAAAAAACCTGAGAAAGAGAATTTATCATCTTTGCCTCATTGTCACTGAAGACATTAGTCTTCTCTTGCCTTCTGACTCAGACTGAAACAAACTATTAGCTCAGCTCTCCTGGTCTTCAGGCCTTCAGACTCAAACTGGAACTACCATCAGCTCTTCTGGGTCTCCAGCTTGATAATTGTGGATCTTGGGGCCTTCTCAGCCTCCATAACCGTGTGAGCCAATTCCTTAGTCTTTTTCTATACGTGTGTGTGTGTGTGTACATCCTATTGGTTCTATTCCTCTGAAAAATCCAAACTAATTCATAGAAAAAGGATTAAGTTACTAAGTATTATTAAGAGAGCATTTAAGAGGAATTCAAATGTAAACAGGCTTAGAAAATTGTTTTGTAAGCTATTAGAATACATGAGGATTCTAATTTCAGTAAGTCAGAAGGCAGTCAAAAATTTCCTATTAGTCTAATATGCCTTCTTAATTCTGACTGCCAATTACTATGGATATGATTATGTACAATAGGTGGGAATATTTTGTGTTATTGACCCCAACATATTTATAAAAATAATTATTAATGTGTCCTAGCTTGATATGGGCAATCCAAAATTAAAGGTTTCTAGTTTCTAGATGATTATAGGAGAACTTTGACTGTGAGAAATAATTTTTTTTTTTTTTTTTTTTTTTTGAGACAAGAGTCTTACTCTGTTGCCCAGGCCAGAGTACAGTGGTGCAATCTTGGTTAACTGCAACCTCCAACTCCCGGTTCAAGCAATTCTCTTGCCTCAGCCTCCCAAGTAGCTGGGACTACAGGCACACACCACTACGCCTGGCTAATTTTTGTATTTTTGTAGAGATGGGGTTTCGCCATGTTAGCCAGGCTAATCTCAAACTCCTACCCTCAAGTGATCTACCCACCCCAGCCTCCCAAAGTACTGGAATTACAGATGTGAGCCACCGCACCTGGCCAACCTTTACCATCCTTGAGCAACGCCACAAACTCAGACAACAGAATCATGTAATATCCCATCATCAAAAGGCTTCCTGGTGGTGACCCAGTCCTCCTTAAAGAGAAGAGTAGAAGTAACAGAGGGCTCCTTAGAATAATATGATGACAATAAAGAAGAAAAGAAATTAAAGAGACATGATGCAAGGGAATGAAGAGCCTCAGTGCCAACCCCTTTGAGGAAGGCCTTCAGTTTGCTCTTATGATAGTAGAAGGTCTTCACCTCATGGCTGGGAAGAAATGTGTGAAGAGACTGCTTTCCAGTATATTTCTCTAAATTCACACCCCCAATAATGGTGCCTTGAATTTTAAAGGGTTCCCAATTTAAAATGAGCTATAGTTTCTAAATGTTACACAACGATGTGCTGACAGTTTGATTTTATGGTCAAATATTTAATGAGTATGTACTATGCACCAGGCCCTGCACAATAAGCTGGACACACAACAATAAGAAAAATTACACATAGTTTCTGCCCTTGCAGATATTTTTCTTCTGACTAGTGAGTTTTTCTTTATTCCCCAGACTAGCAGTTTTTAGCTATATGCCTTTGAAGTTAAATATTAATGTACTAGAACCAGGTATCTGTTCATAAATTATTCATAACTATTAAATAGTTATTAAGAAGATGAGGGAATAAATAAGGTGAACAACTGGGGATATATGAGTACTTAATTTCTGAGCTTGAATGGAAAGATCTGTTACACAAAGAATAAAGTCTAAACTACTTTTCATGCCCAAAACAATCTGAACTCGGTCTATCTTCCAAGTTAATCTTATGCTACCCACCCCCTCACATAGGAACTCTGGCCATAGTAGTTTTCTCTTAGTTCCTTGATGATGCTAAGCTTCCTCCTGCCTTCAAAGCTTTGGCACATGCTACACAGCCAGGGCCTTGCCCACTGCCTGCTACATAACAAGTGCTCAATAAGTATATGCAGAATGAATGAATATATCTTTGTCTTGACTTTCAAAATTCATCACATTAAAAAGTATCTTTCATATTGACAAGTTTTACAATGGCCTTTTTCCTTCTGTAAATAACAGTCATCTTTTTTTACATACATTGTTTAAATAAGGTTTATTTACATTGCTATTAAAAATACATGTTAAAACCTTAAAAGTGCAAAGCATAGAAAACAATCATTCATAATTCTCCTACCCATATATAATGAATGCTAATATATTTATTTTTACCATATTTTACGTAATGTCATAACATAAAATTTGGAATCCTCTCAGTTAATTTTATAGCATATAGTATAAGTTACATTCCCATGTCAATAACTTTGTATTTTTCTTTGTAAACTTTGTAAACTTTTTTTTTATAGAGACAGGGTCCTGCTCTGTCACTCACGCTATAGTGGAGTGGCATGATCATGGCTTACTGCACTTTCAAACTCCTGGGCTCAAGCGATCTTCCCACCTCAGCCTCCTGAGTAGTTAGGACTACAGGCATGCACCACCATGCCTAGCATTTTTTTCTTTTTTCTTTTTGGTAGAGATGAGGACTCACTACATTGCCCAGGTTGGTCTCAAACTCCTGGCCTGAAGCAATCCTCCCACTGCTTCTTGAAGTGCTAGGATTACAGGTATGAGCCAGCATGCCCACCCAACAATTTTTAATGGTGATATAGTTTGGATATATATGTCCCCTCCTTTGTCTCTGGCCCTTCTCCCCTCCTCTGCTCCTTCTCTGGCCATGTGAGATGCCTGCTCCCACTTTGTCTTACCATAGTTGTAAGCTTCCTGAGGCCCTCACCAGAAGCAGATGCTGGTGCTACACTTCTGTTATGGTCTGCAAAACTGCGAGCCAAAATAAACTTCTTTTCTTTATAACTTACCCAGCGTCTCAAGTATTCCTTCATAGCAACACAAAATGGACTAATACAAATGGCTTTATAATATTCTATTCAGATAGCATCTAATCTATTTAATGGTTATTTTTCAGCATTTGCTATTAAAATTTTGCAGTGATTAAAACCTCCATAGCATATACTAACTTAAATACTATACTAACCTCAATGCCAAATTTCAATTACTTATGTTAAAGTAATTATCTATTGATTTTAAAAATTACCCCAAAATTTTAATTGATTTATGACAGCAAAATATAGTTGACCCTTGAACAACATGGGTTTGAACTGCATGGGAACACTTAAACACAAATTTTCTTTCATTTCTGCCACCCCTGAGACAGCAAGACCAACCCTTCCTCTTGCTCTTCTTCCTTAGGCTACTCAATATGAAGACAGGGAAGATACTTTTATGATTATCCACTTCCACTTAATAGTATATATGTTTTCTCTCCCTTATAACTTACTTAGTAACATTTTCTTTTCTCTAGCTTACTTTTAGTGTAAGAATACAATATATAATACATATACAAAATATGTGTTAACTGTTTATGTTATTGGTAAGGCTTCAAGTCAACAGTAGGCTATTAGTAAAGTTTCTGGGAGTCCAAAGTTATATGTGGATTTTCAGCTGTGTGGGGGCTGATGCCCATAACCCCCACATTGCTCAAGGGTCAGCTGTATACTATAAAGTTGTTTTTTTCCCCACCATTTCTGCTTGAAATCACATGTATACTCCCTAAAGTACCAGCATCAATCTAATTCAAGTTCTGAGAATTATCTTGAGAAAAAGTTCTTTTGTCTCTGTCATCTTTAGCTGCACACTATGGATGGCATGTAAAACATGTAAAAAGGTGCAGATTCTGCCAAACAACTTAAATAATGTTGATTATTTAAAAGCACTAAAAAAAATTCCTATTCATCCTAATTGTAGATGAATAAAGGAATTCCTTAGAAATGAATGGTATGCATATAAAGCAGAATTTATTAATCCCAAATTCTTTTGTTCTGTTTTAAATTATTTATTAGTCACAGTCTATCTAACATCATGAAGGGTTGTTATTAAAGTATTTACTCATATAACTAGTGGTATATATTTCCCTGAACAGTTTAAGAACCTCTGCTAAAATTCAGACCTCAATCATTAGCGAATACAAACATTAACTTAATCAAAAGTCTAAATGATGATACTCGGCACTGTATTTAAAAGCTTTTCTTCTTTAGAAACAATGAAATAAAATATATTCCAGATAATGGAAGTCTGGGGGAAATTAAGAGAATGGAAAGTGGCCGAAAGGTGAAAATGAACAGAAAGTTCAGCTACACACATACCACAAATTCTTCATCCACTTTATTTAATGTTAATTCTGCATCATCTTCTGCAACAGTTTCTTCTTCTAATTCTTCTACTGGGTATATTGGCCTAAAATAATAAGGTTAAACATGAGATGGTAAGTTTAATATTTAGTAAGACTAAAAATCATCATGCAAATATTATCTCTTCTATGCCAGGTTTTGTCCTTTTTCACTCCACTTCCATAATCACTGTTAAATGTTTCATGTATTTTTCCTAAAACTTTCTATGTGAAAAGCAAAAGTGGTTATCTTCAAATTTATAAAAAAATGAGATGATACTACGAATGGTGTTACCCAATTTAATGCTTCTCACCAATACACCATATTTAAATACATATGTATTTCTCATTATTTTTTACATACCTGTACTGTATTTCATTGAATAATCAACACCATAATTAATGTAACTGGTAGCCTATGACTGAACGTGGAGGCTTCTAATTATTTTGCTAGACAATATTGCAAAGATCATCTTTGTACATTTATCATTACACATACCGCTCAGAATAAATTTGTTCAAGTGAAATAGCTGGATAAACAACTTTGTACATGTTATTGTTTTGCTATATACTGCCAAAATTGGCTTCCAAAATGTTACCCTAATTTAGACTCCAAACAATACTGAAGGAGAGTGACTCTATTTCCATATATTCACCAATATGATAAATAATACAAACTTTAAATTTAGCACATCAACCACGTGAAAAAAATCTCATTCTTGTTTTAACTGCATTTCTTTGGCATGAAAGTGATTGAACATCTTTTCATATTTTCATTGGTTATTTGCACTTCTTTTATGGTGAAATGTCTATTTATACTCTTTACTTTTTGGCTTTTTGTATATTAAGAAAATTAATGTTTTGCCTAACCTCTCAAAAATTATTCCCCTAGTATATTACTTATAATCTTGGCTATTCAAGATTGTTACAGTTCTTATTAGATAGAGTTGGTAACCTTTTCTTGCACAGACCCTAGCTTTAACATCATATATTTGAGGCTTTCTGTCATACTACAACCCCTATACTCCTCTGGTCTTTTAATACTTCTATAGTTTTACTTTTCACATTCACACCTTTGATCAATCTGAAGTTTATTTTAACATAGGTAATAAGAAGGATTCCAGCTTTCTTCTTATTTCCAAAATGTAAAATTAGTGGTCCTAACATTAAACTTTGAAAAATCATGTATTCATCAAGATTAATGACACATATCCTATATTAAAAGTACTCAAATGTATTTGGGTTTATTTATGAAAATTTATTTTTTTTTCCTTTTTTTTATCCAATAACAAAGCTAGAGAGAAAACTTGTATTAAAAACTTCTACCTGGCTGGGTGTGATGGCTCACATCTATAATCTCAGCACTTTGGGAGGCCAAGGCGGGTGGACTGCCTGAGACCAGGAGTTTGAGACCAGCCTGGGCAACATGGCGAAACCCCGTCTTGACAAAAAAAATTAAAAATTAGCTGGGAGTGGTGGTGTGCACCTGTAGTCCCAGCTATGCGGGAGGCTGAGGTGGGAGGATTGCTTGAGCCCAGCAGGCAGAGGTTCACCCCAGCCTGGGCGACAGAGTGAAACCCTGTCGTAAAACACGAAAACCCATGCCTCAATCATGTTAACAGAATACAAAAATCAACATTTACTATTATGCAAAATACTGTGAACTAAATCAATCATCTTAAATAATAAATTTCCTAATTTTTCATTAATTAGAAAATATCTCAAAGGCCATGTTCTTCCAGGATTCATTTTGACATTTAGAGATATAAAAAATTCATCTATATGTAATGTCTATCTCATTTACATGTTACATAGCTGATATATTCTCTAATGTTGACTACTTTTCAGCTTCCTCCTTTTATTCCTCATTTAAACATAGTCCTTATAAGTTATCCAAGTCACAGTCTCTTCAATAAATGGTGCTAAAAAACAAAAAAAGAAAAATAAATAGTAATGGGAAAACTGGATATCTGCACGCAAACGAATGAAACTAGACCCCTACCTCTAACCACTTATAAAAACCAACTCAAAATGGATTAAAGACTTAAATATACAATCTGAAACTGAAACTAATAGGAAATGTGGGAGAAAACACTTCATGACTTTGGTCTGGGCAAGAATTTTTTGAATAAGACCTCAAAACCACAGGCAATAAAAGCAAAAATAGACAAACACGATTACATCAAACTTAAGGAAACAATCAAAAGAATGAAGAGACAGCCCACAGAATGGGAGAAAATATTTGCAAACCACCCATCTGAGAAGAAGTTAACATCCAGTATGTATAAGAAACTCAAGCAACTCAATAGCAAAACAACAACAAAAACTAGTCCAATTTTTAAAATGGGCAAAAGATCTTAATAGACATTTCTCAAAAAGTACTATAGAAATAGCCAACAGATATATGCAAAAATGCTCGACATCACTAATCATCAGGGAAATGCAAATCAAAACCACAATGAGATATCATCTCAACCCAGTTAGAATGGGGATTACCCAATCCCTCACCCCTCAAAATAACAAAGCCTGATGAGGATATGGAGAAGGGGGTACCCTTGAACACTATTGGTGGGTATGTAAATTATTAGTACAGACACTATGGCAAACACTATGGAGGTGCCTCAAAAAAACTAAAAATAGCACTACTCAATTATCCAACAATCCCACTACTGATTATATATCTAAAATAAATGTAATCGGTATGTTAGAGATATCTGCACTCCCATGTTTATTGCAGCACTATTCACAATACTCAAGATATGGAATCCAATCTAAGTATCCATAAAAGGTTGAATAGAAAAAGAAAATGTGGCATATTTTCACAGTGTAATACTATTCAATCATAAAAGAGAATGAAATTCTGTCATTTGTAGCAATCTGTATAAGCATGGAGGACATTATGTCAAGTGAAATAAGCCAGGCACAGAAAGATAAATATAGAAGTAGAGAGTATAATAGTGGTTACCATAGGACGGGAAGGGTAGGGGGAAGGGAGGATGGGGAGAAGTTGGTCAAAGTGGGTGAGTACAAAGTTACAGTTAGAAGGAATAAGTTCTAGTGCTCCAATGCACAGTAGGGTGACTACAGTTAACAATATTATATATTAATTAATAATATATATTTGAAAATAGCTCAAAGAGATTTGGAATGTTCTCACCACAATAAAATGATAAACATTTGAAATGATGAATATGTTAATTTCACTAACTTGATCATTGTATATTGTACACATGTATCAAAACATCACATTGTACTCCAAAATTTGCACAGTTATGTATCAATTAAAAACAAAACTAAAAAATAAATTATCCAAATTACAATACATAGGCCAGGAATAAGATGTGCTGAGAAACAAAGGAAGTGCAAAATAGAATAGTGTTTGAGATATTACACCACAGCTTCTGGTGAATTTAGAATATATTAGGCTATGAATTTAGTAGTTTTTTAAAATGCTAAATACAGCAGCACATCTCATAACTTATTTACTCTTGAAATTTAATAAAGTATTATGCACCATGTAGTCATTCTTTATATTGTACTAAATAATAATGTTTGGATTGAAGCATATGAAATTGCCATTTTTTTAGTTTAAAAATAGATGAATACGAGTAATTTCATATGGCTCATCCCAATGGTATCCTAATTCAAGGAAGTTATTAAACTTAATAGGGAGATTATGCCTAAAAGAATATAATTGAATATACATTAAAATGTTAACAGGGAATTTTATACATATGTACATATATACACACACATCTTTCTACAGAAGTTAGTTCTAATAAAAAAGAAAAAACACTGCTTACTCATATTTTACCTGAATAGTGCCTTCTACATTCTAACCTATTAAAAATCCCAAACTGCAGAGCATAAAATTTATGTTTTCTAATTATAATCTCTATAAACTGAGTTTCCAAATGTTCTATTTCATCTATATGCTCAATATCTATTAAAACATCTAAGATAGACCAAGCATTATGCTAACAGAGTACTTGTGAAGATTTCATGATTTCTAGCAAGAACATCAGAATAGTAAAGAACAATTTTATACCATAGGATAAATATAATAATAAATATAATAATAGAAATAAAGCACTGTCAGGTTGGACACAAAAGCAATGAACAACGTCTAGGAGAGTGTCAGGTAGTTTCTTCAGTATTATTCTTGCCCAGTAACTACTAGCAAAGGAGAAAATCCCACTTAAAGTACTATATTAATTTCAATTTTTTTCCTTAAATCTGTAGCTATCAGTTCCCTCTGTGTATATATTACGCTTATGTGTATAAACACATGTACAAGAGACTTTAAAAAAAATGTCCAGAATTTACAAAGATACATAGTCACAGTTAAACCTTCAATAATTACATATTTGAACAGAGAAGGGGCACAATAATATGTAACACATTACTTCAGAGTTAGTTTTGAAGACATCAGACATTCTAATTTTGTCTATACTGGCTTTTCTTAATTATCTGTGGCATTTTCAATTTAGAATAGTCAAAAGGAAATAATTCTTTTATGTTCAATTAAACAGCTCTGCACCCTCAGAGGAAAATGCTATGCACATAAAATTACTATTATCAGGTTGGGTAATTTTTTACCTTTTCCAGGTGAAACCAATATATTTCAATGCTTCTTCAGCTAAGCAATCAAGAA
Source organism: Mandrillus leucophaeus (assembly GCF_000951045.1). NCBI lineage: Eukaryota > Metazoa > Chordata > Mammalia > Primates > Cercopithecidae > Mandrillus > Mandrillus leucophaeus. The sequence continues at coordinate 4,771,603 of NW_012099543.1, forward strand.
CATAGCATACATGTTCTCCATAACCTGACTTTAATTTTGAAGGAGGAAAATCTGCAGTTCTCCCCTGAAAAACAAAAGAAAAAACAGGGTATTATTTGTCAGTTATACTCTAAATGTCAAAATTTAAGCAAAGAACTGCTGAATGGATGTATCACTTTTCTTTCAAATGATTTACAATAACTGTAATTACATTGCTTCATAGAAATCCATTTCAAGGTCTTTGTAACCTATTGATACATAAAAATACTGAAAATAAAGATTTTTATTGTTAAATGTATCAAATTAAAAGGCAGTAACATTATAGCAGAACAAATTATTGATCTTATTAGAGTGAAAAGAAACCAGTAAAACTATTTAAATAACTATATTAAGGACAGAATGATTCACTTGTCAAAAATTAATAACATTTGCACCAAAAATATCTTACTGCCTGCCCAGGAAAAGTCAGAAATGAAAAAGCACAACTGCTATCATGGTCTTAAGTACAAATTCCCTTTCAGAATATAAAGTGTTTTGACTTTGTAGGGTATATTTTTTAATTATCATTTTTTACATCAAGAATTAACCATTCCAAAATTTACCTCTCAAATATATCAAGACTTAATATATATATATGTATATATTACTTTGGGCTAATAAAGAGTATATACTGAACATTTTCAGAAGTGACATTAATGTTATAATACAAACTATTTTAAGGAGGTTTTACCTGAAAATAAATTCATAATTATATTTACAGAGGAGTCATCTAAATGGCTAGCATTTGTTATTAAATTATCAGTGTTAAAATTCATAACTTGAGAACATGGAGAAAGAAGGGTTGTTTACACTTACAAATGACCGAAGCTCGGATAGTATGTTAGATATCGTGGCATTAGGGTCATCATATTCTTGAGGCTGCTCAAAGGGACGTCCTGCTTTATTAATCAACCAAGCAGCAAGAGTACAAAACATGTAGAACTGTTCACCAGGGTTGGTAGGCAGTGCAAAATAGTGTCTGTTTCGAAACAAGGAGGAATGGGGGTGTATGTGAAATAATGCAAATAAGTCTATAATAACTAATAGGGCCGAATTCACAACTGTCCAACAATCTTTCTTCCCCCCAATGGCCATCAAATCAAAAGGCCTCGATAATTCACCCTTTCAAGTTTCCAGTAATCCACAGCACGCACATTAAATTTTTAAATCATCAGGATTAGTGCAATTACTACTGTACCCAAAATATGAGATCAAAGACCTTACACCCGGGAAATGTAGTGCCTGTTAGAGCACAGAGCATGTAGAGTTTTTGCCAAAATGATTTAAGTGTCAGTAATAATATGTTAGTACCTTATTAACGAAAATGGTAATCTGGAAGAACCTCAGAGTTTAAAAGAGATCTCAAAAGATTACTCATTATGCATTTTTACTCTTTCTAACCTATCACCTATGGTAAACATTTGTTTTTATCTTGGCTGCATATTCAATCACCTGAGGAGCTAATAAAAATACTGGTACTTGGCCAAACATTGCTTCTTCCCTCATGAATGAATTAAATCAGAACTTCAGTGAGTGTAGGCCCAGTATGGGGTATATTTCAAAAGCTTTCTACATGTTTATAAGGTGTAGTCAGGATTAAGAAACTGTGAATGTCACATCACCAATCTAAAAAACATCTGTGGGCTCTTGCTTAATCCCCTGGTCTGCTAAACACAGTTCTATGAGGATCAGTATGATTTATACCTAAACATTATAGGAATAAAACTCACTAGCAACAACATTCAAGTCAGTTTAATCAAAGATCTTATTTTTCTTGTTCATGTGTAGCTATCATTATTATGTTTGCAATGTATTTACAACTATTATAATCATTGTCATAAAAATCAGTCGTGTACTCCTTCATGTTTCCCAAACTTTATCCTGCAGGATAAGTGTAAACGTTCTGGAAGATAACAGAAAGCTAGGAAGAAAAAAGGCCATGAAGTCCTTCCAGATATATGCTCACTATCCTTTCAAAGCATCCACCCACCAAAAAGTCATCTTTTCCTTATTGGCAGATAACTCCTCTAGGGCACAGGAATGAACACCAATAGATACTGTAAACTTAGGACAGTGGTTCTCAAATATTAGTGTCCATCACAATCATCTGGAAGACTTACTGAAACAGACCACTAGTCCCCATCCTTATAATTACTGAAAAGGTAGATAGACCTGGGAAAGGGCCTGAGGCATTTCAGTTCTAGTAAGTGCCCAGGTGATGCTGATGCTGTTGGTCTGGTGATCACACTTTGAGAACCATTAGACTAGGATATTCCCACACAAATCCATGATTCAAAGTGTCCTGCTGAACCCCTGAAGACACAGAGATGACATCAACAGAACCTTAAGGTCATTTTCTTTTCATTTGAAAAATACTCTTGGAAAAAAATGCATTTTTATTAATACAGGAAATGTTGGTTGTATATACTATCCCGATCGATTCACTTTAATAATCCCAGGACTACCTTTTCTAACATGGATCAAGCAACACTACTTTTTTCCTTTATCTTTTCTCCGACTATGGACTAATTTAATATGAACAGTTTACATAAAGCCTACATATCTTTCAATTCAATTTATTGGAAGAGAGCAGTGGAATGAGATTAAAACTATCAAGGGAAATTATTTGAGCCTGGCTGTAGACATTAAGTACTATAGATTCTTAATATTGATTGCCTTTTATGGAATAAAATAAACGTAAGTATTAAAGTGAAAGAAAAGCTATAAAACTGATTTACCTGGCTACTGCTAAGCTACAGTGATTTGAGAAGGTCCTAGCCGACCACTACCCTCAGCAAGTAATGGCACTGCGTTCAGGATATGTTGGACTTCTCCCCCACCGGAACAAGGGTAGAACTTTAGGTTCTATGATAGGAGACAATTCAATAGTTGTCAATCGTCTTTTCCACTTTTCAGTTTCTGAGAGTATGGTTATTGCAAAGGCAGAAGTCTTTTAAACCATAGCAAGTAGTTAACAAATTTACTAGCCGCATTTAAAGCGCTCCTTAACAGGGTCGTAAGTACCCACGGTCCCCAGTTGTATAAACAGGGTCTTAAACAACAACAGCAACAAAAACCCCAAACTAGAAAAAAAGCCTTAAGTGATAATGGCATTCCTCTCTGGAGACGAGATTTTGGGCGGTTTTATAATTTTGCTAGACATTTTCTTGTGTTTTTCTAAGTTTTCTACAATGAGTATTTGTGTTATCTTTACAATCATAAAATACAGTTTGTGTTTTGTGGTAATGCGTGTGTGTTAAAAAACAACAACAACAACAACAAAAAACAGGCAAACTGTCTTCCAATCCTTTCTGCCGTTCCAAAACTTATTTATTCTCTCTACAAAAACACCAAGTCGGGGCTGCGTGAGCTCCACGGACCTCCCCGGAGTTTGGAGTGAAGTGCCCTTCCCTGGCTAGGCAGACGGAGGCAAGGAATTGCTAACCCGCTCTCACGGAATTGGTTCCCAGCAGGACCAAGGAGGGCATCTCCCTGGAGGCTAGCAGGCACCCAGGCGCTTGGGGACACCGGCACCCACCTGGACGGGGCCTTCAGGTTGCTCTTCCGGAGGAACTCCTCCTCGTAGCGGAGCAGCTTCAGCTTCTCCACCAAGTCCTCCATCACCACGAACATGTGGTAGGCCGCGCCGGGCCCCCGCTCCACGACCACTTCCCCGGTCCCTTCGCCACGGGACCTAGGCACGCCATCTTCCAAACCCGACGTCGTGACGACGGCCAGGGCAGCAGTCATCACAGGACGGACAGAGTGCAGCGTGGGCTCAGGCCCACAGACCTCTGCGGCCTAAGCCGCCAGCCCTGCAGCCGCCAGTACAGCCACGACCGGTTACCAGGCGACCACCGGACAACCCGTCACCAGGGAAACTAGACTCCGCCTCCTTCCCTCCAATCAGGGCGGCTTTCCTGAATGACGTCGCCCGTGGCCCGCCTCTTGCCCTGCCTCCGCGGAAATGGTGGTCGGGAAGCAGCACCGCCCCTCATGGAGGCGTGGCGTTCGCGCCCCACCCCCCGCTGCCTCTCCTCCCTCGGCTTCTGGAAGGCTGAGGAGAGGCGGCTAGTGACTCTGAGCTGGCTTGAGGTGTGTTGGACCTGGTGGTTGCTAAAGGCAACTAAGCGGGCATCTGGGTCAGCTAGTAGCTGTTAAAAAGATTAAAGGGGGGTGAAGACGTGCAGTATTGAAGGCTGCACTGGCCCACTGATACCTTTATTTTCTCAGAATTGAGAAGCTGTTCGTAGTTGTAAAGATAGTCAATACCATAGGTTTCACTTTTACTGCAGGAACTTTCCAACAAGAGGTTTCTCTCGTTCTTTCTTTTTTTAATTTTATCTTTCTCTCACTAGGCAATGCTGCACATAACAGTATACTGTAAAGCTTGAAGTACTGTATTGCATTGCCTGGCTATTACTCCCGTGCTAGGAAAGTGGTTGGAAGGATGAGGAAGAAGACAACGAACAAAAGGAGGCATTTGGGAGGCTTTGTTTTACTTCAAAAACAAGAATACTAAGCTTCCAGCCTGCTGCTTAATCTGTTTCAAACCCATTACATGTAGTATAAAGTTTTTGGGTACTTCGTTAAATCCAGCAGAATAGAGATGGTCTTAAAAGGAATTTCCCTGCTCTAAAGCTCTCAGTGTGGCTAAAGATAGGGTGTTACTACTGTATTCTGCAGTTATTGACCTAGAAAATTCAAGAAAAGGTACATAACTGACCACAGAAATGGCCCAGCTTTACAGTTTTCAAAAGGATTGTGTATCGGGCAATTTTCTTAACAGTTGCAAAAAATGAGGTAAGTGGTGGATGCCTGGCAGTTTTTTGGAAGAAAACTTAATACAAGAGATTGAACATATATGTTCGTGTTTATAACGTGACTTTCAAGGGCTTACTGATCTGTTTCTTGTGTCTGCCACTACAAAGTACAGAAGGGCCACATTTTTGGATAACTGAAATTTGAAATGTATCTACAATATCCTGTTTTTGTTAGAAAAATGAGAACACACTTTTCATTTTAATCTGTCTACAGCTAACTTGTTTCTGATACTAATAAGGTTATCAAAGTGAAAAGTCAGTAGGGCAAATACCATTTGCCCTATTCATTAAAGAAAGGAAGTACTTAAAATTACATTCATTAAAGTATTCATTAAAGAAAGGAAGTACCTAAAATTACATTCATTAAAGTATTCATTAAAGAAAGGAAGTACTTAAAATTATAGACTTGTGTAGTGAATAACCTGAAGCGGAGCCCACTGAGAATTGCTTTTTAAATAAATAACATTGCTTGCCTAGCACAAGTCATGAGCCAGCTGCTTTTAATAAAGTTGAGTGAGAAAATTGGGTTTGATGTTACCCCACTACCAAATTGATCTTTCCGGGTCTTTGCCTTTTTGGAACAGTGATTCTCCCCATACATCCATACCCCAACCACCAGCACGTGTGCAGCCTGGGGGTGTTACATGTTTGTATAACAGTCACAGTAGTGTAAGATAGATGTATGGCTTTGTAAGACTGAAGAATGAAAGCTTACATATATGTTTTGGGGTCCTAAGTTAACTAACAAGCAAACTGTGGCTTTTTACATGACTCTGAAAAAGCTCTCAGACTTGGGAAGTAAATTTATTACACTCAGGGAGGGAGATGTTCTTGCCAGGCATGCTGCCTACTTAAGATATTCTGACATTTTCAGGAAGTTACGTAACACTGTATGAAATAGTCAAACGTTGCTTTTTAGCTGATAAATCCTCCAACAACATATGTATTTTAACTTGGCGGAAATAAAACGACTCCCAGAGTCTTAGCCATTTCCTTCCCAGGTACAATACTAACTCAGCCTGGCTTGAAAGTAGTATCAAAGAATAATTTCCCCCGCTTAACTGTGAAGAAGAAAAAAACCCGAAAATATAAAGTATTTCCAGTAATCGTGGCACAAAGAGAACAAAAAAGCTAACTGTTCAACACTGCATGTTTCCCCAATAAATTTTTGAAAGAACACTGAAATTTCATTGTTTATTTCAGGGATTTTTGCTGATTCCTTGTTTACCTGTAATAGTTTGTAACACATCAAAAGGTCTTTTCCTTGATAATTTTCTTCAAGTGTGTGAAAATGCACTCAAATCCTCTTGTAGCTGTTTCAGCCACTTGGAAGCTTTGGGGAATACATTTATATTAGGTTTTTGTTGTTTTGTTTTTGCAGGACTAGCTTATTTGTTGACTAAGGAGTTAGAGCTTGAAGAGAATGAACCATGTTCATTCTTCCTGTAAAATATCAATTTCATCCCTGGTTTTATTTTATTGACCACTATTAATAACTGGTCTTCTGACTTTGACTTTTATTTCTTACAAACTATCTGTGAGGTAAATGAAGGAATTTTTTTTTTTTTTTTGAAACGGAGTCTTGCCCTGTCACCAGGCTGGAGTGCAGTGGCGCAATCTTGGCTCACTGCAACTTCCGCCTCCTGGGTTCAAGCAATTCCCCGGCCTCAGCTTTTTAAAACTCTTGGATCTTTCTGTGAAACTCTGAAAACTAAATAGCATTCCAGGCCGGGCACAGTGGCTCATGCCTGTAATCCCAGAACTTTGGGAGGCCGAGGCAGGCGGATCATTTGAGGTCAGGAGTTCGAAACCATCCTGGCCAACATGGTGAAACTCCCGTCTCTGCTAAAAATACAAAAATTAGCCGGGCGTGGTGGTGGGCGCCTGTAATCCCAGTTAGTCAGGAGACTGAGGCAGGAGAATTGCTTGAACCGAGGTGGCAGAGGTTGTAGTGAGCAGAGATGGTGCAACTGCTCTCCAGCCTGGGTGATAGAACGAGACTCTGTCTTAAAGAAAAAAAAAAAAAAAAAAGCATCCCAGTCAAAGCCAATTTAAGCTCAGTGGATTTCCCTGAAAGGTGCTTAACAAGGCTGGAGGTGAAAAGGAGGCAGATTGTAGACTGGAGGAAGGCTTTCCAGCCGCACCTTCAAATAGAAGAGCAAGTCCTTCAGGCAAACTTTAGGCTTAAAGAACAAAGCTGCGCTGTGTTATAAATGGCTTAGTACCACCCATTTGGGTTGTTAAAAACTTAGAAAATGACTAACTGAATAAATCTTCCTTGAAACTATAGAAAAGGAAAAACTTTTTCTGCCCTCTTTGGAAGTAGCTGTGCCTGTGAGTTAAATGAACGTGAGACAGGTAAACAGGAAGAAAGCACACAAATTTTATTTAACGTTTTTACATGCACATGGGAGCAAAGGAAAAATGAAGTTGATAGGGCCAACAGTTTACATGCCTTTTTTTTTTTTTTTTAAGAAAGCAAAGAATGATATGCTTGTAGGGAAGTGACAAGACAAAGGAAAAGGGATTTAAGCTTGACAAACTGTAGAAAAGTGACTAGGAAAAATATGGGTAAAATTAGCAGAAGATAAGGAATATTTTAACAGGTTTGTTTCTGCAGACCCATGTTAGCATTAATTTCCAGTCTCCCATCATAAAAATGTTATTCTTTTCCTGGTACAGGGATGGCTTCTTTCTCATGGGAAATTTTATGACTTGCTTTTAAGTAGAAAGGGTAAGGTCAGAGAGCCCTTCATATATCTGCTGTATCGCAGGTGCCTTCAGGTCACAATAATCAATATGCAACAGCAGCATATTTTGGGGTGGCATGTTCTAAGCCCCATTCAACCTCATCAAAAGTATCTGCCAAAAATCTAGAAGGAAAAAAATCATATTTATATGTAAATCTTTAAAAGCGATGCCTTGTAAAGCAATGTGAAGACATTACCTCTTCAAAACTGTCCTATAGATCAGAACCAGTGCACTCAGACAACAAAATAGGAGTAACTATTGCAGTTGCTGTGATTAATTAAAATATCCAAGAGAATCTACAGACAAGTTTTAAGACAGCTCAGCAAGTTTGCCATATATGAGATCCAAACTAAAAAGAGTTATTGGATGCATAGTATTCTATTGACTATTTGGAATTAAAAGCACTTAAAACCCCAAAAAGTTACTGGAGATGATAGTTAGAAAAAGAAACCTCACAATAAGCAACACATAGCACCCAGGAACAAACCTATCATTATCTTTATAGAGAAATTGTTAAACTTTACCGAAAGTTTTGGAAAAATTCAAATAGGAATACAATGTTTATAATGAGAAAAATCAGCATATTTGCCCAATCTATAAATTTAGTATAATTTCAACTACAATTCTAGGAGGACTATTCTGAAATTCATATGTAAGCATAAATTTTATTGAAGTATGAGGAAAGAATTACAATATATCAGCAAGATTCCTAGTACAAGTATAAATTAATGATATTATCAGAATATATACAAAATAGCCTGAAAGCAGATGAGCATTCATATGGAAACTTAGTGTGCAGCAGAATCAGTGTTACCTCCTAGTGGAAAAAAATCAGCTATTCACAAAATGCTATTAAAACCATGGGCTATCCATATGGAAATAAAATTATATCTATGACTTCCATCACATAAATTTCAGATGGATTGAAGACAAATGTAAAACATTTGTAATGTGTAGAAGAAAGCAGTATCTTTAATCTCGATGTAGAGAAGGAGTTCGTAAAAGAAAAGATTTAAAAAGAGAAACTTATAAAAATTTAAGAACCCAGATACAAAATAGGCCTCTATAAACAGTGAATAAAGAAGATACTTGTGAGCCATATAATATCAATGGATTAATTTCCAGGATACACAAATAGATCACTGCAAAGGCTCTGCCATTCTAGAGGATTGTAGGTGTGTTAGTCTAGGGTGGGGTTTCTCATTCTAAGCTCTATTGTGATTTCAGGCTGGATCATTGTTGGAGGACTGCTGTGTGCATTGCAGGATGATTAACAACATCCTTGGCCTCTACCTACTAGTTGCCAGTATCACCACC
>NW_012099543.1:4780901-4785355 GCF_000951045.1 Mandrillus leucophaeus
TTTAGAAGCCTTGTTCTGAACTTTTTAGTTTGACATTCAAATCTTATTCAATTTATAAATATGGTAAATTTGTTACAGCTATTTAAGGGGGGGGGTTACAATTTAAATTCCTGTAGAGGTTTTACTTGTTTATAAATTCATTATATTCTCTTTAATGGCTGACAAACCATTCCAGATACTGATAAATTCCCTAAATCTACAAGTAAAAGAAAAAGAGGTGGTGGGGCAGGGCCCGGGCAGGAGTGGGGGGGATCGCGGCGGGGGGGCGGGCAGTGCAGTGCAGCTCTAGTAAATATTCCAACACTGTTTGTAAACATAGCTTTCAATGTAAAACCAAAAGTCAAAGTTATTCAATTACATGTTATAAACTGGAGTCACAAGTCAGTCTGTTTCTTTAATAGGCCAAAATTTCAACCTTTAGATACTTAAATATCAAATATGCACAAATTGTTCTTCAACAGAATTATCACTGCTATGGGTTTACTTTCATCATTGCTGTACTTCATGTCAAAACATTCCAGGGTTAAAATATATTCAGCCTAGGAAAGAATTATCCCAATCTAAGACTAAGAAGTGTCCCCATACAATGAATACTGCAAGATTCCTGAGCCAAGCATAGAAGGAATTCTTGTCTAAACTGCAACTACTTTTGCACTGACCTAATAGTTAACTGCTTCAGCTGACTTTTGCTCTCAAGGTAGAGAAATGCCATCCAATTATATTGTACATATTACAAGGCTTTGTTTCGCTTCATGGTGTCATTTTTTTCAGGGAGAAACAAAATGTATGTGTGAAGTGACTTCAGTTTACTATACCTGGGTAGGTGATGAGGATGATTATTGAAGGATTTTAAGTAGGTATATGCTAGTGGGGGCTGGGGTAGATGACATTCAAATTTGCATCTTAGAGTTCTGGCAATAATGTAGAGAAGGGACTATAGAAAGGTGAAAATTGATTCAGAAGGTGATTTGAATAGTTCGATGAGAGATTGTCCTAAACTGGGATGAGTGGCAATTAGAATAGTGAAAATATGATAGTTAACAGACTTTAGGAAGCAGATTCAACAGAACTTAGTAACCGACACCATGAGATATTCTCTAAGGCATGAAAGGCACTATGAAGTTGGCCCACTTTGGGGCAAGAAAGGTAGCCTTTATACCCTTGTATCACTGGAAACTCTGAGCTTCCCCAGACGTCTGTGGTTGGGGTGGCTCTTATTGGCCAAGGGTAATTTTCTGGAAAAAGATGCAGCTGTGAATGCTGAACAGCCAACACTCGTAGCAGCTGGAGAGTGAGTACATCAGCCTGATGAAAGAGGAATCTGGGCAGACACCAGCAGCTTTTGCTACAGTAGTTGACATTAAAATACAGTTCTTCTGAATTTCTTTATGTGGAGTATGTACTGAAGTAGTGAAACTTAGATTAAAAAAAGAAAAGTTGCTAAAGGTACAAACCATACAAACTGTCAGATAGGAAAAATAACATATAAGTAACTGCAAATACTGAAACATTCAGCCTAGTTTCCTGATAAGAGTTCTATTGCATCATGTATATTAGTAACACTTTGATTTGATACATTTTGGGTACTAACAAGAAGGATTGATCTGATCTGTCAGAGTTTTGAAGGTTAAATAGAAATTGGTTTATTCTTCAAGGGCTAGATTTAAAAGATTCAATTTATTTTACAGTCTGGGACAACATTCTTCCCTTAAGGAAAAATTAGATTGAAGACAGAGAGTAGTGTTAAAAATAAATGTCACAGGAGAAAGCTCTCTTAATAGGGCTCCCTAGAGCCTAACAAAAGCAGAATCGGCTAGATGCTACCTCCTGTGGAATTATCATACTTTCATGGTACAACTCTGAATTTCAATGCACAGTATGCCAGACTTTCTGATGGCCTGTTTCACAAATAGTTATTGGCACCTTATCTTGAGGTTTTGGAAACGGTTGCCCAAACCATTACACGGTAATAAAATGTTAAGTCCAAATGCCTTATTTTTATTCGTAGCTCCTTCCTATTTGTGGAGATGAATTCCTACTCCACACCTGTACATTTTGCTTCTGAAGAGAAAAAGTAATCCATTTTGCATTTGCATCTAGTAAGATTTTAATGAGAGATTCTTTTCTTTCTGAAGGTGAGAGTGTGAAAAACCAAACTAATAGATCCAGGGATCAGATTTTGGCTTTTTGGCAACCACAGAGAGAGGGAGAAAGTATTTTCTAAGATTTATGTATTTATTTATTTATTTTGGTACAACCAACACTTTAGCACACATAATATGTTAGGCACTGGGTTTTGGATGGTAATGCAAAGACTCATGGGCCTGGTGTCTATGCCCAAATAGCTCGTGCTTTAATGCAAAGACACATGTACTTGGCAACTGAAAGGTAGTATGATAGAGAAGTAGAGAGTGTTTGGGATGAAAGCTTTCCAGACATTTATTTAACCCCTACTAAAAACAGAATTGATTTATTCCCCTTTGTACCCCCATAGCCTATGGTACTTCCTCTCTCTGGAGTCTCATTTTTCTCCTCTGCATGGAAGGATCAGGAAGAATTAGGCAAGAGAAATTAGTAGAAGAAGCAATATATTTGAAGTAAGTATCCTGCCTTGAGAGGCAAACTTCAGAGCAAAGGTGATGGTTCCTTTCTTTGTGTCTAATGTGGAGGCTGGTGCTGCTTACCATTTTGCCTAGGTATACAGGGGTATAAGTTGACTCTCTTTGGCTAAGAACTTCAGTAAGGGGTCTGCCAGATATAGTCATATATTTCCAGGATCTAGAAGCACATGTCTATCCACTAAGAATTCTAATTGGAACGTGTTTAATTTCATTCCAAAGAACTCACCCCAAAAAAAGTCCTAAATCAAAGGCATAAACTAAAATATTTTTAATGACTTTCTAACAACTTATAATTTTCACTAGATATGTGCCCAGTGTATACTTTTTCTTTTAATTGTAACTATGGACTTCAGAGGAATACTATAAGCTCTGTAAAAGACTTTTTTCCCTTCTACCCAGTACCACAAGGCAGTGCGTGGATTTATAATAGCAACTTTCTGAGGAAGAGTAGACAATTGAATATAGGATTTATGGTTGTCTAAGCCCCAAGAAAGAAGGGGAGATCCTCCCCGTAGTTTACCCATAAAGTAGAAGTCAATAATGATTTTCCTTTTACCTCATAGAGTTGTGCAAAAATGGCTGACCATCTACCAGCTCATTCTTTCTCTATTAATGTGAAATGTTTACGCGTATGCTATGGTGTTAATATTTGTCCCCTCCAAAAGTCATTTTGAAATTTAATTGCCATTGTAATGATATTAAGAGGTAAGACCTTTAAGAGGTGATTAGGCTGCGAGGCTTCATCTTCATGGGTGGGATTGGTGTTGCTATAAAAGGATGAGTTCAGCCCCCTCTTGCTCTATCTCTCCATCTCATTTTTTACTATGTGAGGACACAGCAAGAAGGTCCTTGTCAGATGCCAGCACCTTGATATTGGATTTCCTAACCTCCAGAACTCTGAGCTAATAAATTTCTGTTTATTATAAATTACTCAGTCTCAAGTATTCTTTTAGAGCAGCACCAAATGAACTAAGACAGCTTACATGGTCCATTTCTAGACTTCAAACTTCAAACTGACTTCAGTAGATATTTTTGCTTATTTTTATGCCTGCTAAAACTGTTTTTGTGGCTTTAGAGTAAGATTTGCTCTTTGGTAGAACAACCCACCTTTTCCTTTCAGTCTTCTTGATTACTATACATTTATTTTTTTAAGATCAACTATAAATGTATTTAATGTTGAAATATATACTCTAAATATACTTTTAAAAAATAGTATTGAGCATATCATCCAGGGATACAGTGTGTACTATTTGAGTCTCTTATTGGGCTAAAAAGGTCACAGAAGAACTCTCATTTTTCTTATTATTGCACTGACATTTTATTTTAAAACAAATACTTGCTATTTTCCTTATGCTAGTAAGTTAGCACTGTTGAGTATGAAAATTTCATATTTTACTTTCTGAAGGCAAGAACAAACTATTACACTGTGAAAGATTTTAATCTCCTCGGCTTCTTGGTGGAAGAATAATACTTCTGAAATGGGAAGAGGGAGCTTTTAAAAGTAAAATTAGAAATGCCTCAGAGGATCTTGCTCTTTCAAAGGAAACACCGACTCTTTTTATAAAATAAAAAGCAAAAGATTTTTATTCTTGCTTGGAATACAATGACGGCTTCCTTATAGTTTTCCCCCCAGATCTAACCCTCTTTCAGTCTTTTGTCTACATTGTTCCCAAAGTAATCTTCCTAAAATGCAAATATGGACATGCCTCTGTACTACCCGACATTCTCACATGGTTCCCCTATTCAGGACAATATTCAGTTTTCTTAGCTTGCTGTGTAAACGCCAGGGACAGAGTCTGGCTTTGTGGGGCTTGAAGCTTATACAGTTGGTGG
>NW_012099543.1:4785405-4816888 GCF_000951045.1 Mandrillus leucophaeus
CAATATTTTTAATAAGAAGAAATACAAAATTTTGAATTTGAAATCAGCTACTGTACTTTGGAAGGGAGCATGCAAGTAAAGCTCCCTGGAACATAAACTGCACTACTCTCTTGGTACATCTGCCTCTACTGGGGAATTGTTTACCATCTGAAATTAGGTGAGGTTACCAGATCAATAAATAATGACCAGGATGGGCTGGGCATGGTACCTCACACCTGTAATCCCAGCATTTTGGGAGGCTGAGGCAGGAGGATTTCTTGAGCTACGGAGTTCAAGACCAGCCTGGGTAACAACCAGTTAAGACCAACCAACTCTGTCTTAAATAAATACATAATAACCAAGATAAAGTAACTATCCAACAAGCTGACATTGATTATAGCCCAGAGATCTCTAACTAGAATTCAAGAGTTAAGGTGGCTGCGTATAGCCAGGATGGTGCTTCCTATCAAGAAACAGACTTGCTGACCCTTTATTATAGTCACCATTAAAAGGAGAATATTATGCTCATAGTTTTAAGACTAAATTGTTTTCATATAGGTTCAAGTTTGGCCCTTAAATCACCTAATTAAATAAAATTAGTTACATTACTTTCATGTGATTTGAGATTGCAACCCTCTACCCAGGCAGCAACTAACTTCCTGTATTAATCCTTTATTATCTGGTTGAAACATTTATTTAACAATCTTCCTGTCTGGCTGAGTCACAATTCTTAACGATATTTTAATGGTGGCTGATTGGATTCTGTATCTTTTACACCTTTGTCTGGCTCTGCAGTCAATACCACTAAAATCATGCTAATGGCACTATGATTAACTCCTCATGCCAGACAAGGGGTCTTCCCCAGTTGAAACTGGAGAAGATTTAATGATAGGAATGCTACACATATTCTGTTGTCATTTTGGCCTACCCTATATAATCATCCACTCTTCATATTGTAAATTTTAGTCCTCCCTTTTTTTCCTTCTATAGCCTCTTTTTGGGATTCCTTTTCTTTTATCTTTTGTGACCTTTCTCAAAGTATTTATGTTAGGTTGGGTCCTCCAAGAAGCAGAGGCCAAAATGGGATTAGATATGTAAAAATTGTATTAGGCTGTTTGCCTGGAATAGAACATGAGAAGGGACCACAGTCAGATCTTGATATGAGACTGTTCACAAGTGAAGAGTAAAGGGAAGCAAGGTTGGGTGAAAGTGCTCGCTCTGTGCTGCCATGCAGTCTAAGGGCCGCCTATATATGGGCTAGATCAATATTCTTAGGTTTGGAATCTGTTACCTCCAGAAACCAAAAAGGCTTTCAAAATGCTGTGCTTCCTTCCTTGTGTAGGAGATGCAAGATACAAGTTTGTCTTTTATTTTGGAGAGGTTGTCTCAGCAGGCCCCCAATCGCTGAATCCCCAAAACTTAACTGAAGTGACTGCACCTGACTCTTTGTTGGGTTAATTTCTCATCCTCTAGAGTGCATGCATCTTACCAAGACCTCCAGCATACTAATCACCTCTTGCTCCCACTCAATCAGCATCATGTCACAGATATAAGGGGCCAGTGTCATGTTCTATGGAATGTCCTGGAGGTCCAAATCTCTTTGAACTCTGTTATGACAGAGGACAGGACAGGTAACATAGCTCTAAGGAAAACTTCAAATAGATATTGTTGTCTATTCCTGTGAATGCAAACTGTTTCTGATCCTTTTTCCTGATTGGGCTTAAATAGAATGCATTCACTAGATCAGTGCCTGCATAATGTGTATCTGAGGACATATTTGTTCTATCAAGGATACCACGCTGGGCACAATAGCTACAAACTAGGATACTTCGTGGTTGACTCTGTGATAGTCTACAGTCATTCTCCGGGAGCCATCTGGTTTTTGAAGGAGCCAAAGTAGCAAATTGAATAGAGATATGATAGGAACCACAATTCCTGCATCCTTCAGATCTTTAATGCTGTCACACATATTTGCCTTGCCTCTCCAGGTGATACTATATTGTTATTCGTTTACTGCTTTGGGATGGCAGTTTCAGACGTTTCCATTTGGCTGTTCTCACTGTAATAGCTCTTACTCCACAGGCTAGAAACCTAGTGTGGGGATTACTTTACTTGCCAAATGTATCGGTTTTATTCATGCATTCAAGGACTCTGTTGTCATGAAACATAGTTGCTGTGATGAGGGAGAGTTCTCCTAAGGCCCCAACCCCTTCTTTAGCCTATAGGTTATAGATGTGAACATTTGTTGTGGTCTGGGAACTGACCAAGCAAGCAATTGTGACATTGTTGGGCAGCCACCCAGCATCCTGCTCCTCCATTCTTGTCTTTATTTCATTGTAGTGTTAAGCAGCACCCTTGTAAACTGCCCACCTGTTTTGCCCCTAGAACTACGATGCTCTATTAACCATCTCCACAATTCCTTGTGGGTCAAGCAGCCTTGGCTGCCCCCTGTTCTTGCCAGTCATTGTGGTAATTACAGCCTCCTGCCTTCTGATGATAAGTGCTGCCATCTGGCCTCTATTACGTCAAGGTCCCATCATCTTAATGATATTAATCAGACCAGCTATGTGACTGCCTCTAGTATCATCATCCCTTGCCTCCAGAGGGAAACATCACAGAGTTCCTTAGTGGTGTTGGTGTTCCTATCACCAATATATTCCTGATGGCCTTGGGGAATGGTGTGTTCTCTAGGCCCTTCTGAGGAACATAATCTTCTGGTGGGTTTTCTGGCCTTATGGCGTATATCCATTCCACATGTCTGCTTTCCTCAGCCTCAGCTCCTTCATCTACCTACTTCTAGGGCACCTTGAACATTCCCACTTTATTGAGAATTGGCTAGGCTTCGAGGAGCCACACCAGCTGTGAGTTTACCCATCCCTTGAGGTCCTTGCTAGGGTGTTAAATCCTGGGTCTTGAGAAAGTGCTCCCAAGTCAATGAATTCTTTTTATGCAGTTGTACTTTCTGGCCTCTTTGATCAAGCACTTCCAAAATCCACTTTCAAGAGGAATTCACTGATTCCTGCTCATATATGCCAGCTCATTCACACAATTCTTCAGGTATAAAGTCTCGTTCCTTCTTTATAAGGCACAGCACAGCCCCAGATAGGTAACACTGGGATTTAGCCCTAGTTATTGGCCTGGAGCTAAGGAGAGGTAGTAGAGGTAGCCTTCCAGGGCATCATCTGTTGCCTTGTATGGGCAAGACTCCAGCTGTGCTGGGAGATGCTCCAGAAGTACTAGTTCTTACTAAGGAAGAGTGGGCTACCTCTGCACGCTTACAGGATCTGGAAGGTTGCAGAGTCAACCTCTTCAGAACATTCAGTCTCTTTTCTCAGAGTTCCAGGTTTTCTTCATCAGGGAACTGATGCTTACAAAATTGACTTGCCTTAGCTGAGTATTAAAATATCTCTGCCTGCTTCAGGGCAGTGAGACTTCTTAGGGCTTCAGGTTTAAGCATTACAGTGAGAAAGGAACATCATTTATGATAGCTTCTACTATGTTGTATTGCTCATAAGCCTACTCAGCCTCAGGAGGAGGGAACAAAAATACCTTTTTTAAAAAACGTGAAGGTTTGTTACATAGGTAAACACACGTCATGGGGGTTTGTTGTACATTTTATTTCATCACCCAGGTATTATTGTGATAACGCAATAGTTATCATTTATGCTTCTCTCCCTCCTCCCACCATCCACCCTCAAGTAGACCCCAGTGCCTGTTGTTTCCTTCTTTGTGTTCATAAGTTCTTATAATTTAGCTCCCACTTATAAGTGAGAGCATGCAGTGTTTGGTTTTCTGTTCCTGTGTTAGTTTGCTGAAGATGATGGCCTCCAGCTCCATCCATATTCCCGCAAAAGACATGATCTTGTTCCTTTTTATGGCTGCATAGTTTTTCATGGTGTATATGTACCACATTTTCTCATCTAATTTGTCCTTGAAGGAGGACATTTAGGTTGATCCCATGTCTTCACTATTGCGAATAGTGCTGCAATGAATATTTGTCTGCATGTGTTTTTATGGTAGATGTGTTCCCTTTGCTCTACTAACTCACCAGCATCTGTTACTTTTTGAGTTTTTAATAATAGCCATTCTGACTGGTGTGAGATGGTATCTCATTGCGGTTTTGATTTGCATTTCTGCTTCAGCCCCCTGTCACCTTAGACACTTCAAAGCCTGAAGGCTGGAATGGCTAAGTTGTCCAAACAGCAAAGACGGTGGCCTGCTCCTCCCTCTGGGAGCTCTGTCCCAGGGAGGTTACAAATCTCTTTCAGCTGGAGAACACCAACAGTGGTGGCTAGAGGCCCTGGTTGGGAAGTCCCACACAGTGAGGAGGAATGGGATTAGGGACTCACTTAAAGAAGCAGTCTGGCCATGTTTTGGTACAGCAGCTGTGCTGTGCGGGGGGATCCCTTTGGCCCCTGGTCTGCTCAGACGCTGCAATGCCCAAAAGCGGAAACAGCTAAGTCTCCCAAACAGCAAAGACAGCAGCCCACCCTTCCCTTTGGGAGCACTGTCCCAAGGAGAATTCAACATTCTGTTGGCTGGAGAACACCAGTGGGGGTAGCTGGATTTCCCAGTTGGGAGGTCCCACCCTGTGAGGAGGAACAGGATCAGACACCCACTTAAAGCAGTCATTTGGTCACATTTTGGTGGAGCAGCTGTGCTTTGCTGGGGGATCCCTTCCACCCCTAGTCGGTTCAGACTCTTCAAAGCCTGAAGGCTGGAATGGCTAAGGCACCCAAACAGCAATGATGGAGGCCCACTTCTCCCCGCAGGAGCTCCTTCTCAGGGAGGTGCAATACAGCTACTGGTGGGTGGCTGAAATTCCAAGACAGTGGGTCTGATTTTCTGAGGCGTGATGGAAGTACAGCCTGCAGGCTGTTACTGCTCAGCCCTCTGGATTCAGCCTTTCCCCCTGTATGTACAGGGGTCTACCCTCCCATTTTGCCAGAGCTGCAGCTACTTTTGCCAGAAAGTCTTAGTATTTAAGGCTCCAGGGTCTCCACACATGCCTGAGCAACTGCTCCAAGATTCCACATAGCTTTGTGTGTCAGACTGAAGGCCCTGGTGAGGTGGGCTCACAAAGAGATCTCCTAATCCAAGGGTTGCAAGGATCCATGGGAGAAGTGTGGTTTCCCGGGGTTGCACATTTACTCAACACCTCCCTGGGCAGAGGCGGTTCCCCTGGCTCCAGGTTGCTCCCAGGTCCTGTCTTGCTTTTCTTTATTTTCCATAGGTCAGATTGTTTTCTTGATTAGTCCCAATGCAAGTACTTGAATGTTTCAGTTGAAGGTGTTGTATTTTCTTGCCCCTTCCATTTCTCTCCGTGAGAGGCACACACATTAGCTGCTTCTAGCTGACCATCTTGGCCACTCCCTACTCCCCTTTTGATGGAAGGAATACCAAATAATTTCGTGGCCGTTTTTTTCCTAAGCTAGCACAACCAGCCAACAGGCTTCCTGTAAGGAAGGTTTAGAAAACTTGCAGCTTGATTGGTTGCTTCTCAGCTCTCGTTCCATTGCTAGCTTCCTGGATTTATACTCATCATAACCATCTTCAACTTGTATTGAAGATACAATATTATTGTATTGTATTGCCTATTTACTTCTGTTTCAGTCTTCCTTCTTTCCCGGCGCCTGGTACACAGGTGCTTAATAAGCACTCAATTGACTGTTCTTCTCTTAAATCTACTTTGGACACAAAATTAACATATATAATAGTGTATAAGGTAGAAAAATAAAATCTAAAGTTCATGTGGCCCAAATCATATCAACAGAGCTAGGTTTTCTTGGATCTCTCATCTATTATAAATTAAATCCAGGTTAATGAAATCCAGGAATTATCGAAATAACAAATTATAGGGAGCTGTTTCAGGATTCTTTCTTTTTCTGAAGTGGTTGATAAACATTTTAACAACAATCTGACATATAATTCCAAAATAACAAAACCTAAACTTGCCTCCAGAAATAGCCTTTCTGAACTGGGAATTAGGGAACTGAATTCTCACCCAAAAGCAATTAAATAGCCTTGAATAGGTAAGTTATGACTTCGTAAGGGTGTTCTCAGTGCAATCAAGAGCCATGTGTTTAGCACGGTAAGAGAACTGTAGGAGAGTTGGGCAGAATGACAACACTTTGTCCTGAAGGATGTTCAGAAAAATTATTTCGCCTTTTACTAGTCATATCTCTCTCTAAAAATCTTACCAAAATGTAAATGAATATTGAATTATAAAATAGATTATTTAATTTCTGTCTGCACAATGGTTAAAATGCAAAGTAACAAAAGAAGCAAAGGGAAATGAATGAAACTAAAGCAAAATACATCTTATGGCTGTGTATCAAATTACCCTTGAGTTTGTTTAATCTCCATATGATTTATACATGAAGAGCTAGCTAATTTGTGATATTGTTTGGAGAACTCAGAGGTATCAGAATGAAACCAGTTTTTCCAAACTAAAATGAGTTGGGAAGATAAGAAAATCCACCATTTAAAATAAATTGGCTCAGGGACTAGCTAAAACTCAGGACAGAGCTATATCACAATGAAATCCTTATTGGAGACTTAGCTTTGACCTATCAGTAAATACAAAATTCTCATTTTAGTCCTTTGCAGCAATAGATATCATTTATTTATCAAGTTGATTTTGCTGTGACAGTTTGCATAATTCAATAATTTCAGAAATTTACACAATTTTAAAGACAAAACAAGGATGTATTAAAATTAGAAAAACAGATTTTCTACCAATCCATGCTTTTCATAATTGATTTAATAAAGCAATAGGTTGGCCTTCAATTGCGCAGAATCTAATTATTGGATTTAGTCCTGTAATTCTTGAAGATTGGTGGGATTACACCTTTATCTTCCTTGTGTTCCCCTTGTTTTTGTAGTTAGACTAGAACAGAGCCAAGTGGCTTGCTATCTCTATTATCTTCCTATCTCACTTCTGGCAGGCCTAATCAAAGAGAGAATATATATGTGGAGATGGGAGATAATAGCTCTTTTACGTTGCTTTAGCATAAATTCTAGTGGGTTGAAAGCTTAAAATAATATTGGAAAGTATTATGACTCCAGAAAGCATCTGGTTGGGTAGCTATATACCAACTAAGGGTCAATTCTAAGAATTATGGAGAGAGGGGAAGCAGGGCAACTATGTCTGACATCAATTAAGGCTGCAAAAATAAAGAGTTTCTTTTTGTTGTTTGAGAAACTTACTGAATTTGCCCGTCTTAGAGAACACAATCATTCAATGTATATTCAGAAATACATGTATTTTGTGATACCTATTTATCCTTGGTAGTTTCTAGCGGTGAAGCCCATGCCATTAATTGAGAATTAACCCTTTTAGGGACCAAATTTAACATTTGATGGGAGTCTTCTCAAACACATGGTGTAAGTGATCCTGGTCCATTGAAAACCGGTTCATCAAACAGCAGTTGTGCTGCTACACAGATGCCCATCCTCCACCAACAATGGCCTTCTGACTTAGGTGTTTGGATGGAGGCTGTACGTCTGTATGTTTTAAATTTCCGCCATTGACTCTGAAATGCAGCTAGGAGTTATCCTCTAAGGAAAGTCACTGCTCATAGCTTGCATCTTGTTGCCATGGATAAGAATTCAGAACCACCTTATTTCTATTTCACAAGCTACTGCTTGTCCGATTAACTACACTTCCCTGTGACATTTTGCAGTGTGAATTTTGCTTCCATAGTTTTCACTTCATTCCATTCATCCTGGGCTTCGACTTCCTATTCATACCGTTCTACCTTACGGTAAAGATTTTTCTCGTTTATGAAGAGAAAATAAAATCAAAATTAAGCAGTTCTACCTTCTTTCACTTGATGACTTTTTAAAAATAGTTTTCAAATAGTAAAGTCTATTCTGTCTTTATTGCTGTCTTTTTCTGCAAAGCTAGTTTCAACTTCCTGAGGCAAATCTTTATTGTTTTTTGTTATATCCTGCTCCCTGAAACTATAATCTGAATAGTTGAATTTGTTTACATGTTTCTCTTTTTTCTTTCCTCTGTTACCTGCTAAGTGATTCAGGTGCCAGAGTTTAGTTTGAGCCTCCCATCAGGACAGAACTGTCTTTCACAATAATAGACTATCTGGCATTTCAGTGTTCTGAATGTTTTGAAATAAACCTTTCTTATACCTGGCACATTTTTCATAATGTGCTTGACATTCTTTCCTTTGGTTATAATAGATTGTGAGGTGTTTTCACTTTCTCCCAAAGTTTCTATTACTTCTACTTCAAAAAGCATTAATTTATGTTGGTCAGAGTGGAATTAATTCAAGGGAAACAAATGCTTTCTCCCAAAAAAGCAGCTTCTTAAAAATCTTGCTTCGTCCTTTTCTAAAGGATTTGCCAGGCAAATCAAGAATTTTAGAGTATATTCTCTTTTTTCGATAGACCCTCTATACAAACATTTCTATATCAATAGTCAACTCAGACAAGGTTTTATGTAAATAGAATTTTTAATTAGTTTTTATAGTAGAAAAAAAATTGGAATCATCTAATGTGTCCAGTGGTCCATAGTCAATATTTAACAGTATATATGGGTGCTAATTTAGGCAACATTGAAAAAGGTGTTTTGAGATATGACATGGAAAAATACTTATGTAACACAAAAGTAGATCTGAAAATTGTGTAAACAACATGTTCTAAAAATACATGCATACAAAAATCAAACTTTTTAAAAGTTATTTTATTATGATTATTGCATTATGTTTTTCTTCTTTAATTTTCTGAAGTTTCTATTGTCATATACTATTGTAAAAATAAGGAAAATTTATTAGATCATTTTTATCACATACACATTCTGTCAATGAATATCTACCTGTAGTTGCACCAGACCAATCTGCTTCAACTTTTTTTTTTTTTTTTTTTTTTTGAGGCAGAGTCTCGCTCTGTCGCCCAGGCTGGAGTGCAGTGGCGCGATCTCGGCTCACTGCAAGTTCCGCCTCCCGGGTTCCCGCCATTCTCCTGCCTCAGCCTCCCGAGTAGCTGGGACTACAGGCGCCCGCCACCGCACGCCCGGCTAATTTTTTGTATTTTTAGTAGAGACAGGGTTTCACCGTGGTCTCGATCTCCTGACCTTGTGATCCACCCGCCTCGGCCTCCCAAAGTGCTGGGATTACAGACGTGAGCCACCGCGCCCGGCTCTGCTTCAACTTTTATGTAACAAAGTTTAAATTGTTTTTCGGTTGCCATGAACTGTTAGGTCACATAACCTTAGGTTGTATGCCCAGATGAACCAAGTGTGCAACCACAGGGGAAACCTAAGTGCCTAAAGAGTGGGAACTGAATTAAGAAGCTGACATTGCATAACAAGATCTAGGATCCAATCAGATAGAGCTCTGGCATCATTCCATGGCAGGATCCAGTCAGATCATGACTCCTGGCATCACCTCATTGCAAGACCCAATCAGGTCACAGCTCATTATCCTATGCTTATAAAACTAGACCCAGCCCCCAGCTTGGGGGAACATTGCTTTGAAAATTATCACCAGTGTTCTCCTTACTTATCACAAGTCATAAAATCCCCTTGCTAAATCTTCCATCATTGTGGTCATTGGGTTGATACCTGCTAAGTGTCCAAACCCACCCACTATGTAGTTAACAAAATTCTGGTGACCCAGATGGAACTGGGACTCAGGTCCTGACCCCAAATTCCTCAAAGGCTCCTTACGAATGAAACAGTAGGCAGAGGCAGCTTGCCTGGACTAACCTACTTACGCTGCCTGAGAGGGGTTGGGTGCCATTCTCATGGGCCTCCAGCTTGGTGTCCTGCCCACTGGATTGTCACTAGGACCTACCCTGATGGATCGCTGGGACATTTTGTTTGACATTCCTTTGGGGAAGTAAGTGAACTTTGCCCTGTGGGCTGACTAGAAGGGTAATTCTCTGCATGTAACAGCGAGATCTCTGGACCAAGCACAGCACACCTCTGATTGTGTTTCTGTCCCTGGCTGCTTTGTAATCTGGGGGATTGAGAGACATCCCTGTCCTGATAAGGGCAATCTGGAGCGAGATAGCTGACTGTGGGACTAGTTTTAGGAATTAGTTTTGTTGAGAGACAGGTTTTCATAGGAGGTGGAAGGGCTTGGTCTCCCTGAGCCCCCTGTTTGCCATAACCTGGATCATCTACCAGAAGCTGGAGCTTTGGCATTTGATGCAAAAAAGAAAAAGAAAAAAAAAGAAAGGCCAGGTGTGGTGGCTCATGCCTAAAATCCCAGCACTTTGGGAAGCTGAGTTGGATGGATCACCTGAGGTCAGGAATTCAAGACCAGCCTGGCCAACATGGCGAAACCCCGTCTCTACTTAAAATACAAAAATTCGCTGGGCGTGGTAGTGGGTGCCTGTAATCTCAGCTACTAGGGAGGCTGAGGCAGGAGAATTGCTTAAACCCGGGAGGTGGAGGTTACAGTGAGCCAAGATGGTGCCATTGCACTCCAGCCTAGGTGACAGAGCAAGACTCTGTTTCAAAAAAAAAAAAAAAAAGTTGAACCCAGAGTGGACCAAGAGTTGTGGGATCTGTGTCACCACCAATCCTGCCTCTAAGCCTCTGGTGGCTTGCACTAGACCCTGACTAGGGATCCTAGGAAATGGGGAACATTGTAGCAGGACTCTAGCAGCACAAGTCATACAAGTAAACTACAAAAAGTAGAAGGGTGATTGGGAATGCTGATATCTCAATTGGTCAAGATTGCTTTTAAGGCATTTAACAGCTGTGACCAAGTCCAAGAAGGGCAAAAACAACTTGAGATGAGACAACAAGCTATGCTACTTACCACAGTTCTTAATTGCATCCAGCCAGCACACAAGACAAAGAGCCATGTGTAAGAACCCCTAAGGTCCTCACTGCCTAGCCAAAAGGGCTACCCACCCTTGAGGCCACAACAATGTGCATATTGTAAACTACAGGGCAATTAGAAACAGGAGTGTTCTAACGGTCTCTGGGGGATAGAAGAAGGAGAAATAATGAGACCCTAAGGGTAGGGGGCTCCTCTACAATCTAGGAACCCTGGGTAACAATTGCTATGGGAAAGAGACTCATGGGCTTTCTGACACTAGAGCTAAACTTCTTCCATTAGCCTCCCCTTCCTGCTGCTCTGCCTCTTTGCTACCCTGTTCTCTCTAAAATTTGATGAAGGGCTTCAGCCATGTGGGATAGATGAATTTCAGCTAAAATTGCTAGTCTGACAGAGGCACAGTTTAAATCTAACTGTCCTTTTAAGTAGTGAGTTGTACCTAACCCACGGTTAAAGTTTTAAAAAATTAATGCTACAAGATCATTATTTACATCTGGTGGTACATACAGGTCTAACTGTATTTGTCTATGGTACCAAATTGGCATATAAAAAAATAACTACTTCTAAACTAAGCAAATAAAAGTCAATGCTTTTCAAGTTCACATGCCTGAGTAATCATTTAGAGAATAAAACCAGTCTTAAGTCTTAATAAAACTGTTGGTTTGATGGGGATGTTTGTCTTTTGAAATTTAACTTTAAGGTTCTTACTTTCATGACACTTACCTGATATGCAGTTATATAAGGTAATTAACAGATAATTTGCAATGATGACTAGCTTTGTCTAATGTGTCAGTTCTCATAAGTAATCTAGGTAAACTGCTAAAAACAAGTTAGGTAAAGGTAAATGGGATAAATATCTATAAATAAATTTTTTATGTAATTTGAAATCCTAAATTAAATAATGGATACTCATTGAATCTGTGACTCAGTTCCAAATTAGACAAAAACTGGAAAAAATTGCTGATTGGCTTCTTATATTTGATAGAAAGACTGATGTGATTTGACTGTGTCCCCACCCAAATCTTATCTTTAGTAGTTCCAATAATCCCCACATGTCACGGAAGGACCCAGTGTGAGGTGATTGAATCATGGGGGCAGTTACCCTCATATTGTTCTTGTGTTAGTGAGTGAGTTCTTATGAGATCTGATGGTTTTATAAGGGGCTTTCCCTGCTTTTGCTTGGCACTTCTCCTTGCTGCTACCATGTGAAGAAGGATGTGTTTTCTTCCCATTCTGCCATGATTGTAAGTTTCCTGAGGCTTCCCTAGCCATGCTGAACTGTAAGTCAATTAAATCTCTTTCCTTTATAAATTATCCAGTCTCAGGTATGTCTTTATTAGCAGCATGAAAATAGACTAATACAGTAAATTGGTACTGGTAGAGTAGGGTGCTGCTGTAAAGATACCCGAAAATGTGGAAGTGATTTTGGAACTGGATAATAGGCAGAGATTAAAACAGTTTGGAGGGCTCAGAAGAATATAGGAAAATGTGGGGAAGTTTGAAACTTCCTATAGACTTGAAGAGCTCAAAAGACAGGAAGATGTGTAGAAGCTTGGAACTTCCTAGAGACTTGTTGAATAGCTTTGACCAAACAATGAAATCCAGCCTGAGGTGGTCTTAGATGGAGATGAGGAACTTGTTGGGAACTGGAATAAAGGTGACTCTTGCTATGTTTTAGCAAAGAGACTGGCGGCATTTTACCCCTGCCCTAGAGATTTTTGGAACTTTGAACTTGAGAGAGATGATTTAGAGTACCTGGTGGAAGAAATTTCTAAGCAGCAAAGCATTCAAGAGGAAGCAGAGCATAGAAGTTTGGAAAATTTGCAGCCTGATGATGCAATAGAAAAGAAAACCCCATTTTCAGAGGAGAAATTCAAGCCTGCTGTGGAAATTTGCATAACTAACAAGGAGCTGAATGTTAGTCACCAAGGCAATGGGGAAAATGTCTCTAGTACATGTCAGAGGCCTTTGATGCAGTCCCTCCCACCACAGGCCCAGAAGCCTAGTAGGAAAAAATGGTTTCCTGGGCCAGACCCAGGGCCCCCTGCTGCATGCAGCCCAGAGACTTGGTGCCCTGCATCCTAGCTGCTCCACCCATGGCTATAAGGGGCCAAGGTAGAGTTCAGGCTGTAGCTTCAAAGGGTGCAAGCCCCAAGCCTTGGCAGCTTCCATGTGGTGTTGAGCCTGCAAGTGCACAGAAGTCAAAAATTGAAGTTTGGGAACCTCTGCCTAGATTTCAGAGGATGTATGGAAATGCCTGGATGTCCTGGCAGAAGTTTGCTGCAGGGGCGGGGCCCTCACACAGACCCTTTTCTAGGGCAGTGCAGAAGGGAAAAGTGGGGCTGAAGCCCCCATACAGAGTCCTCAATGGGGTACTGCCTAGTGGAGTTATGAGAAGAGGGTGACTGTCCTCCAGACCCCAGAATGGTAGATCCACCGACAACTTGCACTGTATGCCTGGCAAAGCTGCAGACACTCAACACCAGCCTGTGAAAGCAGCTGGGAGTGGGGGCTACCCCATGCAAAGCTACAGGGTGGATCTGCCCAAGGCTGTGGGAGCCCACCTCTTGTATCAGTGTACCCTGGATGTAATGCTATCAAAGGAGATCATTTTGGAACTTTAAGGTTTAATGACTGCCCAGCTGGATTGTGGACTTGCCTAGAGCCTGTAGCCTCTTTGTTTCAGCCAATTTCTCCCATTGGAATGGGTGTATTTACCCAATGCCTATACCCCCATTGTATCTAGGAGGTAACTAACTTGCTTTTGATTTTACAGGCTCATAGGCAGAAGGGACTTGTGTTGTCTCAGATGAGACTTTGGACTTAGACTCTTGGGTTAATGGTAAAATGAATTAAGACTTTGGGGTACTGTTGGAAGGGCATGATCATGAGATTTGGGAGGGGGCAGGGGCAGAATGATATGGTTTGGCTGTGTCCTCACCCAAATCTCATATTGAATTGTAGTTCCCATATCCTCTTGTGTTGTGGGAGGGACCTGGTGGGAGGCAACTGAACCATGGGGTTGGTTACCTTCATGCTATTCTCTTAATAGTGAGTGAGTTCTCATGAGATCTGATGGTTTTATAAGAGGCTTCCCCAACTTTTGTGCAGCATTTCTCCTGCTGCCACCATGTGAATAGGATGCATTTGCTTCCCCTTCTGCCATGCTTGTAAGTTTCCTCAGGCCTTTCCAGACATGCTGAACTTGAGTCAATTAAACCTCTTTCCTTTATAAATTACCCAGTCTCAAGTATGTCTTTATTAGCAGAATGAGAATAAACTAATACAAAGACTAAATATGTTTGGGTCTATAAATATGCATAAAAATTACATTAAAGGAAAACATGTTTTTCTAAAAATCATAAAATGTTTTTTGTGTGTGAAATACTAATATCTTAGAGACAATTGAAGTTTTTGTGCTTACTGTGTTTTTAATAAAATTTAGGAGTACTGAGAGTTTAAAAAAATTCGAACTAATTTATGATTCTATATATGAGTTATGCCAAAAGTAAGATGTGTTATTAATAAGAAAAAATTATGAGAAAGACATAAAATGTGTTCTTTATTGAGAAAAAGAGTAATTTTGTCTTATTTGGAAGTTATTTAAAGGGAGGTCTAAAATATGGATTTAGGAAGAAATTAGAAACAAGATAGAAGGGAGCCAGCAAATAGGAGAGAGAGAGAGATGTGAAGAAAGTTATAAATGTGAAGATGTATGGTTTGTATGAGGAAGAATCATGTGTAGTAAATCTTTGTCCTAGTGTGAAATGACTCATTATTGAAGAAAGATAAAGTATAAGGCAAGGCAGAAAGTCCAAGCATGTTGTTGACCACGTGAGTAAGTAGTGATAAGGTTTATAAAAAGGAAGTTTCTGAAAGAAATTTGAGGTTTGATTAAATTGACTGTAAGTAAAACAATTATTTATAACATTCTTTCTAAAGAATGAACTTTGATGTTAAAACACACTGATACATAACTTAAAATTTTGGTCCCCCTATATTAAAACAGGAGTTTCTTAAAATATTAGTTTGGGAGAGGTTTTGATTTTTAATTCTGAAATTTGTTTCTTTAACAGCCTTTCTCTGAATTATGAATTAGTTTCTATTTCTGTCACATTCCTTCCTAAGAACTGTCTAGTTTCCCTGGTTTCAGATTTATCTTGAAGGTTTTAGAAAAGCAATATTTTACTCCAGTATAACTTGATTTTGTATTAGTGTTTTCTTAATGTGTCTGAATTGTTTCCTGTAACAAGAACTTCTATGCTGTTGCTAAATGTATTCCCCTGCTCAAGGTTACTGCCTAACAAGCAAAGATTGTTTAGGAAAACTGAGCTTTAAAAGGGTTAAGGTTTTTACATCCATGTAATTACCTGTGTTGCTATAGAAGTCTTTTGATTGTCACTCTGGTTCAATGAGTAACTATTATTTAGGAGCAACCTATGATTCTGTTGAAGGAAGTACTTTGATTTTTTTTTTTTTTTTTTTTTTTTTACATCTTTGGCAGATTTTACAGGATCCAAATCTGAATTCAAGCCTCTTAGCCTAAAATTAACTTTGAGATATTTCCGGGTGGGCCCCCTGGAGAGCCTCAAAGAGTATATTTCTCACCTTGTGGAGGTTTTAAATGATTAGACTTATTTGGTAAATAATATGAGAAGTGTTGTCAAATAAGGAATGATGCTTAACTTCAAGTTATATTTATGTATGTATGTTATTAAGAGGTGTGAAATTGTATGAGATTCCTAAAATACTGATATGCCAAGATACATGTCATAATTATGATTATGGTTTTGAATGGTTGCATGCCAAAGAAATACATAAATTTCCTTGTTAATTTTAAATTCTCATCAGATCTCTGAATATGTCTGTTCTAGGTTTTTGTTATGAACAGTTTATTATTTTAAATTCTTTTCTGGAAGCATTTGCAATTGGCTGTAGTCCAAAATTGCCAAATAAGATTGAGCAAAACAAAATTAATGACATGAAATTAAGTAATTGATAAGGATAATGTTTTATGACTTAAATGTTTTATTTTCCAGATTCAAGGAAATTTTTTGTCATAAGCTTTCTATACTTTGCAATAATCGGATAAAGTATCCTTTGTGAATAATGGTGGAAGCATTTTTTTTCTCTATTTGATTTCTTGACTCCTACAAAATTCAGAAACTTTTTGTGAGTATTCTTACTTTTATTTAGTAAGTCTAGTAAAAAAAAATTCTCTCTTTGTAAGTAGGATACAATTGGAAACATTGGTTATATTACTAAAGTTTGGACTGAAATGTCATATTTTAAAATGTACATGAAATGCCTGGTTTCAAGAGTTCCCAGCTTTACAGTGAGTGAATGAAAACTGTCACTTCCTAGCAAGCCCAAGAACCTTAAGACAGTAAGTAAAATCTAAAGCTTACCTTGGTTTGGATTTCTAGTTGCCAGAGGTCCTAAATCTGAGATTTCCTATATGATCAATGTGGAGAGAAACAGTTATGTTTCTAAGGAAAGCAAAAGTACGTTTGTTACTAGATTGTAACCTTGTGCGTTGTGTTCAAGTCCTTGTTATCTGCCTGTAGACTGGACTAGATCCTGAATTCTCCTCAGTTCCCCTAATATTTGGTTTTAACTAATTCCTGATGAACTCCCCCAGCCCTCTTCCCTCAGTCCAGGCTAGGAATGCTCTAAGGACATTCAGGGGATTTCTCCTTCTTAAACCTGACCAACTGGAAGAATTAGATTTCAGAATTGGCGACAAGCTAGACTCAGGATACTAGGGTCTCCTTGTCTCAAAGCAGTTGATGCTGTCCCTTCCTTTGTAAAAGCCACAAAGAAGATATTTATGGGGCCACCCCTGACTGTCTACATTCCATGCTCTGTTGAGGCACTCCTCAATTTACATCACAAGCTGTCAAGCAAACTATGTGGATCTCTTTCTATCCTCACTTCGCCTTACCAGCATCCAATGTAACTTGCTTAATCTTACCACTTTATTTAACTTTCCTCATGCCCACTCTGCCCAACAAGCAGAACTGCATGCTCTTACCAGGGCATGTCTTTCAGCCAAAAGTTAAAGGCCAATATCAACAGGCCACATCCATGGCAGTAGCTAAGACCCTATTGGAAAAATTATACCAACCTGGTATAATTCTTGAGAGCTTCCTAGTGACTAATACACTTAATTTTACAGGAAAAATTATTCAAATGTTTCCAATTTTGGCCTATTTATCAACATCTCCATTGTGCTTACCACCCCCAGTCCTCTGGACTAGAGAAATAGACCAATGGACCAATGGAATAATAAAGCCCTATTGGTGAATATCTGTGCAGCATTCAGCATGCCATGGCTAAAAGAAGGAGACCCTTTCTTTAGTTTTCCTTAACCCATGCAAACATTCTTGGAAACCCGCTAGGCCCACATTTTCTTCTCCCAAAAAGGGGGAAATAATACTTAAGTTATCCTCACCAGGAGATTTGGCCATAGAAATAGCTCTTACCCAAGTTCCTATCTATTCAGTTGACCTCACCAATGCTAGCCACCCTGCTCTCCAAGAGCTACGTGAGAGTTTGGGGGCAAAATCCAACACCAATGAGAACCCTGCACATTATAATTGGGGCCACTTTCAAGGATGTGATTTACCCAGAGGGGTTAACTCTAGTGAAGGGCTAGACTAGGAAGGCTTCTGGGGTCCTGGTTTGTACTGGGTTGTGTTTGCAATGGATATATGGTCAGAAAGCTTTCCTGCACTGTTAATAAGGTTGCCCACTTCACCACCCAAGCCATCAGGACACAGCAGAGTTCGCTAGACAACCACATTGCTATCGACTATCACCTCACTGCACAGGGTGGTGTTTGTGCTGCTGCTAACACTTGCTGCTGTACCTGGGTAAATATTTCCAGTCAGGTTTAATTGGGAACATCTAAGGCCTACAGCGAGCCAAATCTCTGAAAGGGACACCTTTCAGGGAGCCTCCTAGTTGAACCTGGTGGGTACAATTTCCAGTGTTGAGATGTTTTCAGAGGATTTCTCCCAGTATAGGATTTCTTCTGTGTTTCACCCTACACGTCTTAATGATTCCCCTTATATTTGAGCTAAGCACTTAGCTCCTCTTTAAAATTATTCTAGCCTATTTCAACAGATGTCTGTAAGAGACCCCCACCAGGATCTTGCTCATGCAATCTTTGAGACTTTAAATTCACTCCAGCTGGAAATCAGAACAACTCAAGAGACTTTGGTTCAAATTTAATAGGTACCTTAGTGCCTCTCATAAGTAAGTGGGTCTAGTTGCTCAGTTGGCCACTGCCCTGCCTCTAGGATCCCTGACAGGGACCAGATGGACCTGAAGCAGGTAGCCAACTACTTCTGCACTGTCATAGAATGCAATGTGGTCCACCAACAGGTTTAAGCCAATTCTTCAAGATGGATCTTGAGTGGCTAACTGAGCCTCCATTTAAAATAGAGCAAAGCAGCCATTTGCTGAGTAGGGGTGACATACACGCTCTGAGTTCCTAGAAAGCCTGCAGCATTTACCTTTGAGGCTTTCAGGATTCACGCAAACCAGTCAATTAAAGCTCACCGAGTTAGCTAATCAGGGCTCAGCTGTATTGACCAATCAGAACTAAGTTAGTTTCAAGTTTCAACCCTACATTTGCATTCAACCCTTGATTTGGAACCTGGGTGGAAACTTTTGCTGTAAGACTTAGTGTTCTCTTTGCTCTCTGGAACTGGTAATGTTGTTAGCCCTTTATGCCTTTACCTACAACCAGATCAAAACAACATCTGAAATGTAACTCTGATACCAGGGCACTAAACAATTACGTTCCTCTGACCGAGGTCTATACCCCTCATCAGCAGGAAGTGGCTAAAGTAGTCATAGCTCATGTTCTCTCAAGATTGAGGAATGGATATAAAAAGTGGGGGATGGGTAGCTGCACCAAACCAGTCTGGTTCAACTTTTATGTAACAATGTTGTAAGTTGTTTTTCAGTTGCCATGGACCCTTAGGTCAATCAACCCGAACTTGCCCAGATGAACCAAGTATGTAACCACAGGAGGAACCTCTAAGTACTTGGACCAAGGAGTAGGAACTAAATTAATAAGCAGATCCAGGATCCAAACAGATCAAGCTTTTGCATCACCCCATGGCAGGATGCAGTCAGATCATACCTCCAGGAGGATCCAGTCAGATCATACCTCCTGGCATCACCTCATTACAGGATCCAGTCAGGTCACAGCTCATTACCTATGCTTATAAAACCTAATCTAGCCCCTAGCTTGGAGAAACACTGCTTTGGGAACTAATGCCCAGTGTTCTCCTTACTTGTTACAAGCAATAAAATCCCCTGATGCCCGCTAAGTGACCGAAACTCCTCATTGTGTGGGTACTATGCCTAGTTGAGTTTCTCATTTTTATACCTTGTCCTAGAATCTGTTTAATAATCACTTCTCAGGTATAACATAGAGAACACAGGAAACAGTTGTGCGCTAAGTAATTGTTTTGATTCTCTCTCCTTCATGACAGCTAGCATTTAAGAACTTACTATGTGTGAGGCATGGTGCCAAGGTTCAAAGTACAGTGTTTTATATATCTAATTTAGATATTGCCTTGCTTACGCCTTAAAAGAAATCTTGTGCTTTGTAGATCAGGACACTGAAGCTCAGATTGCCCAAGCTCACACAGCTGATATGTGGTGGGATGTATTTGACACAAAGTCTCTAATGACAAAGCCATAATCTTTCTACTACAAAGTGAACATTACCGTACTTCTTCCATACCACAGTACTTGGCTAATATAGCAGCCCCTAACAGAATTATTTATGTAATAATTATACAAATTAGACAAATAATTATACAAATAAACCTCCATTCCCCAGCCTTTCAGTGAAATTCTTTTATTGAATTAACTGAAATTTGAGGCAATTTTAGATTCACATGCAGTTGTAAGAACAATACAAAGAGATCAGATATACCCTTTACCCAGTATACCCTAATGGTAACATCTTGCAAAACTATTGTAGTACAATATTGTCACTATGTTATTGACATTGATACAGTCAAACTACAAACATTTCCATCACCACAAGGATCCCTCATGCTGACCTTTTGTAGCCACATCCACCTTCCTGCCCATACCACTTAACCTCTGGCAACTACCAAGCTGTTCTCTATTTGTATAATCTATCATTTAAAAAATGTTAAGTGAATAGACTCACACAGTACGCAACCTTTGGGGATTGACTTTTTAAACTTAACCTAATTCTCTGGAGATTCATCCAGGTTGCTGTAGATAGCAATAGTTGATTCCTTTATATTGCTGCATAGTATTTTATGGCGTGAAAGTGCCGCAGTTTATGTAGCCATTCACCCATTGCAGGATATCTGGGTTATTTCCAATTTTTGGCTATTATACATAACATTGCTAGGAACACTACTGTATACATTTCTGTGTGACTATAAGTTACTATTTATCTGTGATAAATGCTCGGGGGCACAATTGCTGAGCTATTTGGTAGCTGCATGTTGTGTTTTCAATGAAACTGCCAAACTGTTTTCGAGAGTTGCTATATCACTTTATATATTCGTCAGCAGCGTATGAATGATCCAGTTTCTCTACATCCTGGTCAGTGTTTGGTGGTGTCATCATTTTTTATTTTAGCCATTCTGAAAGATGTGTAGTGATATAGTGGTTTTGATTTGTGTTTCCTTGATGTCCAATAATGTTAAACATCTTTTCATGGGCTTATTTGATATCTGTATATCCTCTTAGATGCAACGTCTTTTTATGTATTTTGCTTATTATCTCATTGTAGTCTTTGCTTTTTCACTATTATTGCATTTATTCAAGATGCTAGTCCTTTGCCAGAAATGTGCTTTATAAATATTTTCTCTCAGCCTGTAGATTGGTTTTTTGTTCTTTCTCTTTTTTTAAAGACAGGCTGTCACTCTGTTGCCTAAGCTGGAGTGCAGTGGCATGATCATGGCTCAATTCAGCCTTGACCTTCTGGGCTCAAGGGATCCTCCTACCTCAGCCTGCTGAGTAGCTGGGACTACAGACATGAGCCACCATGGCCAGCTATTAATAATTTAAAAATTTTTGTAGAGAAGGGATCTCACTATGTTACCCAGGCTAGTCTCAAACTCCTGGCCTCATGCGATCCTCCTGCTTTGACCTCCCAAAGTGTTGGGATTACAGGAGTGAACCACCGTGCCTGGTCTCTCTTAATGGAGTTTTTCACAGCATGAAAGTTTTAAATTTTGATGAAACCCAATTAGAAACTTTTTTAATGGAATCTTGTGTTTAGTGTCAAGTCCAAGAACTTTTTGCCTGGCTTTAGCTC
Source organism: Mandrillus leucophaeus (assembly GCF_000951045.1). Taxonomy (NCBI): domain Eukaryota; kingdom Metazoa; phylum Chordata; class Mammalia; order Primates; family Cercopithecidae; genus Mandrillus; species Mandrillus leucophaeus. The sequence goes on from NW_012099543.1 coordinate 4,806,520, forward strand.
CTGAAAATTTTATCATATTTTTTTTTCCTAAGAAGTTTTACAGTTTTAAGTTTTACATTTAAGGCCAGGCTTATCTTAGACACTTCCTATCCTAGTGCTAGAATCAGCAATTTCTCCAGGGAGCCCCTGTTTCTTTTATTGGAGGATGGTATTAGAAACCAAGATCTGGGTGCTAGGCATGCTCATTGTTATTGAGCTGTCATTGCTTTTAGGTTCTATCAGGATACAAAGGAAGAAAATACACTAACCCACATACTAAAGTTTTCATATATGTTTCTATAAATATTTTATATGCAAACATCTATATTTATATTAAGCTAAACATGAGTTTATACTGATACTGATGTCTCCCACTCTACTCTGTTGCCACATGGATTGTTCTGTCTTCCTTTCTTTGCTTACTTGTACATTCTCAATACTGAGAAAATTGACTCCTGTTATCTACCATCTATTTACTTAATTTTTCATTCTAGTATCCATGTGTAGTAGTATCAGAATTGTTAGGCTGTACCTCAGTGGGAAATAACTTTACTAACTAGAGTACAGTGCACATGTACAGTGACTTTTGCTTTAATGTTGGAGACTCCACTCATTTCTAAAGTTACTTAGGTCAACACCTATTTCCTCACCCTCTTCAGTGAGATTGTTCCATACATTTGTAATACAATTGGATTGTTTTTTCACCATCTGCATTCTGTCCTGGGATTTCCTGACCTTCTAAATGCTTTTTTAAAATTTGAATACATTAAGGTTTACTCTTTGTGCTATAAAGTTCTATGGGTTTTGATAAATGTGCAATATCAGGTATTCACAATTACATTATCATAAAGAACATATGCCCTAAAAAATCTCCTGCACTTCACCTATTCAGCCTTCTCCTTTCTCCCTGGCAACCACTGTTCTCTTTATGGTCTATATAGTTTTATCTCTTCCAGAGTGTCATGTAATTGGAATAATATAGTATGTAGCCTTTTCAGACTGGCTTCTTTCATGGTGTAATGTGTGTTTAGGATCCATCCATGTCTTTGTGTGGTTTAAGATCTCATTTCTTTTTTTAAATCACTGATTAATATTTATAAAATTAATATTCATATTATCCATTATGGTGCATATGGATGCACCATAGTTTGTCCAACACCAATTGAGGGACATCTTGGTTGCCTTCAGTTTTTTTGTGTGATGATGAATAAAGCTACTATAGACATTCCTGTGCAGATTTTTGTGTGGACATAAATGTTCAAATCAGCTGGGTAAATATCTATAAGCATTATTGTTAGATATATGGTAAGACTATTAAGTTTGTAAGAAACTGCCAAGCTGTATTCCAAGATGACTGTACATTTTTGCATTTCCACCAGCAATGAATGAGGGTTCCTGTTGCTCCAGATCCTCACCAGCAATTGGTTGTGTGTGTGTGTGTGTGCATGTGTGTGTGTGTGTTTTAAATTTTAGACATTTTAATTGATGTGTAGTAGTCAGTTATATTTTTATTCTTAAAAACTACCAAAGTACAGCATTTTTTTTATTTTTTGGCGATGCAGGAGAATTTTAGGCAAAGATACTGTTCAAACACTGAGAATCACTGACTTGGCCTCCATCTTACAAAATAAGGATTGGCCTCACTGCTAAGACATTTGCTTTAAAGTCTGGGAGAACTTACGTTTGTAACATTCCCTTAAATCTAACCCTATCAGACTCAATGTTCCCTTACAACAAATGTTTGTAATGCCCTGTTTGCTATGCCAAAATGAAAGTTATCAATAACATAGCCTAACTATATAATTTTTAAAAAATCAATGTAATAAGAAGAGAAATTTTTTAAAAATAAGAAATTCTATGTCCCAATATGTAAATGTTCGGTCTTAATCACATGAAAAGGCAATGAAGTAGTGAGACATCAGTGCCTTCTTGAATAAGTAGGTAAGAAGAGCAAAAGTTATTCTATATAAGACAGAGAAATTGAAGCAGTGATAGCTTAGTCCACTTGGGCTGCTATAACAAAAATATCATAGACTGGGTGGCTTAAACAAACATTTCTTTCTCATAGTTCTGGAGGCTGGGAGTCCGAGATCAGGGTGCCAGTATGGTTGGGTTCTGGGAAGGATGTTCTTCCCCACTGCAGATTGCTGACTTTTCCATTGTATCTTCACATGACTGAAAGAGAGCTAGAGAGATCCCTGGGGTCTCTTGCATAAGGGTACTAATCCCATTCATGAGGGAGACACAGACATTTAGTCTGTTGCAAGTGGTATGGGCGGACACTGGAATAAAATCTAGTATTACTCTTGTGTATGAGGAAAAGAGGGCTTATTTGTATATAATGAGAGGGAACAACCCCAGTCGAAGTATGAATATATTATAGACTTGAAGTGGAAACAATGAGGATATATGGTTATTGCAAACAAGTTCAGAATTACAAGTATGGTGTTAAAATTTCCTATATTATGATATAGGATATAATAGTGATGAAGTATCACACCTCCTCCTATTTTGAAATCCCATTATATATTAGAATATATGTTCAGTCTCGGCTAAAAAGGCATGGGAGGCTATATTCTTCAGTAGGCAATAGGGATTATAGAGTGGATTAGAAAGAAACAGTAAAGTAAGAGGCTATACAGAAATTGTGTGGTGAACCATCAGGGATAGCTGTGGAGTAAGAACTGAAAACAGATGACCCCAAAGTAATCTTAATGCTATTTTCACAACATAAGTTTTTATCCTTGTACTACAAAAATAATGTTAAATGTAATCATGTGAAATTAAAAAAAAATTTATAGTGAAATGTAGTGAGATCCCCATGTGTTCTGATAATTTAATAATATTTGGCATCAAGTCACTTAAAAGAAGTCCCACATCTATTATGTATTTGCAATCTGCCTTGTCATTTTTGCAGTAATTTCACTTCTGCACTAAAACCCTTTTTAACTAATATGCAATTGGAAAGTTATACTACATTGAGTAGATAGAAAGCAAAGAGTAAGTAAATTATTCAACTGTTTCAAAATAATGTCTTTATCCCATTTAAGCTTTTCTCTCTGTAACATTCTTCACTTTAATTACATTGACTTATTGCATAAACATGTAAATTTTTTCAGTATTTCATCTAGTAAAAAGTATCATTGATTTATACTTGTAGTGGGTTTGGCATCATGGGACATTAAAACATTGTGCAAGAGAGTATTTCCTGCATTGGATTGTCCTGTGTGTTTTAGAGTATCTAGCATCCTTGTGTCTACATACTAAATGCCTGAGCTTCCATGTCTCTGTCCCCAGTCATCAGACAACCAAAAATGCTCCTATGTTTCCAAGATGGCCTGTAACCTACAGTACCTGACTTGTTAAGAATCACTCAGCCTAAATCTATGGATTCTATACTTGCATGGTGAGTATAATAAGTTTCAGCTGTTTGATTTTATAAAAAGAAGTTTGGACAAATGGGTTTTGTAATGATTTCCTTGTGTCAGAAGAAGACATAATATATATGTTTGATGAAATGGGAGTGTTACAGCTGAGGTTAAATAAGTGTCATATTTTTTAAAGGGGGGTTCAGAAAATGTTCTTAAGGAGTAAACCAGCTATTAGCAAAGAAGATACTGGAAAAACTTAGATTAGAAACTAATTTGCTCTTACTTTGTTCTTGTTCTTATTGTTTTAGTTTACAAAGGTAGGTTAGGTTGAGGAAACTAAAAAGAAAAAGAAACTTATGTAAGCATATACCATGTCCCAAGGCTCTACTGACACCTCCAAATCTAATTTAATAAAAGCTCTTTCAGGAGACTGTACTGTCGTCACTTAATAGTGGAGAAAAATAGTTTTCTGAGAAATTATACCTCTGTTGTAAAACATAATCTGCCAAAAAGAGGAACAAGGAGAAAACTGAATGTTGGAGCATATTGGAAATTACCCATTCTGTTGAATAGGCAAGCAGGCTCATCGGGTGAGCCACATCAATATGTTCTGAGGGAAATGGAAAGCATTTGTAAACTGGTAGGTCCAGACACTCTGTACTTTTTAACTTGATCTATGATCTTTTGTCCAAGTTGTAACAATATGCAACTGTTGTACTTTGTTCCTTGTGGGTGGTAACAAAATAGACCACCCAATGTTTAGACTTTTTGATTCAGGTCTAGCTAGACCCTTGTTAAGCAATGGGGTCTAAGTTTGTACAATAAACATTTCAATCTGAACAATGAATGAGGTTTCCCTTAGCTCAGTTTAAAGAGTCAATGCAGGTGAAATGAATTACTTTCTGAGAGATTATGGACAGAAAAACCTCTAAGTGTTTTATGTGCCACCCTTGGCAAGCTCTGCATTTAGATTACTGGATCTTGTGCTTTAATTCTGGAGTTTCAAAGGCAGTGTGCTGGAGCATGCTCCTACCAGCTTGTGAAGGTCAATTGTTAAATTCTTAAGAATTTTGCCATGTGTTAGTTAAACTCAGCCCATGATGGGAATATTTACATCACAGAAATCAGCAAGCCCTACAAATCAAATCTCTACTCTTCCTACCCAGAGCCGGTTGTTAAACATTTATCTGTATACCACTGTTATAAAATGATTCTCCTATGGTTACTGGCCTTTGCTTACACTCAAAGGATCTTGGATTTCTCAGGGTTTCTTTATAGGGCTTAATGTCTTTCATCATATGACAATTACTGAAAAAAATATTTGCTTTCTGGCCATAACCAGTTGGAATGAGGAAAATAACAAAGTTACTTATTTGGGGGTAGATCTCTAGTGCAGATGGTAGGGCTAATCAACAAGGCTCATTATCATTAAGGCTTTTATCATTTCCATTTATCTTCATTCTTTGCTCCCATTGCCCTCTGGTGTCATTGGTAAATATTCTAATCAATTTAATGTCAATCCTCTTTTATATATGTTCTTGTAAAATGTGTACTGTTCTGCATAAATCTATGAACTTATAGAAATAGTTTGTCTCATTCTATTTTATTCTATTTAATACCTTTTACACCCAGAACTAGTTTTAAGTATTCTTCACTTGACTATGTTAGTGACCAATTGCCCTGTTAAAAGACTGCACTAGTCCACTTCCCATCAGCCATTCTTGAGGACTTCCATATCTCAACATTCTTGCCAACAGTTAACAATTATCTAGCTTACTATTTCCAGGCTGATAGGTATAAAGTGATATCTTTTATAAATTTACATTTCTGATTACTTAAGAGTTTGAGCATCTTGTTATATTCTTGCTAGCCTTTTGGGTTTTCTTTTCCATAAATAGCCGATAGATATATACTTTGCAGTTTTTTTTTGTGTGTGTGTGTGTTTTTTTTTTTTTTTGCCGTGGAATTTCTGTCTCTTATTATACATTTCATTTTAAATATTAATCTCTCATCAATTTCATATCTGCAAATATATTTGGAAGAACAAATTTAAGTACCATTAATATCTAGTCCTTAAAATTAGAAGCCCATAATTTTATACTTTTTTGAGATGGTGTAAAAAAAGAAAATGGTCCCTATTACCTTTTCCTTCATCTTCCCCATTGGTTCTTTTATCAGTCAGGATTAATTAGATTATGTTGCACTAGCAAACATCCCCCAGATCTTTGTGGCTTAAAACAGGCTGCAAGCCTGAGTGAGAAATGAACTGTCAAGTACAGATCAACAGAGAGTTTTTTCTTGTCATAGTTGCTCAGGGACTGATGTATCAGCTATCACGTTAATCACTGCCGGCTGCTAAGACAAAGGGAAGACAGAATTCTGGAGGGTCTAGCACCAACCACTAAATAATTTGCCTGGATGTGACACATATTGCCCACAAGTCACTGGCCAGGAGTAGTCATGAGGCCTTATGCATTTCCAAAAGAACAAGGAAATAAAATCCTGCCATTTTCTAAGAAAGCGGAGTGATACAAATAGTCAACAAAATACACTAATTTGCTTTTCTGGCCACCAAATAGGCAGGTCACTTCTTTTTTTCCCCTACTGCAGACAAAACATCCTTTCTTGAGAGAGACCGCCCCAAAGCCACCTTCAGTCAGCACATACAACTCAAATCCCAACATCCCAACTCAATGAGAGATAAATATATGTCTTTATAAGATGACAAGTTATTAGTTTCTCACACATTCAATGTATTTTGCCAGAATAACAAATGGATAACAACAATAAACAATCTTGTTCAGGTGGGAAAAAATGGGACACTTGGGGTCAATGGAATGTAGCAATTCTGAAATCACCCTGAACATATGTGGAGGCCCAGGGCCCTTTATGCTGAGGCTGGGGGGTTTCTAGTTAGGGCTCAATTCTACTTCCTGAGAGAAACTTCCTACTTCCTTGTTCCCCAGTGCCTATGGCTTCACCCTTGGGGAGTTTCTTGCTTCTTCATTATCTTCCTAGGCCCTCTTTGAGGAGAGCATGAGAGAATGTATCCTTCTTAGTGATTGAGAAGCTTTCTCAGTCTATGCTTTAGGGCCCAAGTGTGATTTTAAGTTTCAAATAGTCATCAAATTGTGGTCTAGTTTTATGCTTCTTTAGACTCAACTGTAAATGTAATTGGGTTCTTATCTGTTGGATTCCAAGCAGCAGCATGTGCCAATAGACAAGTTCACAATTATTTTCAAGACTGTGCTACTTTTAATTAAGGGCCCAGCTTGAGCTTACAAGGTTGTAGTGTGAAAATCATAGCCTTTGTCTCTTTTCACTCAGCCTTATTGTCCTCTTGAAAGGATGCTATAACCTTAACGGGGCCTGTGCTCTATGATAATTGATCATTCAGAAGTTTTAAGCTTTGGTCATGCCTTTGATGTGGTTCTTGCTGTAAAACTAATTTCTAATAAATCTTTGCTACTCAGAAGCCTTCTCATTTTTCTCTTTTGCCAGCTGGAGATGAGAGGCAGTGCCTTTCCCAATAGAGCAAGTTTCAAACCTTCCAGACCTTCTCTGTTCCTTTTTATTCTTGCTTGCAAACCAGCCAATTATTTCCTGAGTTAATTAATTTCTTGTTTGTTGACAAATACAGCCAATGGTAACTAAACTTCTCTTTTCCAACCTCTTGTCTCACAAATACAAGTTTAGCAAGCATATACGTGATCTGCCTACCACTGTGTCACAAGTGACATTTTTATCAAATGTTTCACCACTCTTTAATATGGATTGTTAACCTTTCAGCCTCTAACCTTCTTGCCACCTAACCCCTAGGTCAGTGCCAAACAATTTGGGATTTTAGTTATAGTAACGCCCCATTTCTATAGCCTCTAGTTATTTGTAGCGTGATCCAGGTGTTCTTCCCTCCAACATGGATGACTAATGTAGCAAGTAACTGTGACGTCATGCTGTTTACTGGACTATCTTCCCCTGTGTCACTGAGAAGAAGAAGACAATTAATTGTTTTATTTTCTTGGTATGGTTTAGCTGTATCCCCACCCAAATCTCATCTTGAATTCCCACATATTGTGGGACCCAGTGGGAGGTAACTGAATCATGGGGGCAGGTCTTTCCCATGCTGTTCTTGTGATAGTGAATAAGTCTTATGAGATCTGGTGGTTTTAAAAAGGAGAGTTTTAAAAAAGGAGAGGTTTTAAAACGTTCTCTCCTTGCCTGCTGCCATCCGTGTAAGATATGACTTGCTCCTCCTTGTCTTCCACCACGATTGTGAGGCCTCCCCAGCCACGTGGAATTGTGAGTCCAGTTAAACCTCTTTCTTTTGTAAATTGCCCAGTCTCGGGTATGTCTTTATCAGCAGCATCAAAACAGACTAATACATTTATCTTAAGGCCTAATATTTCTAAGCCAGTTGCCCAAATATAACATTGAAACAATACTGAATGAATATCAAAATCTAAATCATCGGTATCTACAATTAATAGAGCTAATATCTCTTTTCCCCCTTGCTACAAATGTAGTGATGTTGAGAAAATTCCTCATATGATTTGCCTTCTTACCACACATTTTAATACTGGTATAAGGAATAAATGGATAACTTAGTAATACCTGTCTTTTGTCAAAATTTGTTTGTGTAATCAGAAATTTTCAGGGAATTACATTGAGGTTACTCTGGGTCTAGCTTCATGGATTTGTCCTTTCAATGGACCCTTGAGTAACTTTAGACATTAATGTATTATAGTACATATTTTGAGAAATAACAGAAATGAATGATGCTCCTCTACCCTGGGGGTTGGGGTGGACAACAGACTCTTTCATAGGGCTTGAGGGGGGCTGGAACCAGCTTCATGTTTAGAGTAGAAATAGGACCAGACCCACGTCACAATGCTAGGACACCGGAGGTGGTTGGAGAAAGTAAAGAAGTCTGAATAGGCTAGAGAAGGCCAAAGCAACCCCTAATTAACCACAGCTATGAGCTTAACATGAAGAAGACTCAAGCTCCTCATGAACCCAGGTGGTTAACAGTTGATTATTGAGTATAAGAGCACAAACACCACAGAACTGGCAGATGGAGAGAAGTGACAACATTGAAGAGAAATGTGGGCCAGTTCAAGGGATCCATATGTAGAGCAGAGGTTGGCAATTTTTTCCTCTAATGGGCCAGACTGTAATACTTAAGGCTTTGCAAGCCATATATGGGCTCTTTCTCTCCTCCTTCTTCTTTACAGTCCTTTAAAAATGTAAATACCTTCATAGTTCCTAGGTCATACAAAATCAGGCTGTAGGCCACATTTGACCATGGGCATAGCTTGCCAGTCCCTGGTATAGTCCCTGGTATAGATTATATATAATCTTCGAAGGATCATGTATATTTGGAAGCCACCAAGGAAGCAAGGAGCATCTACAGGAAAAACTCATGCCATATGATGGAGTCCTTATTGGCCAATGTCTGTGCTATAAGACCAAATCTCTAGGCACCAGCAGCTATGCAAAGGAACCTAGAAATATATGGATATCCCCTTTCTTCTCACAGTTTAGTGGACATCACTTCTCAGAAACCCAGAGAGTGGAAGAAGAGAAAGCTTCAAAATGCACCTTTAAACATGAATGCAATTAAATATTTTGAACTTGGCTGGAAAGAAGTATTGTTTTAGACCACTTTTTCTAGTGCTGAATGGGAGTGAGGCTCCAGAGCTAAGAAGAAATTGATTATAGAGGAAGAGTTTCTGTTATATGCTTTCCAATTTGACTTTCATATCTATACCGTTTTTACAAAGATTTTTGAATAACCGCCAGTGAATATTAGGGGCAACCAACATACATCTCTCTGCCATGGTCACTTTGAGCATCAAGCTCGCACACTGCCCATTCAATACCACTTTTACTCTGTGGATACAGCTTTTGTACTCCATTTACCTTATGTACATTTAAACCTCTGATAAGAGATAAATGTATCTCAGAATCCACAATTATTTTTAATCACTTTGTACAAGTGAGGTAAGATCTATTTCATAAATCCTTTATTTATTTAGGTAACTTTTTCTAGACTGTGAAAATTGGGTACTTTCAAACCAATCCTAAAACAATACCAAACCCAAGGAAAGATACTCTCAAAACTTACCTGATTAGGAAAAACATTAACACTATCTAGGCTATAAGAAAATAACAGAAAAATTAATTCTGATTACTGGAAACATTCAAGTTTTTAAAACATCAGAAGCTCAATTATTAAAAACAAACTTCAAAATAACTGCTATACTTGTAGTTTGCTATTCTCAATACAAAGATCTGTAGATCAAAGATGTCCTCAAATCTTGAGCTAATATCTACGAAGGGTTTTTTGACTCCTTTAATGCCTTGTGGGTTTTTTAGCTTAAGAAGTAAGAACAATCATGCTCACTTTTGGGGCAGTTAAACTCTCTTAATTACAACTTTTGAACAGTAATACTGGGAAAATGTCTTTCATGATTTTGAGGAATCCTAGTCCATGTGCCTTCAATTTTCATTCCTCTTCTTTTGAAAGTCTTACTGGGGTTTTTCCCTGGTTTTTACCTTTGCATTCTACCTGCAGACACATGTCAGGGAAGAGTTGCACAGGGTTTGAGTTAGGTTGGTACATATGGTATAAACCAGGTTGGGCCTTGTGGAATCCCCAGGGCCAAGGCAAACAGGAATTCCAATGCTGGAGTATGGCTGTCAAAAGTGTATACACACCAGCTTCATGATAGTCTTTGCTGTCTTTAATTCAGAGGCAGCCCAAGTCCCCCTGCCAATTTCTATCCTGACTTTTCAGTACTGTAAAATTTGGATTTAAAGAGCACTTGCCACTTTGAAAGGGTGAAATAGGATCACGTGAGGTCAGGAGTTTGAGACCAGTCTGGGCAAAATAGTAAGACCCCATCTTTCTCACACCTGTGATCCCAGCACTTTGGGAGGCCGAGGCGGGCGGATCACAAGGTCAGGAGATCGAGACCACAGTGAAACCCCGTCTCTACTAAAAATACAAAAAATTAGCC
>NW_012099543.1:4817393-4883923 GCF_000951045.1 Mandrillus leucophaeus
AAAAAAAAAAAAAAAAAAAAAAAAGCTGGGCATGGTAGTGCATTTTTGTAGTCCTAGCTACTCAGGAAGCTGAGGTAGGGGGGTCGCTTGAACCCAAGAGTTTGAAGTTGCAGTGAACTATAATTCTATGACTGCCCTCTAGCCTGGGAGACAGGGTAAGACCCTATCTCTAAAATTAAACAAATAATAATAATAAAAATAACACTTGCAATTTTATCTCTTGATCTTATATACAGTAAGATTATATACTCGAGATGACAGGCATCTTCAGAAAAACTTGAGCCAGCCATTTTTCAGAGACGAGTTACTGTTTTAACACAATCTCTATGAGATAAGCAGAAATTCTTGGAAGGGCATGCAGTGTGTGCCTCTGGGAACAATTCTGTCCTGGTGGGTCCCTAGTCTATCCAGTTACTCCTTGTCTGACCAATCCTTGAGCAATAGAGAGCATAACAATGAATGGTTCTGGACATGTTTAAATTTTGGGCATGAGTGAACTTCATGCCTTTAGTGATCTGCTTGAAGTTAGCATTTGACTTGTAGGTCAATTGACCTCAGCAGGATCTTGAGTCAGCAGTTGACCTGCAAATTCTCTGAAGAATGCTTCCAATGGTTGAAAGTTATAACCATTAAAGTCTCTAATGGTTGTAACTTTCCAAGTCTGTTAAATCTTTCTACTTTCCCAAAGGATTTGGGGTTAATAAAGACAGTGAAGTTTCTGAATAAAAGACAAAGTCTTTTCATAAATCATGAATAATTGCCCCTGTAAAATGTCTTTCCCTAGCAATGAAGAGGATAAATGTGTTAGGATGGCCTAGATAGAAACCACGAAGACTAAAGTCTCTCTTTCTCTTTTTAAAAATTATGCCACTCTAATTGCTGTGGCTTCAACCTATCCAGAAAGTAAACATGCTATTACTACTACATTTTCACTCATAGTGGACAATTTTATAAAATTTATTTGAAGATGCTCAACCAATTCTGTCATTCATGGTTTCGGTCTCTATCACTTTTACAGTTTTTTTCAACATTATGTTAGTTACAGATGAGACACGAAAGGACATATCTTCTCTTATTCTAGAGAAGTTTCCACATCAATGTTGAGTATCAGAGCCAATTTGTCTCAGTGGTAATAAATTGTACCATGGAAGATTTTAGCAAAGTCCATTTGAAGTTATCTGCTGACACCAAGCATCCTTCCTGGGTTTGACAGACCTTCTCTTCATGAATTTTGAAACCTGATGATTCCATTTCTTTTCTATCACTGATGAGTACTAGTTGGCAGTCCAGATCTCTTTGGACTATGAGAAAGGACCAGAGAACCGATATCCCCAAGGCAAAACTATAAAGAAATTTTCTTTGTTCTATGTGAGTGCAAGAATTTCTGTTTCTCATTCTTGATGAGGCTAGAAAACATTTATTAAATTCATGGTTGCATACCATATACCTGAGGCCTTATTAATCTTCTCTAGCAATGCTATCACAACCAGCATAGTGGCTATGATAGGGGCTACTCTTTGGTTGAGCTTGTGTAACGCCTAAGGTTCTTGCCTAGCCACGCTGAAGAATTGGTGTGGTGGCTGACCGCAGCACATGATAGAGACACGGACTGAGAGAGAGAAAAAGCTGTAGGCTTTATTGAGCAGAGTGAAAATACAAAGCTTCCACAGCATGGAAGGGGTCCCAGACAGGTAGCCAGAGTTAGATTGTGTGATTGCCTTTTAAACTCTAATGTGGGAAATACGTGCGGTGAGAAAATGTTACCAGAGTGAGAATCAAAAGGCAATTAACCATTTGTGACATGTCTTAGATCTTGAGGAAAACCGGAATTGCAACTTAGGTTTCGTCTACTTTATGACCTTGCAGCAGCATGGCAAAAGAAACGGGATCTTACAGGACTTTACAAAGTATGTTCACAAGGAATTGGAAATGGGAGGATAGATAAAGTCCACTGGTCACAGAAAAACAGGCAGTTAACATTCCTTTTAGGGGAAGAGAGAGGGAGAGAAGGACACAAGGAAACTTACAGCAAAATTTTCGCTGTTTGTAGCTGTCTTGGGGAAGAAAACACATGCACAAATCCTAGTATTAGGAATATTTTAAGCATATATCTTCAATATTACCCATCCAGGACCGCAGGAAGTCCTGATGCAGGAAATGAGTGAGTTTCACAGCTTTCTGAGCCCCTACTCGACCCAGGAAGCCCAGCTGGCCCCTCCTCTCACTTGCAGTAGTCTGCAGTTATTCTCCAGGATTCACTCCATTTCTTTACAGTCAGAGTAATAAACTAAGTGGTGATGTGATAGGGACCACCATGCTTGTATCCTTTAGATCTTTAGGGATAGTACTCTTCTCTGCCACTTTTTCTGAAATGTGGGGGTTTTGTTGTTGTTGTTGTTGTTGTTTTGAGACAGTGTCTCGCTCTGTTACCCAGGCTGGAGTGCAGTGGTGTGATCTCAGGTTCAAGCAATTCTCCTGCCTCAGCCTCCCGAGTAGCTGGGACTACAGGCACACGCCACCATGCCGGGCTAATTTTTTGTATTTTGGTGGAGGTGAGGTTTCACCATTTTGCCCAGGCTGGTCGCAAACTCCTGAGCTCAAGCAATCCACCCGCCTCGGCGTCCCAAAGTGCTGGAATTATAGGTGTAAGCCACTGTCCCTGGCCTCATTTTTTATTGTCTATTGAGTGTGGGGTATTTCGGAGACTTCCTTACTATAATTGTCTTCCCTACTGTAATGGTTCCTACCAATAGAACCAAGACCCAATTTGAGAGTTATGCCAACTTCCAAGTTTGTCAGCCCTAGTTATACACTTGAAGACTAGCGAAATAACTGCTAGTCTCATTAACCAGCAATAATGAGAGTGATAACTGCACCCTCATTAACTGCTAATTTATTTTGTTTCTAGAGACACTGCAACTCCCTGCAGGCTAAGCCCCCTAGGCTGTGTCTCTGTCCCTGCTGGTTGATACGTAATTTTGACCCCCTAGTTTCTGGCATGTAAGTACCACAACATTGTCCCTCACTAGCTCCAATGCTATTAATGAGCCAACCTAGACCAAGTAGATATACTGTAAGCCAGAATCTATTATCTGGTATTTGTATGCCAACTCTAACAGCAGAGACTTGATTTTGTTCCTTGGGTATCAGTGTCAACTAAGAACCTATAACTAAAAGTCCTTGAAATGTCTGAGTATTCCCCTCTTCCTTATGTTCAAGTAAATGGCTATAGATCTTGTTGGGAAATGACTGGTGGAATCATTACAATGTATCATTGTATTAGTTCATTTTCATGCTGCTGTTAATGACATACCTGAGACTGGGTAATTTATAAAGAAAAAGAGGTTTAATGGACTCACAGTTCCACATGGGTGGGGAGGCCTCACAATCATGGCAGAAGGCAAAAGGCATGTCTTACATGGCAGCAGGCAAGAGAGAATGAGAACCAAGCGAAAGGGGTTTCCCCTTATAAAGCCATCAGATCTTGTGAGACTTATTCACTACCATGAGAACAGTATGGGGGAAACTACCCCCATGATTTAATTATCTCCAACTGGGTCCCTCCCACAACATGTGGGAATTATGGGAGCTAAAATTCAAGATGAGATTTGGGTGGGGACACAGCCAAACTGTATCATTGTGACCCTGGTCCCTCCCAAATCTCATGTCCCCACATTTCAAAACCAATCAAGCCTTCCCAATAGTCCCTAAAGTCTTATTTCAGCATTAACTCAAAAGTCCACAGTCCAAAGTTTCATACAAGACAAGGCAAGTCTCTTCTGCCTATGAACCTGTAAAATCAAAAGCAAGTTAGTTACTTCCTGGATACAATGGGGGTACAGGTATTAAGTAAATACACCAATTGCAAATGGTAGAAATGGGCCAAAAGGAAGGAGCTGAATGCCCCATGAAAGTCTGAAATCCCATGGGGCAATCAAATCTTAAAACTCCAAAATGATATCCTTTGACTCCATGTCTCACATCTAAAGTGTGCCGATGCAAGAAGTGGGTTCCCGTGGTCTTGGGCAGCTCCACCCCTATGGCTTTGCAGAGCACAGCTTCCCTCCTGGCTGCTTTCATGGGCTGGTGTTGAGTGTCTACAGCTTTTCCAGGCTCATGGTGCAAAGTCACAGCACACCCACTTCTGGGGTCTGGAGGACAGTGGCCCTCTTCTCACAGCTCCACTAGGCAGTGCCCAAGTAGGGACTCTGTGTGAGGGCTTCAACTCCACATTTCCCTCCCACACTTCCGTAGAAGAGGTTCTCTATGAGGGCCCTGCCCCTGCAACAAACTTCGGCCTGGACATCCAGAGGTTTTCATACATCCTCTGAAATCTAGGTGGAGACTCCCAAACCTCAATTCTTGACTTCTGTGCACCTGAAGGCTCAACACCATGTGGAGGCTACCAAGGCTTGGGGCTTTCACACTCTGAAGCCAAGGCCAGAACTGTACTTTGGCCTCTTTTAGCCATGGCTAGAATGGCTGGAATGCAGGGCATCAAGTCCCTAGGCTGCACATAGCAGGTGGGCCCTGGGTCTGGCCCATGAAACCATTTTTATTTTCCTAGGCCTCTGGGCCTGTGATGGGAAGGACTGCCTCAAAGGTCTCTGACATGCCCTGGAAATATTTTCCCCATTGTTTTGGTGATTAACACCTGACTCCCTGTTATTTATGCAAATTTCTGCAACCAGCTTGAATTTCTCCTCAGAAAATGGGTTTTTCTTTTCTATCACATTGTCAGGCTTCTATTTTTTATTTTATTTTATTTTTTTAATTGTATGCTCTGGTTTTTCTTTTAAAACTGAATGCATTTAACAGCACCTAACTCACCTCTTGAATGCTTTGCTGCTTAGAAATTTCTTCTGCCAGATACTCTAAATCATCTCTCTCAAGTTCAAATTTCCACGAATCTCTAGGGCAGGGGCAAAATACTGCCAGTCTCTTTGCTAAAACATAGCAACAGTCACCTTTACTCCAGTTCCCAACAAGTTTCTCATCTCCATCTGAGACCACCTCAGCCTGGATTTTATTTTCTATATCATCAGCATTTTGGTCAAAGCTATTCAACAAGTCTCTAGGAAGTTCCAAACTTTCCCACATTTTCCTGTCTTCTTCTGAGCCCTTCAAACTGTTCCAACATCTGCCTGTTACCCACTTCCTAAGTCACTTCCACATTTTCAGGTATCTTTACAGTAACACCCCACTCCTGGTACCAATTTACTGTATTTGTCTGTTCTCACACTGCTAAGAAAAACATACCTGAGACTGGGTAATTTATTTTAAAAATGAAGTTTAATGGACTCACGGTTCCACGTGGCTGGGGAGGCCTCACAATCATGGCAGAAGGCGAAAGTCATGTCTTACATGGTGGCAGGCAAGAGAGAATGAGAACCAGACAAAAGGTGTTTCCCTTTATAAAACCATCAGATCTCATAAGACTTATTCACTACCATAAGAACAGCAGGGAGGAAACTCCCGCATGATTCAATTATCTCCCACCAGTTCTCTCCCACGTCATGTGGGAATTATGGGAGCTACAATTCAAGATGAGATTTGGGTGAGGACACAGCCAAACCATATCACTAAATGAATTCTTGCAGTTCATTTGGGACTTAATTTCTCTCCTCCCTTAAGAAAACTGGCACACCCTCAGCTGGCTTGTGCTGTGACTTAACCCTAGTTATCAGCCTAAGATCTAGGAGACAAAATGGGGGCATTTCCTGAAATGGGTGCCTGATGCCTTATGAGGAAGAACCCTTTGAGGAATCTTCCTGCATGAGGTCAAAGTTGGCCTTTAATAGGTAGGGCTGAGCCACTTTTATAGGTTCTGGTTCAGGGCGTCCACAGAGCCACAGTTCACAAGGACACCCATCCAGACACTTTTTACCATGTTCCCCCAAACAAAGCCTTGTCTTTAGTATAGCGAACGTTAGCTGAGCATTATCTTGAAAGCAAGATAATGATAATTCTTGCTTTCAATTGTCTTTGAACCTTCTCAGTTTTAACTATGAAATTTGGAGTTTGTTCATCAGTTGGGTCTGCTCTCCTGTTCTGAAAAACATAAGGGCTTCTTTGTAAGTGACTAAACAGGCCCTCTAGTTCTCATACTTAGTTTTCAACTTTTTTACTGCCTTTAGTGTCTCATAACCCCTCTGTAGTTAGTTAATGCAACTTATTAATAACCAGCTAATTCTACTTTCCTTGTATATCTTGTTACTCTTATTATATTTTAAATGCCTGAGTTGTCCCACTAGCAAAGGTATACCTCCATCAGGATATTTATCTTGTCCTAACCACCAGTGAAATTTTTATCAACTGGGCCTCTACCTGTGGCAGGGAGTAGCCTTTCCCCATATATCACTTAATATGAGGTACTTCTTACTACCCAGTTGGTGAGTGACAAGTCCCCAAATTGTATCTTACTAACTGTTTTCTTAGACCATCCAGGTATACCAATTGTGTGAGACTTGTCTTCCAGGAAGCAGTCACAAAGACAGAGATAGGAATGCTTGAGTTTTATTGTTGGCAATGCCTATGAAACATAAAGGGAAAGGAATAAGGAAAGCCTTCAGACTGAGATGCAGGTCTGACACCTATGAAAGAAGGCAGGGAAGGAAAGGGGATTGGATAGAAGCAGCATGAGACCAAAGTACAGCTTTGAGAGTCTTGGCCAACTTGATAGAGAGTTCCAGAGCAGACTGCCTATCACAGGAGATTTGCATTGGCCATAAATAGCTGCACTTTGGGATCCCTGATGTTCTAAGTCATTGGCTGGGAGCTGTCTAGGAAAAGTTGTCCTTGGCTCAAACACAGCAATAGATCCCAAAGGTGCTGTAGCTAGAGGCTATCAATAGACTACACTCCTCATTACAGGTTCTCTCTTAAAAGGAGATATGAGCAATGCACTTTTGAACTATTATGCTGCCAAATTAGGTATTAGCTACAGGCTAGGCATTACTTTTTTTACATTTCATCCCCTTCATGTAGAATTATTTCCCATCTGTTTGAATAACATTCATCTGAATTTACTAGAGAAGTTCCGGGTTGTAAAAAGTAAAGTTTTTAACATCTTGTTTTCTTGAGAATGTCTCTAGGTATAGAGTCTAAGTTTTCTCTTTTCCCTACTTTAAATAAATCAACTGTCTTCTGCCTTCCATGCTACTCTGATGGTTCAGTCACTATTCTAATTACCTTTATTTTGTAGATTATCTTTCATTTCTTTCTGACTACTTTCACAATCTATCTTTCTGCAACATTTATGATGTGTTAATGTGATTTTTATTTTTATTTTTACTGCCTTGGACTTCTAAATCTTGGCTTATTAGTAATTGTAAAAAGTTACCAGCACTATCTATCTCTCCCTTAGGCTTTCACATCCTTTTGGAGCTCCAGTTAGAACTGTGTTACTTTTCATTCTATTCTCCATATTTCTTGCTTTCTCTTTTATATTTATATATCAATCCTTCTGGGTGTGTTTTGGAAGTCTCTTCAGGTTAGACTTCCAGTTTAGACACAGCAAAAATAAAATGTATAGCTTAATTCATGCTCTAAATTTCACATTTTATGTGCTGTAGTCTTCTTTTTCTACATATTCTGTTTGATTGTATTTAAAATCTCTTAGTCCTTGTTCTTTAAAACTCTCTTGTTCCAAGTTCATTTTTAAGGATCTCATTTCTTTACACATATATGCTTTTTATTCTGATTGATAATTCTGATATCTGAAACCTTTGTGGTTTACTTCTGCTGGTTCTTACTCATAGTATGTTTTCATTATTATTTTGTGATCTGTATTTTGATATGTGTGTGTAGATAAGCTTAATTTTCTGGAGATTTAACTGTGGAATTCCACAGGACCTGTTAAATTACTCAGCGAGGATTGATATTTTCTTTTCTCAGTAGCTTGCTGGTATGACAAATCCAGGAATTCAAATTAAATTCTATGCTTGAGATTTCCTTGAACCATACAGGTTATTTGAATTTAGACCGCAAACCTGAGAACTAATATATGATTATGTGTTCTCAGGGAAGAATTTATTTTCTTTTCCCTTTACCTACAACAAAGTTTGAGAAGGAAAGTTTCCTTGATTTTATCTTTTTGGCAACTTTTTTTTCCTTATATCCTGAAAAAGTCAAAATTTCATGCAGGATCTCCCCCTATGTTCCCCAACTAGATACACCACAGGATTTAGTTCTTCATATTAGCTCACAAAGAAGCAGCTCAAAAATCTCCAGAGTTCAGCAGAAACTGACAGGTCAACAGGCTGATTTGGTGGTACCTGAGTATCACCCAGCACTCCTAGTTTTAAATAATTTGAGGAATTTTTCATATTCTTTAATTTTTTATCAGCCTGTTGACACTTTCTAAAAGATTTTTTTATATTTCTATTCATTCTCTTAGATTCATTGGGTGGGGTTTTTCTTAGGATATCTAATCTACTATACTCGTGGAAATATAAATACTGATAATTCTTTATCTGTTGTATTTTTGATGGAGTCCCAATTTTTCCCCAAATGTTTCTTACTGGGAAATAAGATTGCATATTCTGGCAACTGAGTACTTTAAATAAAACCAACTTTCAATAAAAATCTAACTTATCCAAAAATATTTCTGTGAGAAAAGCCCCCTGTTAAGAAGAAAAGAAAAAGAAGTTCATATAGTCCAAGACAGATGAAGAACCTGTTTGTCACCAAAGGATTTTTCTTCCCAAAGTAAACTTGATGTTTTCTATATTATTTAATACTATCTTGATATCAACAAAATTTCCATCTCTTTCTGGTTTACTCGTACTCAATTTCTAGAACCTCCATGTTTCTTTCTTTTGATGGCTTATCTGTTCCTTTCCGTCCCCACTGGAGTCCAAATTTTCAGGCTCTGTTTTGAATGTTCTCAAGTTAAAGCAGCATTAAATCCATTGGAAAGTAGACACATACATTTTCAGTGACCCTTGAAAGACCCTATTCCCAACTGTTCCCCTCTTCTTCTCACTAAACCTGGTTGCCACACCATTGTCTGCTAAACTGTGGCCTCAATCTTGAGTGTCTTATTCCCTGCAGAACACTCAACTTGAACACTCAATATGTTGCAACACTTTAGATAAATGTTTGAGTGAACTCCTTTTGATTGTGTGTTTTTTTAAAAAAAATCTTTTCACATTAATTTCATTCAACTAATGCTTACTAGTTTCTAGGCAATGAGCTAGGTGCTGGGGTGACAAGGAGAATAAATATGACCCCTGTCTTCAAGGAGACCTTTTAAATAAGTTACATAAAAAAGTAAATAGTTTCCATGTGACTTGAGACATTCTTCACATCCCTTGGTAACCAGAGAAATGTAATCCAAAATCTGGACAAACTTGGCTTCTACAGAGAACTAGGAGAAAAGGACAGATGAATGTGTATTTGACTATCTGAAGATTACAATCCTATATTTTTGAGCATGAGAGTTCCTTCTACAACATGCACAAACAAAATATATTTCCACAGAGGAAGACACCTGATAGTCACATAAGACAGACTGGTCTTAAGGAATCTTATCTTTCAATTCCCTTCCAAAGTAGGGAAGGAGATTCTGGAAAATTTGCTTCTTCCAGAAAAATAAAGAAAAATGGGTATGTGAAAATTAGATGGAATAATTTATTGTGTTTATGGTAAATAAAAAATTTTAAATAGACTATTGGTATGGCAATCTGATTACTATATCTGAGGTTCCTCAAAACACCTGAGAGAATCTTCACCTTAAAATTACCTTGACTTGACAGAATGCAGAAGCTGAACCTATTAACCTTGAGATTATGATTTTCATACCTTGCAATTTTCTCTAGCACTAAACCTAAACTAGTTAAGAATCATTAGTAACTAATAACTATTCAATAACTTAAAGAACATATCATTGTATACTCCATTGTTATAGAGGTATAAAATTAATTAACGTTTAGTATTCTTCACCCAATAAATGATACATTTTTTAAATGTTAAGTTTAGACTTGCTATGCAGAGCTCTCATTCAATAATTTGACATAGGAGAAACAAGGCTCTATCTATACATTACACTAGCAATGTACCTATAGTGCTGTTTTATAGTAAAGGAAAGCCTGATCTGTGATTACTAGAATGAAGTCCTGAGTTTTCCCTTGTGGTGGCTGTAACTCCTTTACAAGGTAGTCCTTGACTACTGGCAACTGTCTCTACCTCTGTCCTACTGGCTTCACTATAATCCTGCTGTGAAACACTGGGAAACTGGGAATAAGGATAGGGCAAGACACGTGAAATAGCAGGATGTTATTGTAGCTATGTGCTTTTTTTTGGTAAAAGGTGAAGATATTATTCAGAAGAGAGTGTTTATATGTGTAGCCACTTTGTTCCTATGAAATAGATGTCAGATGTCATTCCCATTTTGTTACTGAGGAAATAGCCCTGTTGCTGAGGATTGGCCTAAAGACTCATTGTAAAATCATAATAGTATAGGAGGAACTTGCAAATGATCAGGCATTTGAGTGTCTACTATGTACTAGGGCTTTGCTAGGGAAATCACATTTTCCTATACATAGCAAGATCACCAATCCCAAGTGGGAAAGTCAGGGGTAGTTCCAATAGCGTTGAGAAGTTATGAGGGTCTGGCAGATATTAAGTCTCCTTGGAACTAGAAAATTCAGAAGTCTTTTGTGATACATATTTGAAAGATCAGAAGAACGGTAGCATAGTTTCATTTCAAAGAGGAGCAATTCAATATTTCAGTATAAGTCAAATACTTTATATAGATTCTTGTTTAATCTTCTGACCACCCTGTGAGGTAGATGTTTTCCCCTCTCGCAGACTAAAAACTGTGATATAAAGAGATCAGGTAACTCACCACAATCAGTAAAGTAACAATGAAAGACTTCCAGGAAGATTGAGTTGAAGTACTTGTCCATTCTCCTTCCACTTAGTACAATACAAAACCTGGACATTATATTAAAACACACACACACACACACACACACACACACACACACACACACACACGACCCTAAAACATAGAGAAAAGGCCCACAAGCTAGGAACCCTAAGATCCAAGATCAACAGATTGGGGTATTCCTAAGGCTTTCTTTTAGCCTCATATATCTCAGAGTTGGAACTGAAATGGCTAGCAAACTGGAAATGCCAGTGGGCATAGACCAAAAATATCCGAACAAAATCTTTCTTTCTGTACTAAAACAATCAGGAACGGGGGAAACCTAGCAAGGCAGAAAACTTTTAGGTAACAACTTCTTTACTTCAGCCAAATATCACAGAAAAACTGGTGGAGAACTTAGGGTTTCACTTTCTGGAGGCTATAAGGTGGTATAAGGAGTGTGAGTTAGGAATGTGGACTTTCCTCCTCTTAGGCAGTATCAAGGGCCCTGCCCTCCCCAGGGTGTCAGTGAAGACTGTGTGGAATACCTGGACTTCCACCTCCACTCTGTAGTAATGAAATGGCACTCCCCTTTTCCCCTGCTGAAGCTGTGTCAGGAAAAAAAAAACAGCTAAAACACCATGTAAAAATAAGATATAAAATCTCATAAATGAAAACTTTCACACTGCAAAAGTGTCTGTTAAGAGGATGAAAAAATAAGCTACAAACTGAGATAAATTATTTGCAAACCATCTATTTGACAAAGGACTGGTATCTGGAATATATCGAATACTCTCAAAATTCAATAGTCAAAAGAGAATCCAATTTGAAAATGGGTGAAGGATATGAAGAGACATTTCACCCAAGAGTATATACAATTGGTAAATGACAGTTGTTAGGAAGAGTGTATACAATGTTGAAAAGATGTTCAACATTAGTGGACATCAAAGTGCAATTTAAAATTACAATGAGATATTACTTTACACCTATCAGAATGGCTAGAATAAAAAAACAGTGAGAACACCAAATGCTGATAAGGATTGAGAAAAATTGGACCACTTATATTGCTAGTGGAAATGTAAATAACATAGACCTTCTGGGAAATAGTTCGGCAGTTTCTTAAAAAAACTAAACATTCCAGCAATTGCACTCCTGGGTATTTCTCCCATAGAAATGAAAACTCGTGTTTACTCAAAATTCTGCACATGGATATTTATGGCAGCTTTGTTTGTAATAGCCAAAAACTGAAGACAATTCTGATATTCTTCAACGGATGAATGGTTAAACTGTGGTACAACCATACCATGGAATACTATTCAGCAATAAAAAGGAATGAACTGCACAACCATCTGGATGAACCTCCAGAGAATTATGCTGAGTTCAAAAAGCCAGTCTCAAAAATTATATACTGTATAATACCATTTATGAGACATTTTTGAAATGATAAAATTATAAAAATGGAGAGTAATTTAGTGATTGCTAGGGTTTAAGTGGACTGTGGCAATGAAAGGTCAATATGAGAGATCTTTGTGGTGGTAGAAATAATCTGTCTTCTGCTGCATCAGTATCAACATCCTGGTTTTTATGGGCCAAATTGTGTCCCCTCAAAATCTGTCCATTGAAGCCCTAACTCTCAGCACCTCAAAAAGTGACTATATTTGGAGATAGGGTCTTTAAAGAGGCAATTAAGTTATCTTGAAGTCATTAGGATGGGCCCTAATCCAGTATTTCTGGTTTCCTTGTCAGAAGGAGTGATGAGGACACAGACACATAGAAAAGGAAGACCTTGCGAAGACACACAGAGAAGACAGCCATTTACAAGCCAAGGAGAGATGCCTCAGAGGAAACAACCCTGCTGACATGCTGGTCTTGTACTTACATCCTCCAGAATTGTGAGGAAATCAGTTTCCGTTGTGTAAGCCACCCGGCTTGTGGTACTTCGTCATGGCAGCGCTAGCAAACTAATACACTAGTTATAATATTGTACTATCGTTTTGCAAGACGTTATCTTCCAGGGAAACTGAGTAAAGCACACACGGTATCTCTTTATATTAGTTCTTAAAACTGAACGTAAATCTACAATTATTTCAAAATAAGAAGTATTTTTGTGAAGTTATTCTGAGGTTCAAATGCAGGCCTGTCTGTTGCTAAAGTTTATGATCAAACTGGCCCAAACTTTTGACTCGGTCCTGTGTCAGAGCATCTAATTGTGAGGCTATCAGTAATCCAAACTATGAATTCAAACTCAGGAGTTTGACATAGAGTCTTAGTAGTGATGGGTCAAAATGTAACATTCTATGGGGTTTTCTGATTTTCTTTCTTGTGGCTGATTACTTCTGGACTGCCTTCTTCCACAGAGAAATGACTCTGTCTCACAGACCCAGAGCTTTGCGTAAGAAGTGACCTCAGTGCTGTTGCTTTCATCTGTAAGTGAAAAGGCCTCAGCAATCTTAAAGGTAATTGATGCCACATGGTGCTCTATGACTTTCCAAAAGTCATACTACATAATTTGGAGCGCAACCATTTTGTAGTCATTAGGAACACATTGCCTTTTTAAAGATGTCATTGGCACCAAATTTCCCTTAAATGTAAGCCACCTACATTGGGTCTGCAATTGAAAAAGTAGTAATCAGAACTAAAGAAATAGTAATTGTTTCTATGCTTTAAAAATAAAATAAAAATCTCCTGTCAGACTCAAGAAGCTTCTCTCCATTCCTTATGTGGTAAGGGATTTTCATAAGGCATTTTCAGGGATAATTTTGACTTTGTGAATGTTTTGTTTCATATGCTGACTTTAGAAATTAACCTCCTCATAAAATTCAATCCCACTTTGCTATTTTGACATTTCCTTTGTTTGAAAGTATTCATTAACATTTCACATAATTTCCCTGTTTCCAGAGCAAGTATGTAATTTCCTACAAAATGAAGACCTCATAATGCATGTCCAATAAAGTCCACCCTGTCTGCCACTAGTTGATACCTTAGCCTTATCATGGGATTGAAAGAATGTTTCTGCTGTTGGTCCTGTTGGATCTTGTTGAATCCTGTTGGTTGTCTCCACCACTAAAATGTGACCACCAGCCACGGCCATTTATAGCACCTACTATTTTCAGTCATTGTTGTTCTCTTTGTTATGAACTCCTGGCTCTTTTCTTTTTCTTTTTCTTTTCCTTTTATTTATTTATTTATTTATTTTTATTTATTTATTTTTTTTGAGATGGAGTCTCGCTCTGTCACCCAAGCTGAAGTGCAGTGGCACTATCTTGGCTCACTGCAACCTTCGCCTCCTAGGTTCAAGTGATTATCCTGCCTCAGCCTCCCAAGTAGCTGGGACTACAGGTGCACGCCACCATGCCCAGCTACTTTTTGTATTTTTAGTAGAAATGGTGTTTCACCATGCTGGCCAGGCTGATCTCAAACTCCTGACCTCATGATCCACCCTCTTTGGCCTTCCAAAGTGCTGGGATTACAGGCGTGAGCCACCATGCCCAGCACTCTTGGCTCTTTTCTGAATATGTATACTGCTAGTGATTATTGCCAAGTCAGCATATAGAATGTCAAGCAAATTGATTAGAGCACTTTCATAACATTAACTTTACTGAGATGGCCATGTAAACAGCAATCAAATTTTCATACAGTTGGATACTAGGAAAAGCCATGATAATATACCTATGAGAACTTACATTCTAGTAAAATGTGAAGTCAGGGGATGGGCTTATAGAAACCAAGGTGTTTCACTTTCTAAACAGAGTAAATTGCACAGAGCTTCAAGAGGAATTTTTAAAAATGAAATGTGTGTGTGCGTGTGTGTGTATGATTAAATATATTTAGTCAAGGGATGGGCTTATAGAAACAAACATAAATATATTTAAATATATTTTTAAAAATATTTTAAAAATGTATTTATACATAATTATATATTTATATATTTATATATGCTTATTTAAATAAAAACATATTTTCCTAAAGGATTAAAAGCAATTATGTAAACAGCTTTCACTTTATAATTTTTTAAACTGAAGTAATCTGTTCCAACAAACTATAATTAAAATGTTATTTAATAATTTTATCAAGTTATTAATCATGTGGATAATTCTGGTGTTCAGATTATAGAATAGTAACTGACATAGATATCTCTACGCTTTCAGGGAAATGGATTACTTGACTAATTTATGTTAATGTGTTCTTCAGGCAAGTCATGGAATAAACTCAATCAGTTGCTCCACAGTGTTAAATATTTTAGTTACTAAATCTAAGATCCAGAAACTGGGTCTTAGTTTCCTTTCTTCATATTTATAACTGAACACATTGCCTTTCAATCTTTAGTGACAAGCAAGCACAGCAATGTTTACCCAGGCTGCTGATTCCTGGTATCTGTCAAATATTATAAAGTGATACTTGTTGGCTCTTGTATTAGAAGCAGTGTTGCCAACTGATCTGATAGTCTGCATACACTGAATAGAATTGCTCCCTTTGGACTACTATTTAGGTCTAGATCTGTCCTTTCCAAATCAAGAATTGTTTGATATTCAGCAGTTGATTTTTCTTGATCTCGTGCTCGTATGCTGGTAGCTCCTAGTACTTCATCTAAGAGTCTTCATTTATTTTTTACTCAATATCCTTATTGTACCAGAAATAAATATAAATGGCCATGTTTCATTCTTATAAAATTATTGAAGGACAAACCTCCCTTAATACATATATGCATATATAATTACACCTGACAAACACTGATATTATTGCTATTTTAGAACTCAAAGCTATAAAGACATCATTCTGTTTTTTCTTCCTCAGTGAGGCTGTTCGAAATAAGCCATCAATATATCTAAAATAAGCCATGAGAATAAAATCTTACATCTTCTTAGAAAACATAGTATGAAAAGAAGCCAGGCAGAAAGCTTTATAGACCGACCCTAGAAATGTCATTGAGTTAAGATAGTTATTTCCAGCTCTCTCAAACCATCTGTTGAATAGCAACTTACGTGTTTTTCTTTATATGTACACATGCATCCTTCTGCTTAAACAATTGCTACCTTTAAGATCATCACAATTCTTGTTATTAAACACCTAATGTGTGCAAGTGAAACAGAGCATAAAGAGATGATTATACTTGGTTTTCAAATATTAAATCTTATAGCCTTTGTCTGTGATTGGAAATGAAAAAAAAATGAGTATTGAATTTTAGGTCTGGTGAGTAACAGAGTAATGAGAAGAAGGAACCAGAAAAATCGAAAGAATGTGTATGCAGCCTGTTTTAACTGAGTTTTCCCAAGCAGAGCCTGAAATAAGTCTTTCATGCAAGTACTTTTTCTTAATTCAGAGAAAATGTCCTTTCATATAACCCTTTCAAATTGTTTCCTTCATTTTTAACTTTTCTTTTAGATTCAGGAGTACATGTGCAGGATTGTTTTATAGGTAAACTCGTGTCATGGGGGTTTGCTGTACAGATTATCTCATCACCCAGGTATTAAGCCTAGCACCCCATAGTTGTTTTTTCTGTTCCTCTCCCTCCTCCACCCTCTACTCTCAAGTAGACCCCAGTGTCTGTTGTTCCCTTCTTTGTGTTCATGAGTTCTCATCATTTAGCTCTCACTTGTAAGTGAGAACATGTGGTATTTGGTTTTCTGTTCCTAAGTTAATTTGCTAAGGATAATAGCCTCCAACTCCATCCATGTTCCTGTAAAAGACATTATCTCATTCCTTTTCAATAGCTGCATAGTATTCCATGATGTATATGTAGCACGTTTTCTTTATCTAAGCTGTCATTGATAGGCATTTGGGTTGATTCCAAGTCTTTGCTATTATGAATAGTACTGCAATGTATATTTGTGTGCCTGTGTCTTTATGGTAGAATGAGTTATATTCCTCTGTATGTATCCAGTAATGGGATTGCTGGGTCAAATGGTAGTTCTGTTTGTGGCTCTTTGAGGATTCCTCCCCAACTCATTCTATGAGGCCAGCATTATCCTAATACTAAAACCAGGCAGAGACACAACAACAACAAAAAGGAAACTTCAGGCGAATATCCTTGATGAACATTGATGCAAAAATCCTCCACAAAATACTTACAAACCAAATCCAGCAGCACATCAAAAAGTTAATCCACCATGATCAAGGAGGTTTCATCCCCAGGATGCAAGGTTGGCTCAACATACAAAAATCAATTAATGTGATTTATCACATAAACAGAACTAAAGAAAAAAAACACATGATTATCTCAACAGATGCATAAAAGGCTTTCCATAAAATTAAACATCCCACATCCCTTCATGTTAAAAACTCACAATAAACTAGGTGTTAAAGGAAAATATCTCAAAATAATAAGAGCCATTTATGACAAACCCACAGCCACATTATACTGCATGGGCAAAGGCTGGAAGCATTCCTCTTAAAAACTGGCACCAGACAAGTATGCCCTCTCTCACCGCTCCTATTCAACATAGTATTGGAAGTCCTAGCCAGAGCAATTAGGCAAGAGAGAGAAACAAAGGGCATCCAAATAGGAGAAGAGGAAGTCAAACTATCTGTTTGCAGATGACATTATTCTATATCTAGAAAGCCCCATTGTCTCAGTCCAAAACCTCCTTCAGCTGATAAACAACTTCAGCAAAGTTTCAAGATACAAAATCAATGTACAAAAGTCACTAGCATTCCTATACACCAACAACAGCCAAGCTGAGAGCCAAATCAGGAAGGCAATCCCATTCGCAATTGCCACAAAAAGAATAAAATATCCAAGAATACAGCCAATCAGGGAAGTGAAAGATCTCTACAATGAGACTTACAAAACACTGCTCAAAGACATCAAAGACACAAACGGAAAAACATCTCATGCTCATGGATAGAAAGAATCAATATCATTAAAATGGTCATACTTCCCAAAACAATTTACAGATTCAGTGCTACTTCTATCAAACTACCAGCGACATTCTTCAGAGAACTAGAAAAAAACTATTTTAAAATTCATATGGAACCACAAAAGAGCCTGTTTACCCAAGGCAATCCTATGCGTAAAGAACAAAGCTGGAGGCATCACATTACCTGACTTCAAACTATACTACAAGGCAACAGTAACCAAAACAACATGGTACTGGTACAAAAACATAGACAGGTGGAGCAGAATAGAAAGCCCAGAAATAAGGCCACACATCTATGATCTTCAAAAAGCTGACAAAAAGAAGCAATGGGGAAAACATTCCCCATTCAATAAATTGTGCTAGGATAACTGGCTAGTCATATGCAGAAGCTTGAAACTGGGCCCCTTCCTTACACTATATACAAAAATCAACTAAGATGGATTAAAGACTTAAATGTAAAACCCAAAACTATAAAAACCTTGGAAGACAACCTAGGCAATGCCATCCTGCCATAGGAGTGGGCAAGGTTTCATGACAAACACACCAGAAACAATTGCAACAAAAGCAAAAATTGACAAGCAGGATCTAATTAAACTTAAGAGCTTCTGTACAGCAAAAGAGATTATCAACAGAGTAAACAACCTGCAGAATAGGAGAAAACATTTTCTAACTATGAATCTCACAAAGGTGTAATATCCACCATCTATAATGAACTTAAATTTGCAAGAGAAAAGCAGGTACTTTTTTCTGGGAAGTGAATCCAGGGAACAGGGGAGGGGCACTTGAGAAGAGTAAAACAGGAAGGAGGGAGAGCTAATACAAGAGTGTGCTGTTCAGTTAGCTATGCCTATGGGTAACTGGAGCTTAGTCTTGGTGGGGATGTTTTAAGGAACCACATAGAAGACCCTTCAGGATTGTCAGCCAGAGAAAAACAGGGGAGCAGCCTGACCTCCACAGGCTAAAATTAACACTGGAGGGTTTGTATTTTCTCTGTTTTAGGAGTCTCACTAGAAAGCAGAGAATCCCTGGGATAACAAGCAAGACAGATGCATAGTACAGCTGGGATGAAGTGCTGGTAAAGGCACCTGTGTAGAGCCTGTTGCCTCAACAATGTCCAGGACAAACAAGGTGAGCTGAGGGATGTGAGAGGGATATGGCAGGTGTTTAATGTAATGCCCAACTTTGACACTTAATCATTAGGTGTATCATTTGTTCACTCTTAGTACCTGTTTCCTCATCCTAAATGAGGCAGGAGGATCACTTACCCTGGCTGTTTCCCAGAATGATCATTAAGAGAGTTGTAAAAGCACTTTGAAGCAATTTAAAAGCTAACTCACTGCAAAACTGAGAGTGGTTGATGCTATTGTAGACCTGGGACATGAAGCAATACCAGGAAAACAGAGAACTAAGAATAGGTCACAGAGAGCATCTAGAAGGCCTCAGGAAGCCCCTGCACTGATACGGCAATTCTGTAGTTATATTAACTAGGAAAAAAAATCAACACAGATGCCAAAGAAAGTAGAGTTTATTTGAGAAAAAAAGAATTGCAATTCAGGTACACTGAATTAGGGCAACACTAAATAGTGTCCTTCAAGGTAAACTCAGGTTTTTAATAGGAGATTTCTTCAAAAAGTTGTTTTGGGGGGCTATTTATTGGCTGGACAGAAATCCTACATTGCAGAGCTGTTCTGAATTGGTAGTTAATTAGGGTACTCCCAGCTGAGGGATGTTGAAGGCTAGTGGATTCTGACTTAAGGTCAGTTGGTACCTTCTGTGGCTTAACATTTAGCAGGTATGAGTGTAGTCCTCTCTTGATCTTCCAATTCCAGTTTAATGCCTAGGCCTAAATTACTTTATTTCCTTTCACAACAACAATGAACCAGGAAGGCATGACATGCACAAATGATGACAGGCACCACACTTAGCATCTTGGAAAATGAATATGTGAGTTTAACGCCTGAAGTTTTTTAACAGCTGAAATATTAGACTTTTTTGCTGGAAATAAATATTGATTGAACTGATTCAGTAAATGCCTAATATATGAGGACCATAATTCCTAATCTCCCTGTCAGACTAACCTAAGATCTACATTTCAGCCATGTCTATCCACCTCTCAGCTTTAAAGTTTAAATTCCTTTCTTCCGCAGTATTTAGACAGTTGAAAGACTCCAGTTGGATTACTAATTTCAGCCCTATTTGATCTGAGGATGCAACCGGTAGCTACTCTCACATCCTCAAGTTACAAGACAGTTATACTTTTTATTTCCTCAGAACATTTGCCAATTTAATAAATGTTCAATCCCAATATTAAATTCTCCCCTGAGCCTTAGTGCAGGTACATGTGCATAGATATAATCAGCGTTAACAATATTCCATATGCCATTTCTTCTCCCAGTCACTTGAAGACATCGTGGAAGCACTTTGCAGAGGAGAACCAAAAGTGGTCTTGAAATAGTAACACATCTCAAAGCCTAACAGCTGAGCTGAGAGCCCTGGGGCTTTCAACCCAGTTTCCAGTGGGCAGCAGAAGGCTCACTATGGATGACTCTGAGTAGAGAAGAAGGAAGTCAAGGAAGAGATGGGGAAGAGGAGGGGAAGAGTTCCCCAAATGTACCTTGCCCTCTCCCCTGAGTGTCCATGTGTGGCAGGAGGTTAACGTTGATGTGGTGAGTAATGCAAGCAGTGGCCCTACAGGTTCCCCTAAAATAGGGTCCTAATGGTGAATCCTACTTCCTTTCAGGTACTCCTTCCTGAAATGACGAATATGTTGCAAGGGAAAGGCTTTGTAACCTAAAACTGTTGATCTAGTCTTCAACGATGGCATACACGTTATAGTCACTTTCTCTGTGACATAAATTGCAGAGAAGTTGTTCTTTCCTTTCTCAGCCATTGATATTATTTAAAACCATGATTCTATTTTTGCCTTCAATTTGAACAATCTCTGCATAACAAGCATCTTTGCAGGCACACGGCATTTCTTCCTAAAACTTCAAAAACCTTCAAAAAATATGTAATTCTTCTATTTTCAAATTCCAGGAGAGTCTGCTCTCCCTATGTGTACGCTTTGGGAGCTCTGCTATTTCCCTAAACTAATATTACAGTGGTGTGATGTACCATTAACTACAGGACCATGGAGATTCAGAGATGAAAGCAGGGATTGCCTGCATCTTTTAAGTCCCAGTTTGATTTTGATTTCATTTCATAAGAGATCTTATTAATGATAAAAGTTGGCTTGGGTGACTTTGGGAATTCTAGGAAGAGCCCTGGGGCTTTCAACCCAGTTTCCAGTGGGCAGCTGAAGGCTCACTATGGATGACTCTGAGTGGAGAAGGAGGAAGTCAAGGAAGAGATGGGGAAGATGAAGGAAACAGGAGGGAAAGAGTTCCCCAAATGTACCTCGCCCTCTCCCCTGAGTGTCCATGTGTGGCAGGAGGTTAACGTTGATGTGGTGAGTAATGCCCAAAGGCTCTAAAGCTAGACAGGGCTCTATGATTATATGATCAGGGGATTTGTGTGCTATGCCAAGGCTTGAATGGCATCCTTTGTTCCAGACAGAAGGGTCCTGTTTATTGTGCTCCTAAGGTACTTTTTTGTTCACTTTGTAACTTTTGTTGCCATGCACTTAACAGATACTGACCAGCTACTATGTGCTAGTAAGTAAGTGGTAGTTGTTTGGGATACAACAGTGAGTAAAACATGACTCCTAGCATCTGTTGTATGTGCATGCATGCCATGTGACATGCATGTGACACTGAGGGAGAGCAAGATTAAGTGATATGACAGCATAGAGGCTGGACACTGCCTAAGCTTCCATGTGGAATTCAGAGAGGTCTTTATTTCTCTGAAGCTGAGTTTAAGCTTGGGTGTTCCAGCGACCAGAACTGTAATGGGAATTGTAGGTGCAGATGAACTTTGTGTAGGGTTGTGGTTCTTTCTCACAGAACTATCGGCACCCACTGCAACCAGTTACACAACTTTCTTTACAACTCTGCAGCAAGCTAGACAGGTCACAGGCAGTCCCAACTCAGGAGGTTGCCTGCATCATGTTGATGGTGAAGCTGACACCATAGCATGGAAACCGGAGTCCACTGCTCCTACAGCTCAATGCTTAGCTGTTTCAATATAGTATCTGAAACTGCATCTTTTAATTCCTGGACTTTTCACATCTGTACTGACTCAGATCTGGGTGGGGCTTAGTTTGAAGGAGGGAGTCCTTGGTGATGACGTGATTTCCTTGGTCTGTCATAGGTAACTAATCAAACGTACCTTAGACTTTACTCTCTGAGAAATTCATAGCTGAATTCAATGTTTGTTCTTATGGGCTACTTAGCATTTGACTAGACGGTGTGAATTTCTAAGTAAGGTAAGGATTTCTTTCTAAGTTGTTTTTACCTAGAACGTAAAAGTGGGCATGAATAAATCAAATATGGGTGGTTTTTATTTTCCTGTTAGGAAAAAATTAGTGACTGAACTTTTAAATTGACTTAGTGCATATACTATGTATTGTGCATATGAACAAACAAATACTTAGTAAAAGATTGTCTTGAAGGGACATAATGATATATTTCAAGTAAAAGAACTTAACAAAAATGAGGAAAATGCCTAACATTCTGGTAAGACAGTGAAGGAGGCATGAGCAATGTTTGTTTAGAAAATTATCTGAGAACTTTAAACAAATCTCTGAGGGTATATTCTTACTTGTAATTGTTCATCTAATTACACTACAGAGGCTTATTAGCTGCTCCAAGATGCACTGCTTTCCATTCTGTGGTGGAAACAAAAGGACCGTAGTAGTGGTTATCTAGCAGAAGAATTGTGATCTTTGAATTCTAATACAAGAAACTTAGAAGTCTCTTAGTTATTTCCACTGTCTCAAGGGAGAATCATTAAGTTTATGTCATTTTCAATGCCTAAAACAAGAGTCAAAAAGTTAAGATTCAATTCTCACTGGGTTGCTATTGTTTGGGACTTTGGACAATAGAAAAAAGTATGAACAGGTAATTTAGGGTTTTTTGCGTTACTGGTACCTGACAAAACAAACTTGAACTTCCCTATTTCCTAGAAACTTGGAGGAAATAATTTCTGTCCAGAATGGTAAAGTGGTGTCGTATCCCATTTATAAGCATATTTTAATCAAAAGATGTAATAACGTGTAGTGGTCAAGATCATAGTCTCTAGAGTCAAGTAATCCTTGGTGCGTTTACCTGCTTCATCATTTTAACCAGTTGTATATTTTTCTCAGAGCCAGTTTCCTAATCTGTAAAATGGGGGTAGACTAGGATTGCTGTGAAGATTAAATGAAATTTATCAAAGTCTTTAGCAAAGTGCCTGGTATGTAGAAAGTGTTTAATAAATATTATTTCAGAATATAGATGTAAAAGTCGAATAATTTCCTATATAATCATATTGAGTAGCCTGAAAGTTTGGTGGCTCTTAAATAAATCTGTGAATGAAGGCTTTGCCTACTTTTGGTGTGTGGCCCACCAGCATGTTCTATCAGTTGGCCTGAGCTGAGAAAGAAATCAATTCCTGTGTTGAGTTTTCCTCCAGGTGCTTAAGATAGACCATACCTGAATATTTTGATCATTAACCAGTGATGCTGGGTGGCTCCTTCTTGCTCTGGTCAGTAACCGGTGTAGGTCACGTAGTAAGGCACTAAAAAAGGTGTTTTTCCTCCTGAGGTTGTCATGTCAACTCTAAATTCCCAGAGGCTTGCCTAGGAGTAGAGAGTTTGTTCTGAGTTACATAACCAGCATCCTCTTTGAGGCTTTGAATGTCTAACTGACTTCTGACTGCAGGCACGCAAACTTTTCCCCTGCCTAGTAGGAATGAATACCCCTTTTCCAAGTGTCTACATAGCAGCCACCCAGGAACTCTCTGAGAGCCAGTTGCTTCCTGACTTAATTTCTGGGAAGAGCAATTGCCTACTCAAGACAAATTCCTTTCTCCTTATTCTTCTGTCAGATGAGACTAGCTACAGGTATTCCCTCCCTAGGACTCTGACCTGACTCTCATAGAAAAGAAAATGAGGATCCAAGTTCATTCCATTTAACTGGGGCTATAAACATATGCCACCAGAAAAATCCTGCTATTCTGGCTTACTATAACTTTAGGTTCTCCTTTCTAACACAATACTATCTTTATAAAATGTACACACCTTTCCTTGATATTCAGTTGTGGTGTTTATGTGTTCAAGATCCTTCTAATTTATCCCCAACTAAAGTTCCCAGTATATATTTGCAGGCCTCTTTTACTGCATCATCTTCAGTAAAATGCATATTTCTCTTTCTTCAGCATAGGCTTCACCCTTAGAAGCTCGCTTTTCTCTGGATATTCATTTCCAGCAGGTCTCGGAGATAATGTACTGTATTGCATCTTTTTCTGTTGGAGACTAAAATGCAGTTAGCAGGTGCACCTTCTTATAACTGCAGATTCAGAATTTTTTTCTCTCTGTAAAAACTGTTAAATGTCCCCTTAGAGGCTCATTTTAAAATTGAGTAAGGAATGGGGGCTTGTTTTTCCTTAGTCCTTGATCTTGGAATATTACACTCTGACATTGCACATTGCTCCTTACCATTTAGAGTTCAAACCACTAATTCCCAAGTGATAAGAGATTAAGATACAAATCAGAGACAGGCAAATGTACATTTGTAGCTTCCTTGCTTTAATACTTCTGTTTCAGGTGGGATGTCTTCTCCAGGGCTATCCAGGTCTGTCCTGGACACCACCTTTGAAAAATGAGATCCTTTCTATCTAATTTAACCTAGATTAGAGGCATCACCGAGAACACCTTCTGAAGGTAAAAAGCTTTTGCCTTTTCTTTCTGTCCCATACTCTATATTCCTTAACTGCAATCACTAGAATGTCCTGTCAGTTACACAAAATTAATGTTACTATGACTGACTTTGATAATATATCTATTTACAAATTGATAAATTATATTCCTAATCTAATTACATTCATGCAAAGCTAGTAGCTCTGCAGTTATATCAACTTGGCAACAAGGAAAATAAACTTAATTTTTTAAAAAAGGCTCAAAAAGTTAAGTCACTTTTGTAAAAGACCCAGAAAAAAATATATATATATAAAAAATCATATAACTATTATAATGCATAAATATATAAATATGTTATATAAATATACTACATATTTACTATAGATAATAAGTGAAAAGGGTGAAATTGGTGGAGTCAGAGCTTAGAAATCTTGTTAGTGTGGTGGGAGGAGAGAAAGGAGAGGAGTAGTCAGATTATGAAGAATTCCATCGGGATAGTATGTTCTGAGTTTGCAAGTTCAGCGGTGGAACAGAAAGTTCTGGGTGATAAGTGCAGGAATCCATGGAAATGCTAGACTGAATGGAGTAGAAGTAACTAGTTTTGGAGTTCTTGACTTTTTCTTCCTAGAGTTTTAGATTTGCTGGTAAGAATTTAGTAGATAAGAGAGGAGGAAGGGGCATAGAAAAGCTCAGATGACCCAAGTGATAAGCATTTCGTAAATATTTCAGACCCATAAAGGTACAAATAATACTCTAACCCAACCATATATGCCCCATCCAGCTTAAATACCATTGACACTCCCTAGGTACCCTTTCGTGTAGGAGCAAGGGTCACTTTAGAATAAACTTCAATTCTCACAGTGAGATACAGAATCCCTAAAGATACAGAAGCAATGGCTTGGAAAGAGCACAGTTGGATGAAGAGATTGCCAGCTTTATTTTCAGATTCCAGTGTGGCGAGAAGATGGTAAAATGAGCAACTCTTCTTAAGAAAAAGGAGATGGGGAAATGGTTCTTTGGGGGAATTGAATTCCCACTGCGGCGGGAAAGCAGCAGGAATCTGAGCAGGCTGTGGGTAACGGGCAGTTTATTGGGTAATGACGTTTTCAGAGTCCACAGGGAAGAGGTTTGAAAGGACCAATAGAAGGGGAAGGCTGAGTGGGTCGAGGGGAAGCATCACAGAACCTGGGAGAGACAGTGTGTGAGAAGATGAGTAAGCAAGCGTGAGAAGATGTGTAAGCAAGCGTCCTGTTCACAGCATGAAGTACCAGCTTTTGCAGAGACAGGAGGCAGGGTGGGAAGAAACAGCCCAGGGAATTCAAGGACAACCTGCCACGGTGTTTCACTGCATGCCTTTGTTTCATAGAAAGGATTTCACCACAAGGAGTTGATGAGTCAAAGACTCAGGTGTAAGTGATTTATTAAAATAGTGCTCTTAGAAGAAACCAATTAGTGGTAGGGAAAGCCAGAGTGATAGGTAGGTTAGGAATATAAACCAGGTGAGTCAATAATAGGAAAAACATGGTTTGCTGGGGCTTCCAGGAAATAAGCTTCTCTCCTTAACAAGAAGTGCTGGTGAAGCTCCAGTTCTTTTCATCTGAGTTTAGTGGTGTGTGATGTCAGGCTTGAAACATCTACAGCCACTTCGTTACCACGAGGGAAGCGAGGTTGTGTATAAGGTAAACCCGCAGGAGGCAAAGCAGAGACGTGAGGCTTGGTGATGTATGTCCTGGGTAGACCTGGCCAGAGGCTCCCAGAAGCCTCAGTTATGTTTCTCAGAAGATTTCCTTTGTTCCAGGATATTGCTCTTATTGCTTGTAACAGAAATCTAAATTCCCAAACACTTTATTTTAATAATGCTGTCATATTTATCTAAATGTGCTTTAATCTTGGAATTGAGAGTAATCAAAAATGACTAATGACATCAAATATTTACGTTTAGCTTCTAACACAGCTGAAATATTTCATAGCAGTACAATGAAATGAGAGAATTTCCTTTCACACTGGAAAGGAAGGAATTATACATGCAGAAATATCTCTTCTAATTTATGTCTTCTGATCTTGGAGTTAGTCTCCTTAAAATTTGAGTGTGAGGAGACCGAGGCCCTCCAAACCAATTTTCCCCGTTGAATTTAGCTTTTTATTTTATATGCAAAACAACATTATATCCTAAGTGTGCTTTGTAGATTACATTTCTAATTCTTGTTCATTCTTGTGCTTTTAGTGTTGCATGCTCTGACATAGTTCTGCAAGCTGTCTTTGAAAAGCTTTTTACCTCTTCTTTTTACTGTTCTTTTGTCTTCCCTGTGAATTTCAGAGACATGACTGCAGAAACAGATGACTGAATACTAAGTATGTATAGGTTCTATTTTCCCGTTTTTATTTACTTTTCTGAGGATTCCAAACACATTTGTTGTTTTTGAGGCATTTGCTTTCTTCTAGAATTATCTTCTTGCAGTCTTTTTTGTTAAGGTAACTCCTATTCAATTCTTACCCCTTATTTTTTTCACCGCCACAATTTTCCTCCCCTGCCCCCAATTATTTCAATTGTCCTTGTCTCTTATATTCCTGTTTTCTTCCCTAGGCTAATTTGAGAGACTACCTTGTTTCTCTTTCCCTTTTGGAATTTGAGGGTGGCCCACGGTAGTTTCAATCTGTTTGGCATATTCTTGTAATCTTTTCTCATAAGGATTCTACTCCTTTCTCCCTCAACTCAAGCAGCCTCAAGGTTATCTTGCCTCCTCCTTTCTTCTCGGAACCAAGCAGCACATTTTAGTTTTCACTTCTTCCTGCTCGCTACCTTGACTCTTCTATTGTTTCTCGCCTGCTTCTAAGTTGGTTTCATCTGAGTGACTCGCATTTACCAACTATTGCCTATGAGCTCAGTGGTTTGTGTGCTGCCTGTACAATATAAAAGGTAATCCACATAACTGAGCTGAGGTATTGGGTTGGTATTCTCATTTTATAAGAAAGTTGAGATGTGCTATAGTTTAGGAAATAAGACAAGTAACAATCTAGATTTGATTTCTGTGTTGCTATTAAATTCACCATCTAATGCATACAAGAAGTTACACTTGTGAGTTACATAGATCTGATTTTTGTAGTAGGGAAATAAATATTAACATGAAGATTAAACAGTCTGACTTTAACATGGTATATAAATGAGTTTGAAAGAGAAAATATCTGATTTCATTTTCTGTTTTGTTGTAGTAGGAGGGTTAGTCGTTCGATAACAGGTCTGAAATAGCATAATACCTGGAAACCATAATTACTGGAACCTGTGAATATTTTACCATCCAGGGTTCAACCTCCTACCCCTTATTCTCCTGACAGTATGCTGAGACAGATATTTTATTGACTAACATCTCTCTCAACATTTTCCCCTGCTAATTGCACTTTGATTGGTTCAAATTCCATGTGGGGATTCCTTGATTCTGACAATCCAAGACATTCAGCTGTCTTCAAGTCAAGTAATTGACTTTTTTGAATTAGTTTTCAGTTTCATTTTGTTTTCCCCAATTCAAGTTGGAAACACTTCCTTAGTATTTCCTTGCTACATGGGTTTTAGCAAATGCTACTTTACTCTCCTTTCCAGCTACTCAGGAGGCTGAGGCAGGGGAATTGCTTGAACCCGGGAGGTGGAGGTTGCAGTGAGCCTTTTCCTAGTTTTATTGTTGGAGGCCTAACTCACGGGAGAGATTATGCAATACAGTTCTGAAGTCAAGGGGGAAGAGGTAGGAAGGGAGAGGAGAAGAGAAGTCCCTTGAGGGCATTTACTAGAAATGCCTCGTGGTGCTGCCTTTTCTGTTCTGGGCTGGCTCTCTCCTTGAAAACAGCACACACTAACAGCAAATAAAAAAAATCCTGGAATCAGTATGCTCTGTTGTCTTTTGTGGGGAAGTCAAAGCATCTTCTTTTTCTTCTCCACCCATGTCCCACCTCTTTGTTGCTTGTTTAGGCAAAAAAGTAAAATATTTCTTCCCCTTATTTGGCATTCAACTGCTTAATTCAGTTATGTCTTGGTTCTGAGTTTTCTGTATCAACTTTTCCTAGACTATGGAAACTTTAGATCAACAGATTCAATCCTGTCTTCATTTTAGAAAAGTTTTCTTATATTTTATTTGTGTATCAACTCCTTGATTTGATGAGTTCTTGACTTCAGAGACCAATATCAATTATCCTAATACTGTGTCATTGATGTGCTATAATGTAACCTCATCTAATTGCATTCAATTTATGTTCTATAGCTCAACTTCATCTAGTGCATTCATCTCTTTAAGCTGAATTCATCAAGATATCACAAATCTACCTCTACTTTGGCTTTCAGTGATATCACTTCTGTACTTTGCTAGCTCTACATTCTTATTAGTTATCTCTAGAAATTTTAGTCCGTATTTTGTTTCCTCATGTCTACAATCCTCTTCTCATCCTATTATTTTGTTTAGCTTGTTTTTGAGTACTTGTTTTGTTGTGTACATATCCTGGGCATTAATTTCTAATATAAAACATGTAATTATTGTGTATATGTTTTCTAGAGGGTATAGACCTAATATAAGTGAAGGTTTTCTTTCTGCTCTTTGAACTGTTTTATTCCAGGTTGGGCTTTATTTTATTTTTTGGTCATTTGCATGCCATTCCTGTACCCCACCTCTTTTGGACTATAGTGTATATTATGTAGCACGTCGTTTTTTTTATTTTGCTCAGTCAGTAGCTAGGTAATCAAACCAGTTCTGACACAGTAGGTGTGCGATGGGCTCTTGATTTTTTTTTCTCATTTTGTCTGAGACCTATAATCCATTATTGCAACCACCATTGCCACCACCTCACAGCAGGTGACTCTGATGGCTGGGTATGTTTTGTTCTCTCATTTGCTTAGGCTGAGTTATTGGCAGAGGTGGAAATAAACTTTTTGTTAGATAATCGAACTGACTTTCATTTTTGGACCTACTGAATATCACATTCCAGTGTTTACAGCATTTAGTTGGGGGTGTGTATACACGTGTGTAGTGTTCTAAAGGGGAATGCACTGGGGTTTTGAGTGACTTCTCCCTGTTCAATGTATCATTGTATAAGCTATGCTCCCATTGTCATGATCAATGCCATTGTTGATGTTCCCATTTGTTTCCTACTACTCCCCAATCAAGAAAGAAAGAAGAAAGATTTCTCTCCAAATTTAGGCATTGTATTAGTTTCCTCAGGCTCCTTTAACAAACTACCACAAATATAGTGGCTTAAATTAAGAAAAACATATCCTCCCATAGTTCTGAAGGCTAGAAGTCCAAAATCAAGGTGTTGGCAGACTCACACTTCTGAAGATTCTAGGGGAGAATCCTTCCTTGCCTCTGCCAGCTTTTGGCGACTCCTGGTGTTCCTTGCCTTGTGTCAATATAATTTCAGTCTCTGCCGCCATCTATGTGTCTTTTCCTACCTCTCATAAGACTTAGAACACAGCCTAACCCAGTATGATTTCATCTCAGTCTTTACCTTAATTACATCTACAAAGAGCCTATTTTCAAATAATCTCCCATTCTGAGGTTCTAGGTGGATATGAAATTTTGAAGAACAACTAGTCAATCTGTTACAAATATATTAGAGCTTTCAGGGCTTCAGCAACACACCACAGATTTACTGTGTCTGAGAGTGGGCCTCACCTCCCTACTAACGGCCTGTTCTGCAGATCCCTAATCTCTCTAGATTTGGTAAATTGTTCCTTCAGCCCAGGATGATAGGGTACTTGTCCATGTTGCTAGTCTTGAGGGTACAGCATCATTCTTGTTAGTTTCACTTAACCCTGCCTACAGCTGTATAAATAGTCACATTAGTAAACTATTCATGATTGCTACAATATGTTGTCATATTTGCTGCCTGAGTAGGATTACTGGTTGATTTTGCATCCTTGCCTTATAATTGATTTTAAAGGGACTATTTCTAATGTTTCCCCAGTGAAGATTCTGTTTTTATGGCATTTTCAGACATATTCTTTGTCACATTAAAGCCTTTTACTCATCAATGATGATGAGTAAATTTACAAAATGAGGAATTTACAATAACTTTGTATATTATCTATTTTTTCCTGCATGTATTCAGATGATTGGTTTTTCAACTCTAATCTGCTTTATATGCTTTTAGCGTGGGTTTTCTAGAAAACAGAGCCTGAAGCAAGGATTAAAATGCTTATGCTTTATTTGAGAGGTAAAAACTCAGGGCTGTGAGAGAGAAGGAAAACGGAAGCAAGGCAAGGGAAGATGGGCAGCTTTGTAAAGGGACAGATTACCATGCTGGCTACTGCTTCACGAGTAGTCAGACGGACACCCAGCAATTCTCTTGGTCATAGCTAGCATTCGTCAGTGTGAAGGACTTTTCTGAATGAGAATATAGAAAACTGTGCCTCAAAGTCCTCCACGGGAGGAAAGAAGATGGGGGATTCATCTGCCCAGATCTAGTCCCTCCTGCTGGTTAAAATTTACCTCACAGGAAATAAACAGCTCCATATATCCCAATGTCATCATCTAGTCCCTTTAATAGCAGCTCAGGGTGCCAAGTCCCATGCCCTGCTGTATAGAGTTCCATTCCATTCCAGAAGTATCAGGAGGGACCAGACACTCCAGGTACGTGCCTGGTTGGCTCAGCTCTGGGTGGTGGCCAAGGAGGAAGGCTTGGTACTCTCAGGGCAAATGACCCAACAGAGCCTCACAGTGACAGTTAAAGTCAGTGACACATTTGAGCCAAGGGAATCTGAGACACACAAGACTTCGGTCTGATACATGTTTGATAAATCACATTTATAAATCTTCTAATGCTAAATATTCTTTGGATTCCTGGAGAAAACCCAACTTGGTCACTGTGGCAGCCATGAAAATGTGGGCTCACATCTCCTGCTGCGGGCAGTGTGGGTCATTGCAGCTCTAGGTGCTGCTCTCTGGTCATCCCCACCTTTGTGTCATGGCCATGACTGTCTCCGCCGATGCTCCACCGATTATTCCGTCAGCGATTGAGCACAGTGGCAAGGCTAACAAGGGACTTCTCTAACGGATGGCTTTGGTGCCAGGGCTCGCCAGTCATCTGACAAAACTTTCTTAGAACTGCGGCAAGCCTGATGTTCCTTTCACTCCATTTCCGCCCTTCCTCTCTCTTTTAACATCTCAGTTGGAAAGTTCTGCTTTCCCCCTTTATCCTTCACAGGAATTTTCCTCACTACTATCCCTTGAACATCGTGTCCCATCTTGGTGTCTGCTTCTTGGAGGACATGATTAGCAGTCATAATACATTATCTGTTTTAATATGGTTAGATGTGGTTTACGACATTTTGTCCAGATTTTCATACCTCTTTTCCTGAGTGAAATAGATTATCTTCTGTCCTCATAGAGTCTTTGTCTGGGTTTAAATAATACTGTCCTTGAAGTTTGGTAGAATGTGTCTGGAAAACCATCTGGACCTGCTCTCTCTCTCTCTCTCTCCCGCTCTGTGTGTGTGTGTGAGGGTTTTAAACCGCTGTCCAATTTCTTTAATAATTATAGGACTCTTTAAGATTTCTATTTTGTGTTTATCTCAGTTAAGGAAAGATTCTTAGAAAACTTTTTAAATCCACTGGCAGAATGTTGCTGATAATATTATCTTTTCACGTTTCTGCTTTATCTGTAGTTATGCCAACTTTTTTATCATACTACATTTTCTCACTTAATTTTACCAGAAGTTTGTCTATTGTCAATTTGTAGTCTTGTTAATCAATTTTTGACTTTAACGTTTTCCATTGTATATACATATATTTTTTCTATTTTATTTCAACTATTATATTTTCCTGCTACTTTTTTGAATTTTTCTTTTTTTTTTTTTTTTTTGACAGAGTCTTGCTCTGTCACGCTGGCAAGAGTGCAATGGCATGATCTCGGCTCACTATAACCTCCACCTCCCAGGTTCAAGCAATTCTCCTGCCTCAGCCTCTCAAGTATCTGGGATTATAGGCACCTACCACCACGCCCTGCTAACTTTTGTGTTTTTAGTAAAGACAGGGTTTCACCACATTGGCCAGGCTGGTCTTGAACTCCTGACCTCAGGTGATCTGCCCGACCCTTTTTAAAAAAATTTTTCTAACTTAGATTTTATACTTATTTAATATATGCTTACCTTTATTCCTTTTTAATACAAATGCTTGACTAAATTCTCCTTAAGACTGCTTTTATTGTATTCTACCTCTTTGCAAACATTGTGCTTTTTCATTTGGTTCTGAGTAATAAACCATTTTTATTTTAGAATAATTTTAGAGTTACAGAAAAGTTATGAAGGTATTATAAGAGTTCTTGTTGGCTGCACGTGGTGGCTCCCACCTGTAATCCTAGTACTTTGGGAGGCCGAGGCAGGTGGATCATGAGGTCAGGAGTTCAAGACCAGCCTGACCAACATGGTGAAACCCCATCTCTACTAAAAATACAAAACTTAGCTGGGCATGGTGGCAGGCACCTGTAATCCCAGCTACTCAGGAGGCTAAGGCAGGAGAATCACTTGAAACCAGAAGGCGGAGGTTGCAGTCAGCCAAGATCGTGGCACTGCACTTCAGCCTGGGCAATACGAGCAAAACTGTCTCAAAAACAAAAAAAGAGTTCTTGTTAACTTTTGCCCAGCTTCCCCTATGTTAACATCTTATATATATGGTTCATTTGTCAAAACTTAAGAAATTAGCATGGTACAATACTACTAGCTAAACTACAGATTCTATTTGAAGGTCACCAGTTTTTCCAGTAACTTCCTTTTTCTATTTCAGGATCCAATCCAGAATACCACAATGCATTTAGTAGTTAGGTCTTCTATTTTTTTATTTTCTATTTTAATTTTTGTGAGTGCATAACAGGTATATATATATGTATGAGATACATGAAATGTTTTAATACATGCATGCAGTGTAAAATAAGCACATCACGGAGAATGGGGTATCCATCCTATTAAGCATTTGTCCTTTGAATTACAAATAATTCAATTACACTCTCTAAATAATTTTAAAATTTACAATTATGTTATTGACTATAGTCACTCTGTTGTGCTATCACATAATAGGTCTTATTCATTCTTTCTAACTATTTTTTGTACCCATTAACCATCCCCACCTTCCCCACAACCACCACTACCCTTCCCAGCTTCTGATAACAACCCTTCTACTCTCTAGACCCATGAGTTTAATGGTTTTGATTTTTAGATCCCACAAATGAGTGAGAACATATGATGTTTGTCTTTCTGTGCCTGCCTTATTTCACTTAACATAAGAATCTCCAGCTCCATCCGTGTCGTTGCAACTAATTGGATCTCATTCTTTTTTATGGCTGAATAGTACTCCACTGTGTATATGTACCACATTTTCTTTTATCCATTTATCTGTTGATGGACACTTATGTTGCTTCCAAATCTTAGCTATTATAAACAGTGCTGTAACAAACATAGGAGTGCAAATATCTCTTTGATATACTGATTTCCTTTCTCTTGGGTATATACCCAGCAGTGGGATTGCTGGATCATACAGTAGTTCAATTTTTATTTTTTTTAGGAACCTCCAAACTTTTCTTCATAGTGGTGTACTAATTTAGATTCCCACCAACAAGGTATGAGAGTTCCCTTTTCTTCACAACCTTGCCAGCATTTGTTATTGCCTGTCTTTTGGATAGAAGCCATTTTAACGGGGGTGAGATGATATCTCATTATAGTTTTGATTTGCATTTCTCTGATCAGTGATGTTGAGCGCCTTTTCATATGCCTGTTTGCCATTTGTACATCTTCTGAGATAGGTCTATTCAAATCTTTTGCCCATTTTTAAAAATTAGATTATTAGATTTTTTTCCTATAGAGTTGTTTGAGCTCCTTATATAGTCTGGTGATGAATCCCTTGTCAGAGTGGTAGTTTGTAAATATTTTCTCCCATTCTGTGGGTTGTCTCTTCACTTTGTTGATTGTTTCCTTTGCTATGCAGAAGCTTTTTAACTTGATGTGATCCCATTTGTCCATTTTTGCTTTGGTTGCCTGTGCTTGTGGGGTATTACTCAAGAAATTTTTCCCCAGACCAATGTCCTGGAGATTTTCCCTAGTGTTT
Source organism: Mandrillus leucophaeus (assembly GCF_000951045.1). Taxonomy (NCBI): domain Eukaryota; kingdom Metazoa; phylum Chordata; class Mammalia; order Primates; family Cercopithecidae; genus Mandrillus; species Mandrillus leucophaeus. The sequence continues at coordinate 4,851,968 of NW_012099543.1, forward strand.
CTTGTAGTCATTTCATGGTTTGAGGTCCTAGATTTAAGTCTTTAATCCACTTTTATTTGATTTTTGTATATGGCAAGAGATAGGGTTCCACTTTCAGTTTTCTGCATATGGATATCCAGTTTTGTAAGCCCCATATATTGAAGAGACTATCTTTTCCCCAGTGACTGTTCTTGGTACCTTTGTTGAAAATGAATTTACTGTACATGTGTAGATTTGTTTCTGGGTTCTCTATTGTGTTACACTAGTCTATGTGTCTGTTTTTATGCAAGTACCACACTGTTTTGACTATTATAGCTCTGTAGCTTAATTTCAAATCAGGTAATGTGATTCCTCCAGTTTTGTTCTTTTTCCTTAGGATAGCTTTGGTACCAGTTAGGTCTTCTTAGTCTTCTCCAAACTGCAAGTTTCTCCTTTTTTGTTTTTTTTTTGTGACCTTAACAGTTTTGAGGTATAATGGTCAGGTAATTTGCAGACTGTCTTCAATTTGGCTTTGTCTTACTTTTTCTCATTATTAGACTGCGGTTGTGGGTTTTGTGGCAGAGTACTACACAGGTGTAGTGCCATTATCATGTGTAGGGATACATAATAACAACATGACTTACTGATAATGTTAATCTCGATCACATGGTTAAAGTAATGTCTGTCAGGGTTTTCCATTATAAAATTACTATTTTTTCCCCCATTCTCTGGTTAGAACTAAATGACTAAATCCAGCCCACACTCAAGGGGAGGGGAATTAAGCTGCCCCACCTCTTGGAGGCAGGTAGCATGTGTATGTATATTATTTGAAATTATTTGGTATACAAAAAAAGGTATGCATTCAACCATTTATGCACATTAGTGGATTATTTATATTACATGGATTTTTTTATTCTTTGGGTTATAATCCAATATTATAATTTATTTTGCTGCTTAAAATTTCTAGCTTTGGTCATTACGGGCTCTTTGAAGTTGATGCCTGTGTCCTTTTGACATACCCCTACTTTTTAAAAATTAGCACTTTCTTTCTTTCTCCTCCTCATGACTCCTCAAATTTGTATTCTTATACCGCTTATATTTATCTAGATCAGAGAAAAAATATTTTTCCAGAGAGAAATTTTAGGCTAAATTAATAAAAGATGTTATGTTAGTCCCAGTTTTGATATTTATAGGAAAAATAAGTCTTACATGAATAAAAAGCAATTATACATTTTACATATTACCTTCACGGGAAAAATACCCAAAGAATTCAAAATTCATCAAAAATATCTGTTAATATGTTTGTGTTATTTTCATCCATCATATTCTGTAGAGGTTAATGACATATTGTTCCCCTCTTATTGGAAAAAGTCAGCTGGTTTAATTGTTAATTTTTTTGAAATTTCTTGGCAAGTCAGAGTAATTCATTTGGATTATCAAGAGAAATGTTCATAGTATAATGATCTGAATTCTGATTCTCACAAGTCATTAATCACTGAAACTGAACTGCATCCCACATCCACATTGGCAGTGAGAATAAATTTGCTTGTTTGTTATGATTATGGATTTGATTTCTCATCTCAGCACTTATAGAACTGGATGCCCTTCTGGTGCATCTCAAGGCTGATTTGAAAGCTTGAGAGACCATTGAGAATTGGATTTGGGGAAGATGTGAGTACTTGCTATACTATATTTTACTCTATGTGTATAAATTCCTTGAACAGAAAATTTTTAATACAACATTTAAAAGACATATTCAGTCATCATCTTTAGCACAAATGAAGTTTTGGCAAATGTATGCAGATACTAAAATACTATTTTTTGCATAAGCTTTTACCCTTCACCAAAATGCACTATAAATCTAGTAGAGGGTTATAACTTATAGACCCTCCACGTTGTTTTAAAGAAATATAGAATTAAGAACATTTACAGAAATCTGTTGTTTCTCACTTTACCAAGTGTAAATAGGGGTATGTGTCTGTATGTAGCATAGGTACTTAGGTATTAGAAATTGTTCTACTCATAACAAACTTATGATCTTTTTTTCAGCAGTGTGATTTGCAAGTTGTAGAGAACAACGCCTGGGAAGCTTGTCTTTCTGTGTTTTCTAATAAGCCTGTAATCATTTTGTTAAGCCCCTTGGGATGGCCTTTGTCTAACCTGCCTCTTGAGTAATCCCAAGTACTGGCACAACTTGACAAATAATAATTAAAGACACATGTAAATATGCCAACTAAATTTGGACCTATGTTTAATGCTTACTTATTTAGTGCACAGTGAAATATTTAAAGTGATGGCTAACATTTTGAAAACATCGTGTAATATCAAGCATTAGGTATTATTTACCCAGATATAAGAAGGAGAACATAGAGATTCAAGTGAGAAGAGCATCCTGGTAAATCAGCCTGTGCCAAAATTACGGATGAAATGAGCTGGATTCTTGATACTACCTTCAAAAATCCTCCAACTTTTCTAGAGCAAAGCTCTAGAAAAAGCTTATCCCTTTTCCTAGATTTAAGGTTGGGTATTGGGCACGAGAAAGAGTGTAGCCTTCAAGATTGGTCTTTTCCATAGTTGAGAACTAGAAACTGAGCTGGAGAAACCACACATGGTATATACACATTTGATTGCAGTAACTAGGGCCTGACATAGATTTGATTACTTCTATTTTAATCTAAAGAGATGTCTACGTCCCCAAACTAGTCTACTCTACATAATAGCAGAGAAAATGGACAAAACACAGCTGTTTTGGTAAGCATATCACTCACTTGGTATGAACAGAAGTGTGCAGATGTACTGTAGCGGTGTGTCAGTGCCTGCTTAACAGTTCTTGTTCTCTTTTCTGCCACATTGCAAGAAACCACATTTCCCAGACTGCCTTTCCCTCTGGCTTCTGTGTATGTTCAGCCAATGGCAGGCACAGGCAGAAAACGGGAGGGCTGGAGGAGAGGGGAGGGAAGAAGCCACGTTCCCCCTACTCACCATTCTCACTTCCTGAGGTGTCCTGGCAGAGGCTGCCTCTCTTCTGCATCCTCTTAGTGGCTCTAAATCCCCCCAGACAATCCTGACTGCCAACAGTACCTTCTTCTGTTGTCCCTCCAGCCTTGTGGGTTGTAGCAGCTTCTTTGTTACTGCTAATTTCTGGATTGCTTCACTCACCGCTATTGCTTCCCAGCCATCACCCACATGGCCAAGTTTCTGTAAGATAATAAATTTCTTCTTTATCAAAAACCTGTGGTGTTTCTGCTCCCTGGCTGGACCTTATAGACTACTAGCTATGTCAAGGGACGGGGATCAGTATGAACAGTAGGGCCTGTTGATGTCCTGCCCAGATCCCCTTTTCTAGGCAGGTGCACCCAAACTCCAGCTGCTGTGAGTGCTGGCTGCTAAGGACTTTTGTATGCACTCTTTTCCAGAGACTTACCTTTGCCCAGAGATGCCTGGGAAGCTATGATGTTTCCCCGGGGGCAGCCCATGCCCAACGACAGACTGATTTGAGGACAAGCTGGCCCCTCGCGGCAAGGGTGAGCAAGTCTGTGGTGTCACTCAGGTTCCAGTGCTCCTCATGCTATGAGATAGAGACCAGATCTCAGCCAAGCTCATTTTTTGCTTGGCATCTTCCCTTTCTCTGTCCTACTTCCTTGATTCCTTACAGTTTTCTCCTGAAAGCTCACCCTCAGTAATTCCACTGCATGATATTCACCATTTCTGGCTCTGCCTCAAGGGAACCTGAACTAAGCGTATATTTTACAGAGGGAATGGAGAAAATCTGTTTAATCTGGTAAGATGGGGAAATGGAGGTTGTGAACACAGCTTCAATATAGTGATGACGAAACTAAAAAAACGTAACAGCTGAACATTCTTGAGGAACGAACAGTTGTGGGAGGACTCAACGTTTTGAAATTAAGGCGAAAAGTGGTGCCTTACCCAAATTAAGGTCTGGAGAGACTAGTTTTCATGGCAAAAGGACAATGCTGTACTTCTGACCAGTGTAATGTGGCATTCCGAGAGTTTTCAAGAGTATCGATACCTGTGGGGTAGTTAGAAATGCAAGTCTGTTCTAAGACTAGAAATATACATTCTGTGAGATAATTATATAAAGACAGTTTTTCTCAGGCTTGAGTCATGCACAATTCTTTATTTTGGAAAAAGGCTGGTGTGGGCAGTCTTGTGATACCCATGGGCAGGACTACTGTGATTCAAGGGGAGTGAAACCAGCAATGAGGGAAAGTCAACACAGATGTGTTATTGATTGGATCCTGACCATTGGGAACTATGCTCAATCCTGGGGAGTTTTCTGGAGAACATTAGGAAATATGTTTCAGAACCATTCAACAAGGACAAGGAGTGGAAGCATTTATTCACCCTCTCCAGGGCCCCCACGGACGTTACCTCCTCTGTTTCTGGGTTGTGTGTGCATGTGTTGTGGGGGTGCTGAGAGGATTCCTGTGGTGCTCTCAATCTCCACTTCAGAGCTCTTTGGGCAGTGGTGCAGCATCAAGGCAAAGTGCCACTGACTGCCCCTGTAGCTGCCTGCTTGAAACCTTCACGGAACTGACTGCTACTGTGTGGCTGGAGTAAGAGGTGGACCAAGTAGGTTGAAGTCCTACTTCACAACGGGTGTCCCGTATGGACCCTACCTGTAGTTATACCCATGGGGTAGTGAAAAGTCTGGATCTGGAGTAAGGTCTGACTCTTTGCCACATAGACATTAACCTCTGTGACCTTGGGCAAGTCAGTCCTAACTTCCTAGTGTGGAAATCGAAGCCAAGAGTGTTCAGGAACTGAACTCTGAGCCATATGTCTTTCAGGGTTATAATGACTTCATCAGAGCCCCTCCTTTTTATCTCCAGACCCCAACTAAATCCTTCTAAATTTAAAATGCACAATTTAATTATCTTTGGGGACTACAGTCAATTCAGAGAGGAGGTATGACTTTCTCTTCTGAGTTCCATCATTCCTAGCAGTAACTCTAGTACACACCGTGATGCTGCATAATTGTATATAGCTTTACTTCTGCTATGTGGAGTTCAGATTGATTTTTTTTTTATCTTTGTGCACACGAACACTAGCAAACTGGCAATCTGCTGTACTAAGAGTTGTGCCTATGAATACTTGATACAGAGAAAGAGGTCAAAGGAGAAAGAGATGGAGGAGATTGGGGGAACAACTGTAGCACTGCATTCCATATTCTTGTGAGCACCTACTCTTGTCAGGAGGAGCAAGGCAAATCCATGATCCTATACTGTCTCTTAAAAGAAAAAAAAAAAAAAACTTTTCCTACTCCTACATCCTTAGGCTGACCTTTTTTTTTCCATTTTGTGGATTCCTTCCCCTTTTGAATCTGTTCTTGAAGTTATCGAAATTAATTGCTTCCCAATTTTTAAATAGGATAAGAATATTGTTGGGCAGTGAGGAAGGTTGGCAGGGATGGGGAGGGGTTTTCCTGACCCCAGATGCCTCAGGGATGGGCCTGACCACACCACGGCTCTTCTCTCCATGTCACCTGCAACCTCCCCAGTCAAAAGGACAGCTGAAAAGACAGGGGAGGGTGAGGAGACGGTGGTAAGATGTGAACAAATATTTGTGTACCTATTATAGAGCCAGACATTTTACTTCATCGGTTGATGTGAGGATGAAATACATTATTTTTATCCACTGCCACCTTGAACTTCCATTTCACCAGGGAGGAAACAGTTGAAAGATGATTGTATTATGAGTCATCTCATTTGTAACTTTTGGAGCCGTAAGTCAAAGCCAAGCCTGGCTCCAGAGCCCACGCTCTCGCTGCTTCCTGCTAAAACACCCACTGAGTTGACCCCGAGGCTCAGGTGTCACCACTGTGGAAGAAGCCTGCCACTCTGAATTGGGATTTTTTCCGCTACTTATCTGACTAGAAAGTTTGCTGTGCCTACTAAGCAAGATATCAAGCTCTGGGCCAAAACTTCTTTTCAGCTCTTCGGAAGAACAAACACCCTTATTTTCCCAGATGGGTGGCAAATGGTGCTTTTGTACCCACGTTAAACATTTTATCAGAGGTTCTCACCCTGTGAAATTAAATTCAAGGGGGCTCAGCAAGTGTGTGCCAGGGGTGCATCCTCTTGCCTCTCTGCCCTTAGAAGAGCCTTGAGTTCAGAGCTGAGCCCTGGGTGCTCCATAAAAGTGCTGTACCTGCTGATTGAGCCCTGCAGCTTTGCAGACAAGAACTTCAGCTATTGGAGAATCCTCAGATATGACCAAGATGGTTCCCATTCCATAGAATGGGAAATACAGTCTCTTATAGCCTAATGTGTGTCCAGGGTCCATGTCAGTGTACTTTCTCAGAGCAATTACCCTATCATTGCAGGTGATATATGTCTTAAAGGAGTCATTAAGCCAATTAGGATATATTGCCTTCTGTATATTTTGTGCTAAGTCCTCTTTATTAGAAAATAATCAGAATTTGAAGCTTGATTCATGCTTGGCCCAGTTTTAAGTATTATTTACCAAACTAGAGATAGCTACTCTAATCCATTTAGGATGTTAAGAGCAGACCTATAGAAGCCTCATGGGAGAATAGAGTCATGATGCTTGTTCAAAATCTTTGGAAAGCACCCCAGCTGGCAGCTGGCTTTTCTTGGTATTTTAAAAGGGCATATAATAAGCATAAATAGAAGTATATGTGGTGGTTTTCTTATGGTTGTTTGTTTTTAATCTAGAATGCTATACCTTGCGTTTTCTTTTATCTTGATTTTTCAAACGTCTACCTCCTTCACAAGCCTGATCTATTTGTGTGGTTTATATGTGTTGGATGTTTATTTGGGTAATCTAAGGTAGCAGAAGAGGAATATATTTAGTCATCTAACCTTTACAATAAGGAACATTTGAAATGTCAGCATTTTATTTCAGGAACAGGTGAGCTATTGCATTATAAGGCTTTTATTTATTTATTTATACCCTACATCTTTCTGAAATTTGAAACAGCTTATGACAAACAGTAAAAAAAAAAAATGAAAAAAAAAAGATGAAAGAGGAAAGAGTAAATATTCCAGCCAGAAAAGTCAACATAGTTGCTGTGATGCAGTATAATCCTGTGTCTAAGATTCTTGGAAACAGGGCAAGATGAGAAACAAATTATAAAATCTTTAATATTCAGAAAGAAGGGAAAAAGTTCCTCTGGTTAAAAACAAGTACTAAGGTGGCCAGATACTGGGTCAGGTGCCAGAGGCAAAACTACATAGGCATGAATGCTGTTCCCATGAAGCTCACAGTCTAGTAGGCAAGATAAATATTAAATCTATTGATGTATAACTAATTATGCTTTGCTTTTGTATCATTTATGGAAAAGTAACAGTTCCTAAATTTGCTTAAATGTCTCTGACTTAGAATCATTCCTTGACTCCCCAGTCAGAGACCTGAAAGATTAAAAGGCATCATCCAGGTTCAGAGACTAAGAGAAGTGATGGCGTAGGCTGGAGAACCTGCAGACAACTGGTGTACCTAGGAAGAGTGTGGCCCAGAGGATGCTAGAAAGGCAGAAAGTGACAGCTAGGTCAACCACATCCCAATGCACTGATTAAGCTTTACTTTATGAAAGGAAAAATATGGATTTAGGTAAACAGCTTTTATTTCTCCAGAAATATTGGCTTTTATTTTGATATTACTATGCTTATTAAACTGCACACTTTAGGCCCTATTTTTTTTTTTTTTCCAAATAAAACTTGGCAACCTTATGTCAGTTCCCGAAAACCATTTTCTTTCGGAATTTAACTGGTCCATGAAATCCAAAAAGCTGTGAACATTGGTCCACTAAGACCCTCAACAAATATGGCTGGAGAGATAGGAGGACAGAAAAAGTTTAGAGGTGAAGCATGACTTAGTGACAGGATTTCTTCAGGGGACTAAGTTAATGTCTTCTAAGCACAAAATCATGGCTGTCATGGACAGTTATCAAGATTGAACAGTGTACTAGGCTTATGGGGTAAATAGAAATTGTAATCCAGTCCTGGTTCTTCTCACCAAATCATGTACCATGGTAGGAGGCAGGGTCTACATGGAAGAAGGGGAGCCTTTTGTCTTTATAGGAAGACACTGTGGCCAGTGACAGCACATATTCTTCCTGTGATCCAGCTTAATCCAAGGATAGAGCTTAACGAGTCTGTGGAAGTGGATATACGGTGTGCAACTAGGATCTCTGTGACATTTCCAACCAGGATTTTTAAAAGTATACACATATTCTTCATCATCCTCTAGCAGTGCGGTCTAAAGTCCCAGCTGTTGCTGATTAATGATGGATATACAGGCTTTATAAATTAGGCAGGCAAGTGGAGGAGTGAACAGCAGTGAGGGAAGAAGGGAACATCTAGATGTCCCAGCCCTTGAGGTTGGTGCTTTATTATTTTACATAGGCAGGATGTAAGTTTACTAATAGAATCCTGATTAATCAAATCTGTAAGAGGGTGAGGTGGCCTAGGATAGTAGGGAGATTACTGCTTTTTTTTTTTTTTTTTCTTTTTGAGATGAAGTCTCACTATGTCACCCAGGTTGGAGTGCAGTGGTGCAGTCTCAGCTCACTGCAACCTCCGCCTCCTAGGTTCAAGTGATTCTCCTGCCTTAGTCCCCCGAGTAGCTGGGTTTACAGGTGCACGCCACCATGGCTGGCTAATTTTTGTATTTTTAGTAGTGACAAGGTTTCACCATGTTGGTCAGGCTGACCTCGAACTCCTGACCTTGTGATCTGCCCGCCTCAGCCTCCCAAAGTGCTGGAATTACAGGCGTGAGTCACTGTGCCTGGCCCGGGAGATTACTTATTAAAGAAAATACTGTCGGGCGTGGTGGCTCACACCTGTAATCCCAACACCTTGGGAGACTGAGGCGGGTGGATCACCTGAGGTCGGGAATTCGAGACCAGCCTGACCAACATGGAGAAACCCCATCTGTACTAAAAATACACAGTTAGTCGGGTGTGGTGGCATATGCCTGTAATCCCAGCTACTCGGGAGGCTGAGGCAGAGAATCACTTGAACCAAGGAGGCCGAGTTTGCGGTGAGCTGAGATCATGCCACTGCACTCCAGTCTGGGTGACAGAGCGAGACTCTGTCTCAAAAAAAAAAAAAGAAAGAAAAGAAAAGAAAAAAAATCAGTATTAGCTTTGACTATAGCCGATTTTGAATTTGGTCCTTATGGAACAATAGTTTTCTTCAGACCTCATTACAAAGCAGAGTAGAATGGTTCTAGACGATAGCTTTTCATGGAGGGTATAGCCAGTCATCATCAATGGCCATGGATAAAATCCTAACTAAAAATTCTACTTTGACAAACATGGTCTCCTAAATATGTCTACCAGGACGCATTAGCTGCAAAGTGCATCCATCCATCCATGGGTTACAGGGTAAACTGACCTTCTCCATGGAGTCCTCTTATAATTCACCAATTATGTTGGAAACTGTGCTGAAAACAATGCCTGCGCTTAGCTAATGCTCAGTCTAATTCCTGGAAATACGCAGTCACCCAAATTATTTTCCTTTTCCCCCAACATCTTTTTCTTCAGATTATACTAATTCATGTTCATTGAGGAAAAATTAGAAAATAGAGAAGAAAAAAAATCATCCACAACTCTATTGTGTAAAGAAACAACACTAACATCTTATTCACGCTGTCAAATATTTTCCTACCCACATGTATTTTGTCTGTGTCTGTCTTTAACTAAGATATAAGTTGTGTTGATCTTGCTTCTTACAACCTACTTTAGATCAGCTTTACTTCCATCCTACACCATATGGAAGTGCATTCTCCAAGATTCCTGGAATTCCTCAGAGATATATATTTATCTTTGTCTCTTTGTCAGCATTAGTTATGACATCTCATTTCTTTCATTTTGTAGCTATTTCCTTATCTCCACTTTGCAAATAGCTCCATTCTCCCAAACACATACAACATCACTCACAAGGCGGCCCTAAATTCTTTGACCACTGACTACCTGGTTCCTATGCTCTTTCTCTGTTCCTTCTCTCTTCTCTTCTTACCTTCCCACATCCGAAATTCCTGTTTATTTCTTATTTATGGTACCTCAGGAACATGCCTTAATGAGGTAGTTCAGAATATGAGGGCCTGGATGGGAAAGAGGCAAAGACCCTAAAAGAAATTGTAGTGATAGCTAGTAAAACACTTTTTTTTTCTCACACCACATTATGTGCTTGACAAAGACGGATAATAGTCATGCCATATTCACACTGAAACCCTCACCTACCTTAGCTATATTGTTGAAAATAGATTTAAGCTAATTTGGTCATTTTACAGTCATCAGGTTCTTTTTGTTAGTTATGTTGTTTCCATCGATTAGATTATCTGTAAGGGCACTCATAGTCTCTACTAAGTGCTTCGGCTCAGTCTGAGTTCTGCCAGTCACTATAGCAATTGTGAAAATACTCAGCCTCCTGCTCTGGGAGCTTAATTGACGGGCAGTGCAAGCTGTTGAACCTCTGAATCTACTGCTTCATTTACACTCAGGTCATGCTTCCCATGGCTGCTCCCAGCTCCCAGCCAATCACTGAGCACACTTCGGGTTATTAATGCAGGTCCCTTATGGTAAGTATTGACTCCTCTCTTTTATGACCTTGGCATACAACTTCTCCACTGGTCAGGCTGAAGCTTTCTTGGAACCCCACTCTAATCTGAGACTCTTCCCACTTGCTCTTCCTTCCTCGACTCTTTTACAAGTGTTAGAACTTTATTATGGTCTTAAGCTTCTTCTTGCCTTCTTCAGCTCCCTCTCCTTGTCCTTCTTGGATATTCTACCAATAAATTTTCTGCAATAATTCTGTCTTGGCATCTGCTTCTCTGAAGAACCCAAAATAATACACACACATTTAGCAAGTGACCATAAAGAGTCATAAAATCCGTTCTTGCAAAACTTGGTGATGTACCAAGCTCATTTCTTTTAGGTACTTGAAGGTCCTTTCATGACAAGTTTACTAGAGGCAGACACTAAAATATTCTTGCTAACTGCTCTTGTGATTTCTATCATACTCCTATTAATGCAAGAGCAGATGTGTCTGTACATTTTACCAACAATAAAATATTTTGAGTATCTCTTTTGCTAGTTAGCAAACCTGATACTAATGGAATTAGTTCTCATTGAAGTACTTGTAGTAGCTGCTTCTGAAGCACAGATTTGTGGAGTGCTTGCTCTGAACAAGATTCTTCAAATATCAACTAACCATCCCTGGGGAGCAGATTCAACCCGTGCATGCATGTACATATCACATGGCCTATGCATATTTGAAGTAAATTTCAGTATAATGTCGACTTTACCCATGTCAGTAAACAGCAGCATGTCATGACTGCATAATGGTCAATTGCATGAATATCCCACTTATTTTAATAAATTCTGCAAGATAGGGTATTTTGGGCTCCTAAGTTTTCACTGTTTCTGATTTAGCAAATCTGTATACTTTGCACAGTGTCCAACTTTTCACAGACTATTTCCTAGAAGAATTATTGGCTTAAAAAGCATGGCCAATTTTAAGGTTTTTGATATTTGTTGCCAAGAAGTCAGCCAGGAAGTTTGTTCCAATTTACACTTCAACCATTTCTATATGAGTAGGCTTATTTCTTTCCCTTTTATTTTCTGCATGTGAAATTATCTGTAAAATGTAGAGTCCAAAGAACAACAGAAAAAAAACCTAACCCTTGAATCCTCCACCAAGGTTATGAAATAGAATTTACTAAGTTGGTGCAAAAGCAATTGCAGTTTTTTTCATGACTTTTAATGGCAAAGACCATGATTACTTTTGCACCAACCTAATAGAATCCTCCTGCGTTTGCTGATTCTTGTCATACTTCTTCGTGGCTCCCCTCTTCACAGGTAAATCATCTAGAATTTAGGGTTATGCATTCCCTTGGTTTTCTTCAGAGTTTTGATAGTTTAATGATAGAGTGTGTGTGTATATATAACTATATGTAGCCCTAAATATTATACAGATTTTTAAAATGTGGGCGGCAAATACAAAGCTAGTTGTGTGAGGAGAGCGTGATCACCACTGTTAGGTAAAGGTGTCTAGGACAAGATGAATCTGACAGTCTTCTGCATCCTGGGACTTTATAAGGGGGCTTTCTGGTGTATTCAGAAGGAGAGACCATGAGGCTCACCACAGTCCATACATTTGCAAGGACTGTAATGCAAAGCAGGTACTAACCACGTGATCAGTGGGAGTGGCATGAATTACCCTGGGTTTCTTGCTGCTAAGCTTGTTCCAGCTCACAGAAGTCAGTGAAAACAGAACACTTTGGTAGAATGAATAAATGTCCACAGCTGATTTAGGCAGCAGGACCTGGAAGAAAGAATAAGGAATTTATTAGCAAATTGTTAAGATCACTAGATTTGTATCTGGACCAGTCTCTCCAGAACATTTCTCCAGGTGTTTAAAAAAAAAAAAAAAAAAAGACTGTGCCAAAGCAGTGGGGATCATGGTCCTAACAGGGTGAGGCATGTCCTTTTAGATTCACTCTTCTCCAGTCTGGTCCAGATTCCAGCTAGCATTTTGGAATGTCTGTTCACCATCCTCCTAGGAATCCCTTTACTCCTCTTCTCTTTTGAACTAATTTCCTGTATCACATCATCATCTTGATTTGTACTTATATTTTGGTGGAGCACATTTTCCCATAGCTTCTTGAAAAGAGAGGATGGGTAATACATTTATTTTGTTTTTGAGATAGTGCATGTCTGAAAATGTCATTCTGTCCTCCCAAGTTTGGGAGTTTGACCATACTTGCAGGTTACAAGTAATTTTTCTTTAGAATTCTGGATGTGGTTGCATTTTCTTTTTGCTTGCAAGTCATGCTGTTGCAAAGTCTGAAGCCAGTATGATTCCTGGCCCTTTCTATTAGCTTTTGTCTCCTGGAAGTATGGACTCTTCTTTTTCCCTAGTTTTCTGAGATTTCAAAATGGAGTATCTTTGTGGGAATGCTTTCATCCACCACTTTTATTCAGTAAGCTTTTTTTCAGTAATAGCAATTCATTTATTGTTCTGGAAAATTTTCTTAAATACTTTTGTTTTCTACCCTGTTTCCTGTTTTCTCTTTTTTTATAGATTTTTTAGAGTTGTCATCTGATTTTAAAAATATTTTCTGTTTATTTTCTGCCTCTGTGTCTATTTACTGTCTAGAAGACATTCTCTACTTTATTTTCTAACCCTGTTAATGACTTCTGCTCTTATGTTCTCAATTCCAAGATGTCTTTTCTGTTAATTTCTTATGCCATTCTGTTGCCTTTTTATGAATGTAACATTTTCGTATCTCTCTGAAGATGTTAGTTATAGTTTTATTTCATTTGGTTTTGTTGATTTTCACCCTCGCTTGCTTACATATTTTTATTTACTCCAGGATGTCTTTTTGTAAGGGAGGTTGGTTTTGTTTATTTCTGTCTTCTGTGCAGCTTTCCTCAGGGTATCTGGTAATCCCTCAATGACTGCTTAACATTAAGAATGAAGGAAGCTTGTTGGAGGCTCTCAGAGCTTGGACTGTGGGCCATGCCTCTCAGGTGGAAGTCACTGTAGGGTGATGTAGGCTGGGGGATAGGCTGGGTCTCTGGATTCAGCATTAGATATCTGTTTGATAAACTAGTCTTAACCTCTACCTTAACTCTAATCTGTGCCTGGACCATCAATTCACACATTATTATGCTTTGTTTCTCCATGGAATAAGCCTCCAGATTTCTCCAAAGAAAGGGACAATGTTCAGTAAAGTGGAGTGCAGGACAGAATCTCGGGGGTTTAACTTCTTAAATAGTTTAATAGAGTCTGACTCCTTTTTTTATCTTTGACTGCTGAGAGCTTTCATGCCCACCTCTTCCTTCCTCTTCTGCCCCATATTTCAGCAAGCTGGTAAGAAAGCTGGTGCTGCACCCTGGACACAGCAGAAAGTACAACCTATGTGGGAGAGTGGATTTTCCCTCATCCCACCCCCTACCTATGATAAAAACCAAGCTGCTTATTCTCATTTTCACTTTCAAGACATTCTCAAGCCCATTCCAGACGAGCCTGGGTGTTGTCCTACTATGTTTAGAAAGTTCCATGATGTAATACAATGTGTTCTCACCTCTTGGTGTGTGCATGGCGTCATCAGCCAGGACATCTCACCTATTAATTGGGAGGGGGCCATCCCACCAGTGTTAGATGGCTATAAGAAATAGCTTTCCTATGAGGTTTTCTTATCTTGGTCTTTTTTTCTTTTTCACTACCAGTTCCAAAGCAGTTCCTATGTCTTTTGAGTACTACCTGGTACGAGTTGGTGGACTTCCACATTTTCCGATGAACTAGAGACTCGTTTTCTTGGGTCTACTAAGTCAGTTACCACTTGCCCATTTTTCTCTAGTTTCGAAAGTTTTGCTGATTTTTTTTTTTTTTTTGCCTCTCCTCTTTTCCTACTTTATCCATTTCTTTAAAAAAAAAAAAAATCCTTCCCATAGTGGGGGGTCTGTGGTTGGGGGACAGTGAGGTGGGGATGGTTAATGGAATAGAAAGAATGAATAAGACCCACTATTTGATAACCCAACAGGGTGGCTATAGTCAATAACTTAATTGTACGATTTTAAGTAACTAAAAGAGTATAATTGGATTGTTTGTAACTCAAAGGATAAATGCTCGAGGGGATGGATATACCATTCTTCATGATGTGATTATTTCACATTGCAGCCCTGTATCCAAACATCTTATGTACCCCATAAATATATACACCTACTGGGTACCCACAAAAATTTTTAAAAATTGAAAACAAAAATCCCTTCCCTAAATTTTTATTGAGTTAAGGAGATGAGAAAGAAAATTAGAGGCATGTATTTAAGCTGCTGTCTTAACCCAGAAATCCTGAGTGGGCTCATTTCTTCACACCTTGTCAACAATGGGTGCTTTTCCCATTTATTTAGTAAATGGATTTCCCTGAAATCCGTACTATGTTCTAATCGCTTTGACAACTCAGATTATCCATATTATTCGACTCTGGTCTAAACTACTTGTTCATATGACTAAAAGTCTAAAGGACAATTTCATGATTTGTGGCAGATTCTTAAATTTAGCCATTTGGTTTACCCTAAATTTGCTTCCATTTTTTAGTAGTGCTCTATTGTAATGCAGATGGAAAACATCACAGTGTTCTAAAAGGGAGCGGAAATGAAAATGAATTATCTATACCTATCTCCACTCCACTTATGTGAGGGAAATTGAAAGATAATCACTTCATGGGTATCCATTTAAAATAAAAGCCACTTTTCTTTTCTTATTGGTTGTGAAAATTCAACCCATCTTTGGAACAAATTTAGCAGTGATTTACAATTTTTGGTTAAAAATGCCAGACTTAAGATTTCAAAATGCAATCCTTTGTTAGAAAACAATGATTTCATCAAATGGTAACTCTGCTTTGTCTTACTAGTTAATTCACAGGTTGGTGAATCTTTATATTATTAAATGTAATTCAAAGGTTATTTTCACAGTAAAAGCATACAGAGAAAAATTAGCCCCTGCCTCTCATAAATACCAGAGTCCTAGTCTCCCCTCTCAGAGGCAGTGGGCTAGATTAAATTTATTATTACATATGTTTTGAGAAATGATTTATGTGAGTACAAGCATGTATATGAGTATGTGAGCTTTTTTCATATAACAAGAGCATACCATTTTTTCTGTTCCATGCTTTGTTTTATTAACTATACATTTCTGAAGATTTTACTATATCAGCACATTTAGATCTTCCTTATACTTTTAATATTTTTGTGAAAATAGAATAAATACAGAGAAGTGCACAAAATATAGCTAAATGAATCAACACAAAATAAAAGCCCATGAGATAACCACCTGGTTTGCCAGGCAATCAAGCACGCCTAGGCTTTCACGAGGCTCCTTCATGTCCCCTCCAAGCCACGACCTTCTCTCTCTCTGCCAAAGGAAAACACTTTCTAGCTTCTATGGTAATCCTGTCCTTGCTTTTCTTTAGTATTGTACCTAAGTATGCATCCTTAAACAGTACAGTTAAGTTTTGCCTGTTTTCAGAATGTCAAGTAATTCAAATCATACAGTATGAGTTATTTTGTGTCTGACTTACTCAGTGCTTTCTATTCATCTCATCTATTCTAGGGCTTTTATATGCTCCAAAATTTTCCTTCCTTCTGGGCCTTGCTGCAAATTTGTAATTCTGTTTTTCCCCCTACCTCTTTAGAAATTATACATTCTATAATTCTTTTACTTATGAACCACAAAATTATGATATACCTCATTGGTTCTTAAAATCTTACATTAATTGGTACTTTATACTTTTCATGGGCAATGAAAAGATTCTATATTCCTTTTAGACAGTTCACTTTTTTTTAGCCCCTTCTAAAGCCTTAAGCCATTATTGGGTACTTTAATTCTGTCTTTAAAATATGAATGTCAGTGTGTTTTATTTATGTTTAAAATTCTTATATTTAAAACCTTATTATTGTCATTAATCTCATTTATTTTTTTAGAAAGACATTTATTCAGTGTCATGCTCAGACTATTAGATTTAGAAATATACAGCATGGGTGCAAAAAACAAAAAACTACATAAACCCTATGTTGGAATGCTTTCAACTTTCCACAAACAGAAACTAAAATAACCTCTTATGCAATTAGTCACAAATACAGTTCTTCAGTTTTTTGCTGATACATGTGAGTATTGTCTTAAATGTGTCTTCTTTGCAGCAGCTAGGCCCTGTCACCACTGTGCTTGGCTGAATTCACAAATCTACTGTAACCTGTACCTCACCTGTCACTTCTCTGGCTCTCCTCTCCTGTTAAGCTTTACTTCCTGGCAATAATTAAAACCTTCTGCTACGATTGCTACTGGGACCATCATAGCCATCTTGGTTTTGTAGTTTGGCAAAGTATTGGCCTCCCCCACCATAGGAACCAGAGTTTCTGCCTGGTTCCCTACCTTCATAGGCCCAAAATTTGAAGATTGATTATTACAATTGCCAAAAACCATTATAACTTTCTCTACCTTCAAAACTGTTTCTATCTACCGAATCTACAATAGCCATGCCCACAGCCACCATATCTACCACCACCGTGGCTGCCACCAAAACCACCACAACCACTGAAGTTTCTGCTACTACCAAAGTTGGCATTCCTACCAAAACTACCTCCACGACCACCACTTATATCTCTAGAACTACTTTGACCTCTTTGGCCGGATGAAGCACTAGCCATATCTTGCTTCAATAAGGCTTTCCTTGTTTCACAATTGTGGCCATTCACAGGATGGTATTTCTGAATGACAATATTATTCAGGGAGTCACAGTCATCAAAAGTTATGAAAGCAAAGCCTCTCACCGCTACCTCAGTCAGTCATGAGTTCAATCACTTTAATTTCCCATAGTGCTCAAAATAATTTCTTAGGTGATGGTCTTCAGTGTCTTTTTTTAATGCCACTACAATCTCTTTCACAGTTAAGTGGTTACCGGGTCTCTGAAGATCTTCATTTGAGACAGCCCTGTTTGGTTCCACAACTCTTCCATCCACCTTGTATGGTGTATTCATCCATTTTCATGCTGCTGATAAAGACATACTCAAGACTTGGTAATTTATAAAGAAAAAGAGGTTTAATGAACTTACAGTTCGACATGGCTGGGGAGGCCTCACAATCATGGCAGAAGATGAAAGGCACATCTTACATGGCAGCAAGCAAACAACAAATGAGAACCAAGCGAAAGGAGTTTCCCTTTACAAACCATGAGATCTCGTGAGACTTACGCACTACCACGAGAACAGTATGGGGAAAACTGCCCCCATGAATCAGTTATCTCCCACTGAGTCCCTTCCATAACATGTGGGAATTATGGGAGCTACAATTCAAGATAAGATTTGGGTGGGGGTACAGCCAAATCATGTAAGATGACTTTGCATTCATGGCTATATCCAACTCCATGGTGACATATGGGACAACCCAAAACCCCTGGAGTGCTTGGTGTTTGAGTCTCTCATTGCTACACAGTCCGTGAGAGTTCCCATTGCTCAGAATGGCTCTAGAAATGCTCATCAGTTATTTCGAAGATCAACCGTGTGAGGAAAAGTTTCTGCAGCTGTTCAGGCTTTTTGGCTGCTATGGAAAGAGAGACTTCAATGATGCTTCTGCAGCAACATCCCTGGGGAGAAAGCTAGTCTACTTATTTAAATTTGCCCTATACTCATAGCTCTTTATCACTTCCTGAATTTGAGCTTCCCCTGCCCTATATTCATAGCTCTTCATCCCTTCCTGAATTTGAGCTTCCCCTGGTATCATTTTCCTTCTACCTGAAAAACACGCCTGTAGCATTTCACTTAGTGCAGTTCTGCTGGTTTCAAATTATGTTTTGTGTGTCTAAGAATTATTTCACTTTATTCTTGAAATCTTTTTGCTACAATTTTGGGTTGGAAGTTATAATTTGGGGGTTGCAATTTTGGGTTGGAAGTCATTTTCTTTGATCACTTTGAAGAAATTTTTCTCTCATCTTTGGCTTCTATTCCCTCTGTTTAAAAGGCAGGTATTTGCCTAATTGTTGCTCTTTTGAAGGCAACCTGCCTTTTTTGTTGTGCCTTCTGACTGCTTTAAAAGTTTCTTTCTCTTTGGTTTTTAACATTTTCAATGAGGTACCTGGTTGTTTATCTTGTTTGAGGTTTATAGGGCTTCTTGAATCTGTGAATAAATGTCTTTCAGTTTTGGAAAATTGTCCTTCATTATTTCTTCAAATAATTCCTACACATTCTCTTTTCTTTTTCTTAGGATTTCACTTATGCCTTCTCACTGTGTCCTCTGTTTCTCATCTTTCTTTCTAATGTTTCCATCCTTTTGTTTCTCTTTGCTTCATTCTGAATACTTTCTTACAGATCAATATCGAGGGTACTTGTTCTCTTTAACTGCCTAGTAGGCTGTTAAATCAATCTTCTGTTGCTAATTTCAGTTATTTCCCAGTTCTTGTAGTTTCTGTTTGGTTCTTTATCATGGTTTTCAGCTCTCCGCCAAAATTGTCTATCTTGTCTTGTCTCTTTGAACAAAAAAAGTATGGTTAAAGTCTATATCTAAAAACTAACATCTGAAGTGCATGTGAGTTTTATTTTCAGTTATCTGTTTGATTGTTTTCTTGTCTCCAAGTGCCTGGCTATTTTTTACTGTGTGTCAGACATTGTATTTGCAAAAATGTTGTAGAGGCTGGCACGGTGGCTCATGCTGTAATCTCAGCACTTTGGGAGGCTGAGGTAGGTGGATCACCTGAAGTCAGGGGTTCGAGACCAGCCTGGCCAACATGGTGAAAACCTGTTTCTACTAAAAATACAAAAATTAGCAGGGCATGGTGGCAGGTGCCTGTAGTCCCAGCTGCCTGGGAGACTGAGACGGGAGAATCACTTGAACCCGAGAGGCAGAGGCTGCAGTGAGCTGAGATCATGCCACTACACTCTAGCCTGGGCAACAGAATGAGACTCTGTCTCAAAGAAAAAGAAAAAAAAGTTGTAGAAGTAATTTTCAGCTTGGTATAATATTTTCTTCCAAAGGGAATTTGTTTTTATTTTGCTAGTCATCTGGGGCATTGATACTCTGGGATTACCTTAATCTAATTTTATCCACACAGCATGTAGGAGAATACTAACCCTGCACAGATTGTGATGGTGATGTAGAATATACTAAAGCCTAGAAAGCACCTCTTCTGGCAAGTAGGGAGATACACAATGAGGTTTCAGTATTTTCTGTGCAGCTATTTATTTGAAAATTACTACATGACCAGGAAACATTTCAATTGTTTTGCAAATATTATTAACGTAATTCTTATAACAGTGATTTGGAGGTGAATATTATTATCCCTCTTACTAGATGTGAAACTGAGGCAAAAAGGAGTTAGGTAACTTGGACAACAGTACACAGCTTTAAATAGACCTGGGCTCTGAATCCAAGTAGTAAGACATGATGCTGTTGAGGTGAATTTAGACTTTGCACACTATATTATTCTGAGAAATGGTAAATTTTGGAATTATGGGGGAGGGCAGTTAGGAGTGGCATTTTTTATTTTGATAATTATAAATTTCGAACTGCATTATCTATGTGCCACTTTGATAGTGGTACTGGGGTGTTTAGGAGAAAATTGCAATAGTAGTTGTTATATAGGGAAGGGGACATGCCAGGAAAGATCTCAATTTGTGTTCAGTCATTGCTGCAGTTCAGAATTGGGAGGAGGCGGAATTGTGGATTAAGTGTGGGGTCTCTAAAGACTCTTTTGCACTGAGAGCAGCAGTATGAAGAAATTACATCTTAGAATCAGAGTTTGTGCTGGATTCATGCGTGGGATTTGTTGATTGTGTTTCTCTCTACAATGACTGCTCAGGCTGCTTCAGCATGAACAGTTGGCTCAGTACCCAGAGAGTGTTTGATTAGCTAAGTTAGGATGCAAAAAGCCACACACTATAGAGGAAATTTACCCTGGAATAAATGTAGATCATTTAGTCAAATTGCTATATTCTCAGCATGTTAAGACATCCCTGGGAGAAAATGCCACAGGAGCTTTCGTAGAAGTACAAGTAAACAGAACTTACTTTCCAGGAAACCTGAAAAGCATGACCTAACATGTGATTCAGGATCAGCCAACATGACCTTGGAGGAAAAGAGGTCCTAAAAAAGGAAACATCCTGAGTGAGTCCTGAAACTGATCCTATAGAGAGTTTTATGAGTCAAAACCCTTGGTTGCAAGTGAACAGAAATCAGATTCAAGCCTAATCAGAGGCATAAAGTGGGGGAGGGGTGGCCAACAAAAATTACTGTCTTTGGCTTGACTACGTTGCATGTCGGTATAAATTTGTGCTTGCTGGAGTTGGAAAGAGAGACCCAAAATGTTTTCAGCAGGTCTACATATACTTTAAAGATTCTGAACTTAAAGGGGAGTGGAGGAATGTATTGGCTCATGATACTGGGAACAACAGGCATGGCACTAATTCACACCTGACTGGGTCCGGTCCAGAGGCTGAAAAATTACCACTGCTGCTCTTGCCTCATCACCCACTTTTGGTGTCTGCCCCTCTCTTTGTGGGTGTGTTAACTTCCGCTGCACCTGTGCTTCTCCCATATTGCTATGGAAGAGGGACACAGGCATCTTTCACTCTTCCTAGATTAGTCAGCCTGGGTCAGGTGTTGATGAACAATCTACTACTGCGTAACATGTTACTCTAAAAATTAGTAGCTTAAGACAAACATTTATCATCTCAGTTTCTGAGGGACAGGAATCTGGGAGCAGCTTAGCTGGGTCATTCTGGCTCAGGGTTTTTAATGGGGTTGCAGTTAAGCTATTGGCCAGGGCTTCCATCATCTGAAGGAGCTGGAGAAAATGCTTCCAAACTCATTCATGTGGCTGTTGGTGGGGAGGATTCAGTTCCTTGCCATTGGGGCTCTCTGTGGGGCTATTCATACAGCATAGCAGCTGACCTCTTCAACAGTGAGTGATCAGAGAGTGAAAGAAACTGAAATGGAAGACCAAAAAGTGTCTCTTATAACCTCATATCGGAAGTGACATATCATAAGTTTTGCGGTATTCTATTAGTTATATGGACCAGCCCTGGTACAGGATGGGAAAGGACTGTACAAGAGTCTGGACCAGGAAGTGATCATCAGGGGCTGTGGTAGGACCACTGCAGGTGCTGTGAAGGCAGAACTCTAAGGTGGCCCCCAAGATTCTCGCCCTCGGTGTACACACTGCGTAATTCTCTCCCTTTTAATGTGGGCTGCACCTGTGAATATGATTGAATAGTTACTGCTTTGATACGGTTACCTTTCATAACAAAGGTAAAGGAATTTTGCAGATATAATTAGCAATAGCAATAGATTTTTGAGTTAACCACAAAAGAGATTATTTGGGTAGCCCTGACCAATTCCAATGAGTCCTTTAGCAGAGACTCAAAGACTTAAAGCAGTGGCCCCCTGATGGCCTTGAAAAGAAAACTGCGATGCTGTGAAATGGTGGGTATCTCTAGGGTCTGAGGGCCTCAGTGCTACCTCTGCAAGGAACAGAATTCTGCCAACAGCAAGTGAGCTTGGAAGGGGATCCCAAGCCTCAGATGAGATTGGAATCCTGGCTGACAGTTCGACGGCAGCCTGGTAAAAACCCTGAGTGGAGGACCAAGCTGAGCTGTGCCAAGATACCTGACCCACAGAGATGGTAAGATAATAAGTGTATGTCATTTACCTGCTAAACTTAGGGCATTTCGTTATTCAGCACAGAAACATGTACAATGCCTGCTTGTGAAAGATAAGGGTTTAAGTGAAGGTCTTCTCTGTCTATCTTTCCTCAAATTGTGAATTGAGGTGAGGTCCCCAAGGAAAGAAAGTGCTGTTAGAGGGACAAGGGGGATGCAAAGGCTGCTAGGCAAACAGTCTACAGCTGCCACAGTTTATTAGGGTGTTTCAAACCTGGGCACTTCAGCCAGTTCGAGAATATGTTGTCAAGCCAACAGTGCTCTCCACTGCTGTCTAGAATATTGTTCTCAAAATATGGTCTGTGTACAACCGGTGATGGAACTCTCTGGAGTGTTTGTTAAAATGTAGGCTCCTAGGTCTCACTCCAGATGTATTGACTCAGTCTCTATGGGGATTTGTATTTTATTTATCCTTTCATAGTTTTTATATTTTGAAGATTTTTCAAAATCAAAAAGTTGAAGGAAACAGAAGTGTGAGCATTTGTTTGCCTTTCACTGAGGTTCATCCATTGTTAATATTTTATCCCATTTTCTCCTCATATACATATTTATGTATATAATGTTGTTGCAGAACCATTTGAAAGTAAGTTACAGTAATCATGACATTTCAGCCCTAAACACTTTAGTAATATAGCCTACAAATAAAAACTACCTCATATAATCACATGCCCTTCTCACACTGTAGAAATGAAACATTGATGTATTAGATAAAATACAGTGAAATTTTTCCCATAGGCCTCAAAATGCCCTTTGGAGTATTGTTTCTCAAATTTTGATCCTTGGACTAGTAGCGTTGCACCACCATATTTTAATAAGAACCCAGTGGGTGACAAGCGCACCCATTTGAGAAGCCCCGTAGCAAGTTTTTGATTGAATATCTAATCAAGGATTGTATTACATCTGGCTATCAAAGTTTTCTTTACTCTTTAGCATCTCTGAGCTAGAATCGTCCATTTTTTCCCTATTCTTTCTTCCTCTGCTGCCTGCCTCCCCCTCCCCATTCTACCTTGATGAAAACAATTGTGAAATTTTAAAACACTCCCATGCTTTTGAAACTAACCACATAAAGTTGTGTAAGTGCTTAATGACTGGTACAAGCAAGATGGAGAGGAATCTTGTGGCAAGCGAGATCACTAAAAGTTGACTGAGGTTTCATGAAAAACGTGGCATTTCTGTAGATCTTAAAATTGTAGACCAAGTTAGTTTCTCTTGACTAACTAGGAAACAAAGGACATTCACTTTAAAAGGTAAGCTGGAGTCAACTGAGGAATTTGGTTCAAAAACAGTCAAAATTTTAATTTTTAAAAATAATTTCTGGACTCAGAAAAAATGTTAAAAATAATTTCTGGACTCAGAAAAATGGAGGCTACTTAACTGAGCACAGTTACCTCCAGGCGGTGGGACTAGTGATTTCCAACATTTTAGTGTATTTTATGTAACTCTTTTGTAAAAAGACATTTTTGTAAAATTCTGACTTGCATTATAAATTTCATGTGAGACTTTTCCATAACAGTAAAAATCCAGCATTAAAAATCATTTCATTAATGTACATTTGCATATCATAGTTTTCTTTCTCCCCTGTCATTGGACATGTAAGTTGCTTCCAAATCTTCACTGCAATAAGAAGCCTTGTTCATACAATTATTACATCTCTGATTATTATAACAGAGTCCTAACAGTAGAGTTGCTGAGACAAAGCTTACAATAGACTCAAATTGGGATGTGTGCCCAACTCATGCAGATTCACTTGCAGGCTCTGATAGTGCCATCATTCTCAGTCTTAACCCTAACCATTCTGAGCCAGTAATAGAACATCTGGATTCAAGTTGGGTGAAAAGAAACCTAGAAACCTGACATACAAACAGGGTACTCTCAGGTGAGGACCTGGTGCAAAGATGTCAGGCTTCTAAGCTGGGTTTTGATGTTGCTTCTGCTGTTCCTGTCCTTCCTGAAGCTGGTTTCTGCAGCCCTTCCTTAGGCTGTGTGAGCAACCTTAGACTCCTTCCCTTAAAAATCCATGGTTTCCTTGTTATTCTGGGTTCCTTTCTGTTGCCAACAAAAAAAGAAACCCCAAATAATATTGATGGCAGATTTTATATGCTAGACACCTATAGAAACCCCAAATAATATTGATGGCAGATTTTATATGCTAGACACCTATAGAAACCCCAAATAATATTGATGGCAGATTTTATATGATAGACACCTATAGAAAAGTAATATTTGGAGTTAGCCATTGGACTTTATTGGGGCAAAAGGCAGTAAGGCTCCATTCTGTGTTCTAGTGCAGAAATTTAAGAGCTCATGGTAAGTGGTGGCCAAATAGCTAGTCCATTTATCACCCTGAGGCAACTGGGCATCTCTTTGGAAGTGAAACTTTGGGTGTCTGGATAGCTGATGCCAAAATGAAGAGAATGGAGGCTGATGAAGCACCCCAACTTCATAAATTATGTGGCTAATTCTGGTCCAGAGTCACATAGTCATTAAGTAGAGGTGACATGATTCAAACCCACACAATCTCATGTCATAACCTTAGTTTTCAACCACTTATTTTTATTCTCTCGCAAAAAGCAGCAAAGTCTCCTTTATATGAAAAGAAGTGAATGCCAATGGCTCCTACCCATAGAATTGTCAGATTTAGCAATTAAAAATACAAGATTCCCAGTTAAATTTGAATTTCAGTATAAGTATGTCTGAGGTATTGCCTGGGATATACTTGTACTAAAAAAATTAATAGTTTATCTGAATTCAAATTCAACTGGACATTCTGGATCTTGCAATCCTATGTGGTCCAACCATATATGTCTTTTCAGTGCTGCTCTCTCAGTAACCAAAAAAAAAAAAAAAATTAATTTAAATTCAGCACATACATGCCTCAGAGGATAGAGAGGAAAAAAAAATTTTAAGAGGAAATTTCAGAAATTCAGATCTCGCCGAAATCATTGCTATAGTACTCACCAGGTAGTCTGGATTCAATGAGCTAGCCTAGGCAGCCAGCTTTAATTTCAAGTTTGATGGCCTGGTGAATGCAAACCATTGTTGAATGCTGTCTTACGCCAGATGACATTGAATTCCTTCCCCTTCATTATGCCGGGATCTTTTTGACTCAAAAGACTGTAAGAGCTAGTATTGGTTTGGATACATGTATGTGTGTGTCTCTGACCCACCTATCTCTCATTCTGTTCTGCTTCAGGGCCCAGAAGAATCTTTTCTTCCCATGGGAAGTAAATTGTGAAGGCAGGCCACAGAATCCTTTAAAATGCACATTACTGTTCTTCATAGGCCAAGACTGCAGCTGGGAGGGTGCAATGAAAATGGGATTTCTAAACGAGTAGAATTAGGAGGAGTCATGCTGAAAACAGGCAACTGAAGACTCCAAGGGGGTGTAGTCACAGATTCAAAGGCAATGCAATAATCAGGGCCCAGGAAATGGTCAGAGAAGCAGAAGTCTCTGGCTTAGATTAAACATGGAATCTTTGGGAACCAAACTGATGAGCCAGCCTTTAAGGTCTGTGTTTTATTTTTACTTTTTGATATAAAACAAAACCCAAAACTTTCATTCCCCAAGTGTCATCAGTGTTGTATCAATGCTGAGAAACTAGATGGGAATAAGGTACAAGTATCTGCATATATATCGTTCAGTCTTTTGAAAATAGCCTAGGATGTGGTGTTGCTTCTGATCAACTATTTTAAATGTATGAGGCAAACAAATTACAGCCACTTGGCTCTCCTACTGAAATAGCCTTTTTAAAAAAGGATGGGGAGCTAATTTGTGGATTCAGGAAGTTGCCAAGGATAGACATCCCTATTATGGACTCAGAGACAAACGTTTTAATTATATTCCACAGGGCCTATTATGAGTAACTTTAACTGACCCACAGGTAGAGTCTGTCCAGGAAAATAGCATCCACCAAGTATTTACAACAGAGGGGATTTAATTCAGGGAACTGGGAAATGAAATCAAATATTGTGAGGAGTGCAGGTAACAGTAGGGTGTCACTTTCATGCTGGAAGGATGCTATGGGATCCCAGGGGTGAGCTCACTTTATGGAAGCTGGAATGGCAGATCTGCCCATCAGGAGCTTCAGTCATGGAAAAGGTGGCGCTGGTGCCAGAAAAGCTGTCCAGCATGTCATTACTTAATCAGGTGGTGATTCTCACTGCAACTGCTGCTCCACATGTTGTCTCCTCATTGGAGCAAATTAATGCAGTGACTAAGGCAGATCTGAATACTGAATGATTCCTGTGGCAAATCCTAATATAATTGCAATAAAAGTTTCTAGATCTTGGAGAAAGGCTTTGTTCCCTTTAGCAAGTAATTATTCTTTTCAGAAAATGTATCTGAGTGAATCAGATAGTATACAGTACATGAAGATGTTTGAGTTTTAGATTCTATGATCGGGGATCCAGGATCCACAACAAAGCCAGGGACAAAGTTGAATGTGCCTGACCATATTCCATCAAACCCCTAAAGAACAAATGAGTTGCATGAGCAGATTGTTTACATGCCCACTGAGCCCACCATACCACTGTTTCATCTGCAACCTGTGCTTGTGGTCTCATGGGGAGTCCCTTTAACAAGCTATTGAGTACAAAGGATGACTTTTCAGGATAACAACTACCACTGACTATAAGTAGATTTTGCAGCTTTAGAGCCTTTGACAGGGCTAATCCTAAAAGACAATGGAGAAGGGAAAGCCTCCCATTAGGTAGAATATTGGGTAATACATCTCATTGTAACTTTATCTGAAAGAAGATGAGGCCTAAAGTCAGGCTCTGTAACAAGTTCTTGGGCATGTTGGTCAAGAACATAGAGGAAGACTGACTATAGGATTCAGAAAAAGGATGTGATCATGGAACATTCGAATGGATCCAGAACATGAGACAGTTAAGGAGTACGTTGAGCAAGCATGAAAAGGAGGCTGAACTGACCTGATGGTATGAATGCCTATTCATGCCATTGAGAGCTGCTGCTTCGGTCTTTCTGATGAGCATCCAGATAGAACATGACTGAGGCAGCCACAAAAGTAGCGATAGGGCCTTTGTACAGACTCCACAACACAGCCTTTCCCTCATCAAAGCAGACCATGCTAATACGATAGCTGAGTGATCCATTGTCAACCTTAGAGACCAGCCCACATCTCTGATATGGCATCATAACTAGTAAACACAGTGAACTCCTTGTTGTATTATATCTAGTTGCTCTCATTATGGAAGGGAACAGCATTTCTTTTCTTACTTCCTCCCTGTTGTGCCCCTGCCAGTACTACCAATTGCAAACTTCCCAAATGCTTCATACACTATCTTGTTATCCCACCCAATTTGGCTATGAAAGGAGTTATTTGATCAAAAACAAAGAATGAAGGCAATGGACTAATTAAAATGTAATTCACTGTTTTATGTTCCCTATTTATGAAGTAGTTAGCCTTATGAGATGGTGCAATGGTCACTACAGACAGTGCTGCAATCTCACAGGGGATCTTCTTCCATCTGATGACATAGCTACTTTGTAGAACACTGGTTAGGCTCTGAACTAGTGTTTGAAATAAGAAACACTTTCCCCACAATTAAAAGACATGGATCTAGGAACCAAGGAGAGAGGAGGGACTGATGTATCTAACAATGATAACTAATTAATCTGTTCCCAAAATTTTTACTTGCTGTCCCTCTTAGGGTGACCCATCTCTTGTTAGTACTTAAGGAATGCTTTCATCATGTAATATATACTGTGATTGCTCTAAATTGGAAGCTAAAACTGGTAATTTGGGCTCTTCCTGCTAGGGGACAACAAATGGCAGAAAGTGGGATACTGTGTTAGCTAAGGTGACTGACCTTGCCTAGTAAGGGAAGATGGAATACTGCTGTACAAATAGATCTAGGAGGAATGTGAAAGGAACTCTGTGGATCCTTACTTTTCCTCATGTGCTCAGTGGGAAAGATGAATCAAAGATGACTGCCCTTCTATGCACAAGACCACTAGGAACTGGAACAACTCAAGAACCAAGGTGCAGGTTATTCCATTAAAAAAAAAAGCTGAGGGGCTGGCCAAAGGTAAGGAGATTACATTATGGATAATAGCAAAGAGAATACCTAATACCGGTTCTGGCTTGGGGGTAAATGGCAGAAAGAAAGATCTGTTTCCTTGCTTGATGTGTCATGACTTAGTGCAAAATGTTTTCTCTCCATATTTTACAGTGTGCTGGTGACGGTAAAGTATGCCTTTTGGACCAGAGGTTGAAGCAGATTTGAGGGGAAATGGCATTACCAAAAGTAGTACTATTCAAAGTGAGGGGTCTGCAGACTGATGCTGGTGTGTGAACTGTTTATTACTGGTTCATGATAAGAGAAGTGCAGAATTAGAGTATTCAAAATTATGCTGTCAAGGTGGCATTAAAATTTCTATGCCTATTGTATGTAAATTGAGGCTTGCATTTGAAGTTCTTTAATTTCATTTTTCTAGCAATTCATTTTTATTTCATTTTCCCAATGAATTTGTCCATGACAGATTAGAAACAAAAGTTTACTGCTGCTTTGCTACAGATAGTTTGAGAAACACTGATCTTAATGAGCAGTGGCCTTGTGAAATATATTGTAACTCCCAAGATATAAGCTGCTCAGTTAACTCATTGGTATATTTCTATTCATTCAACTTTGACTGTACAAACATGCAGATTCCACATAGACAAAGATACCTCCACCTAACACCACCTAAATACTCTATGAACAATGGCAAGCTCGCTCGTCTTCACAGTGGCAAGTGACCAAAGTTACCCACAGCTTTCTTGGAATTGTCTGGGCCTTTGCTCTTTTTGGTGCTTGATTGTTCTTCCTTGAGTTCTGGAGTTACCAGTATCCTTCTAATTTCCTTCTTGCTTATGTCCTAAACCTGTGTGTTGCTTGTCACTAAACTCACCTTAAATGATACAAAAGATGTTGCAATTTTAAAGGCATTTGAAAAATATCACCAAGTTGCTTTCCAGGGACTTAATTATCAGTGTGTGGCCTCACCAATAATATAAGCCACTGTCTCCAGGTATGTTTCTCAGAACTGAATATAAAATGTATATAAGTGTATGTACAAACACACACATACACATAGGTATATATGTAGAGATATCTGTCTATATATAGACATATATATCTCTATATCATAGATATCTAGATTTGATATCTATATATCAAATATATATACATATATGACATTCTGCCAGTTTGGACATTGGGACTTTAAAATATTTCATATATCTGAACATTATTGAAGGTGAAATTTTAGGGATATGATGTGTCAGTACACTTTTATGTGCAAGTTATAGAAACAAATTTCCAATGCGCTTAAGCAGAGGGATTTTATTAGCATTACATAGAAGGGGAGGTTACTGGGGTAGTTTATAGAATTGAAGTAAGAGGCATGGGAACCAAGTCATGAGGACATGCTTGTTGGGGGCACTCATGTGTGCTCCGGTGCACTTGACTGCTCACCTTCAAGCACTCACCCTCAGCCTTCCTGTTCACTTCTCATCGGTTGGTTTCTTTCTGTTGAAGTTCTCTTTGTGTGGCAGGAATTACTGCTGCCAGTAGTTCCAAATATATGCTTTCTGTCTACAAGCTTAGCAGAAAGAGCTCTTGTTTAATTTGCAGTAGTACTCTGGCCCTTCTTGGATCACATGTCCCCCTCCCACCTTGGACAGGTTGCCATGATTATTCACACCTGGATTATTTAGCCTATCCTCAGATGGAGTGGTAGAGCAGACCATTGTGATCAATGTGGTTAATAGTCCCTCCAGAATGAGATAAAACAGGGAGGGAGAGTTGTCCTGGAGGCAGGATTTCTGGGCATGCCTAAATGTCCTCTACACACTTAGCAAGAGCTCTTGCCTTTTGGGCAGATGGATCACATATTCAAATCAATGTTTTCAGGAGACTAAGATGGCAATGGTACATAAGTAGCTTGATCATATAATTTATCATTCATACGGGGACACTTTTGAAAGTAAAAGAGGCTACTATTCATAATTAATGGAATGCCTGCTTGCCACAGGAAAGCTGAGCAACTGAAAGCAGACAGACGATTTTGGAGTTGTTGCACTAACTTCTGATGTGATACAGATCTAACAGTAGTTATGACTATAAAACCATACATAGTTTTACAATCACTGTCAACCACTGACTGGGAGAAAATAACTTTTTGGAACCAGGGATAAGACTCACAAAAAGGTCAAGATTCACAAAAAGATTAAATCTACACTGAAATAAACTATCGGCTTCTCCATAGTTGGTTCTCAGCGGAATTGCCTTGGGGTGGTGAATCACTGATGTGATCTGTGAGATTTCACAGTAGAGTGGTTAATAGAAGGCCTCAAAGTCATAAGCCCAACTTAATTTAGTCTTGACTTTGCCATTTGTCAATTGTAAGCTTGAGTAAGTTCTTAACCTCTCTGAACCTCAATGTCTTCATCTATAAAATGGAAATTATAATACTTTATGTGATTGTGCCTAGAATTATGGTGTATTACTATATGCTATATTAGTATATAGTACATAATATATATGTAATGCATATATTAGTATATGTTTAGTAATACTGAAAGGTTAGCATTAATACTACCAAAAGGGTTAATAAGATGCAGGAGAAAAAAGAAAATTATTGATTTTCTTTTAGCAGGTAAAATCTCCTATTAAACACTGTTCATTGATTCTTTCTTCCATCTTTTTTTACTTACGTGATCTGCTCCTCTGATCTGACAAACTTACCACAAGTACAAAAGAACACCCCATTTGTTGGCCAGGGAGGAGTGGCCGGACCTCTCTCATTTGGGTTAAGGATGTCTTTGGTTTGTCAGTGGTGTCACTTGGTACCCTTCAAAAATAGCTTTAGAATTGGTAAGAAAGAAAAATCTGGTTCAAAGGACTTTAAATAGTGAGCATGGAGTGAGCCGTGGCAACAGATGTGGCCCCAAATAAAACTTAGAAGGTAAAGGTAGATGGGAATTAGGATCATAACTAGAGGGGACATCAGGGTCAAGGAGTGTTACTCAGTGTGTGGGAGCCTGGGGAAAGAGCCCCTCTGTGAAGGGTCAGGCAGATTAGGAGGAGGGCTAAGGTTTAGGGAAAGATAGGAAGAGAGAAAATTGAGGCAAGGAGGAATTACCAGAGATGGGTTAAATAGGGAGGAGAGTAGATGACAGAATTTCTGTTTCTCAAAGAAGGTGGTAGCTGATCTTTGGACAGTAAGAGATTGGAAGCCAAAGGGGATTCGTTCTATAGTGACTCATGCTGGGCCTGGATCTCACTGCCTGAGCAGATGGGGGCATGGGTAAAGATGCCCCACTTAAAGAAATCTTCTGACCCTATAAATCGCTCAGCATTGGTTACACATGCCCCTCTCTTGCCTAAATTTGCCAGTCTTTACTAAACTCAGAAAACTTCCTTGGAGAATTTCTAGTTATAGAAACAAATAGAACTGAACAAAGGTTGACCTACATGGTATATCTGGGCAGCTTGATTTATATGAACAGACCAACATACCCATCTGTTCAAATGCATCAAACTCAAGTTCTCTGTATTTGAAAGTCTATATACCAAATTAAAGCTTTTATATTGTCCCTTCTTTAGTCTTACCTTTAGTGTTGAATTTATAAAGTTAAGGCATTGAAATACATATAGTTATGTCATAAGATGTCAAATTCACTTTTCCTACAAATATTGAAGTCCCAGCTATCTACTCTCAAGTTATTTTACTCCCTTATAGCTTTATTTTTAAAGGTCTCTTGAAAACAAGGATTTATTCTTTTTTTTTTTTT
>NW_012099543.1:4884211-4995637 GCF_000951045.1 Mandrillus leucophaeus
AGTAGAGAAGGGGTTTCACCACATTGGCCAGGCTGGTCTCCAACTGCTGACCTCAGGTGATCCACCCGCCTCAGCCTCCCAAACTGCTGGGATTACAGGGATGAGCCACCATGCCCAGCCTCCAACTCTTTTCTTGTATAAAAGAAAATTCCCACATTTGCAAGATAATGCTTCAGTTAATAGTCAGTGTTTTCTTTTTAATGTTGACACTAAAAATAAATAGGAATTTTTAAGTTAACATGGTTTTTCTGTCAGAAAACTCCTATAAAAACCATAAGGCACATTAAACTTACTACAAACTTCCAATGGCTCACAACTAACGTTTGTTTTAGCTTCAAGATTAAAAGTGTTTTTGCTACCATTACTAAGTAAATGTGTGTCTCTTACATTTTACATTACTCTGTTAAAATATAACACATCTTCTTTCAACGTTTTGTTGTGAAAGGAGACATTTGGTGTTCATTGATGTATTTATTTAAACAAACAAAAAAACAGAGCCCAGTTCTTGTGTCAGTAGCTCTTCATCCCTTAGTTTTCTTAATTAATTATCTTCATTTTGTGTTACTTTGGAATGTCTGGAGACATTTGAAAATCCAACTCACAGTAGTTTAAATGTATTACTTAATTAACAGGAAGACTAGAGGTAGAGGCCTCAGCACAGACAGGAGCAGACTCAACAGTGTCATCACAGACCCAGCTTCTTTCCATCCATCTGCTCTGTCATCCTTGTTACTGTGACTTCTTAATCCTCCTACTTGTTTCCTCACAACTGTAAGATGGCAGCTCTAGCTCCAGACATCAAATCAATGCTCTGAAAGTAGAGGGAAGGGGTTTGCCAT
Organism: Mandrillus leucophaeus; assembly: GCF_000951045.1. Lineage (NCBI taxonomy): Eukaryota > Metazoa > Chordata > Mammalia > Primates > Cercopithecidae > Mandrillus > Mandrillus leucophaeus. Next base: position 4,885,051 of record NW_012099543.1, read on the forward strand.
CATGTTCTGCTCTTGCATCCAATTTAGAGGCTCTCACTTCCATCCCAAGTCAGACATGCTCATCTCATTTACATTTCTGGACACTTTGTCAGTTCTTTTCAATATAGGCAGTCGCGTCCTGAAACACAGCTTGACAGAGGAGTCGTTAGCAAGGAAGCAGAGAAATGGTACTGGTGTCTGTCACAGTGTCCTTCCAAATTTAATCATCTCCTACTAAAGTCCTCTTTTAATGGTATTCTATTACATTTAGCTAGTTGATGCTTCTCGGCTGGCTCCCTTTTTTTTTTTTTTTTTTCCATGAGATGGATCTTTACTCTTGTCACCCAGGCTGGAGTGCAATGGCATGCTCTCAGCTTACTGCAACCTCCAACTCCCAGGTTCAAGTGATTCTCCTGCCTCAGCCTCCTGAGTAGCTGGGATTACAGGCACCCACCACAATGTCTGGCTTATTTTTTTGTATTTTTAGTAGAGACGGGGTTTCACCATGTTTGCCAGGCTGGCCTCGAGCTCCTAACCTGAGATGATCCACCCACCTCTGCCTCCCAAAGTGCTGGGATTACAGGCGTGAGCCACTGCACCCAGCCTGGCTCCTTTTACTCAACCACTGTAATCCCACTGGTGTGATCTTTCTAAAACACAACCTGACTTCATCATTAGCTTTCTAGTGTGGCTTAAAATAATGGTCACGATCTACTCCTGGTACATCTTTCCAGCATTTTCTCTTCCATGTGGCCTGCTGGGCATTATTATCATCATATAGGATTTAGGTTCTCTCTTGCTGCTGCATCTTTGTTCTATTGTCCGTCCGGAATAACCTTCTGGTCTTCCTTATAGGCCAGTGTCTCTTTGTCCCTCAAACCTAATGCTTTGAGAGGTCTTCCTTAACATCCTGCCCCTTCCAAGCTCAAGCGTCTTTCCTGTGTCCTTCCACAGCACCTGGTGAGAGTCCTTCTTTCTGCCTGCATCTCTGTATTATGATTTATTCGTTTATGTAATTCACCTATCTTTTGGTGCCAGATGGAGCTTTCTGAGATAAGGGACTGACTCATCCCTGTACAGTTTGTGACCCATAGGTGATGCTGAAATCATATATTTTTAATGGCAGAAAGGATGTTAAAACTTTCCAGATGACAGTGTGAGGTACCATACAAAGAATGACCTAGCCCTGTTTCCTAGGAGGTCAAGATAAGTTGGAGGGCATTTTATTTTCTCTTGTTTCTCAGAACTTGAACCTTTCCTGGCTCTAACTTAGGTATGGATTGTGAGTAGAAGACAAGGCTGCTGAAGCAATGAAGCTTTGCAAACCAAAGTTATTTGGAAGAATTGACTCTGAGTACCAAAACTCACTGGTACAAAGCCAACATGATAACCACTGTACATAGGAAATGACTCACTGAATTGCATACACAGAACTAGGCCAGGAGATTTTCTTTTCTTGTATACCAGCTAGTCAGGGTAGCAACCACTTTAAATTCTGCAGACTGATAGCCACTAATTCAGATGTACATAGGCACAAGTACTTGATAGAAAGCAGTCTATTATAAAGTATCACTTAATAAAAGCTCTAAGTAGTCTATGCAGGTAGGAGTAAGTCTTATAAAGATTAGGTTTGCCTATTCTCCACACCAATTCCTTGATTCCGATATTCAGTTACAGGTCGCCCGCCCCAGCACCTTCCTATGTAGATACAAGTAGGTGTTCTTTACTTCTAGATTTGAAACGATGACAAAGGGATTGAGTGGGAATGATTAATCTCATACTGGGGAATGATGATTACTGGATGTATCACTTACCACACAATAGATGTATTTAAATGTAACAGCTGTAACCAGCATAGGATGGAATTCTGATATCAGGCATAGGTGATAAACTTAAATCAACATTGGAAAAGTAGTTTCCAGCTTCTAATTCAGTGTAGTCCAGATGTTTTGACCCCACATACTGTTGATCCTCCTCAATGTTACAGAAATTTGGTCTCACATTATCTGTGTTGAGAGTTCACCGTATCATTGTAGAACTTTCATTATTTCACTGGAAGTCCTTACATCTGACATAATCAGATGTGTCTAATTAAAAACTAGTTAGTCTAGCTAAGAAAAAGTTATTCAGATTATACATTTTGAAATTTTTAAACCTAAACATAGAAGTCCACTCATTTTCTAGTCTTTTGGGGAAGACAGAGTCAAAGCCTTCTCCTGAGTATGTGCCACTGTTTGATTATTTTTTTCTGTATCCATAGAACAAGCTAAATCAATAATGCATTAGTCAGTATTTCCAGTTTTTGTTTCTTAAAAATGGCCAGAAACCTTTGCATTCAAATATGTACACAAAAGTCCAGTTCCTTACTCTTACAATTGACTTTGAATCTTTTGCCATTGTCTCTCCCACACCTAATACAATTTAACAGATTTTTTTTCATCTTTTTTGTGATTTGCTTTTATTTAGCTTTTCCAAAGCATTCATCTTATTCAATTAGTCATTGAAGATATATCACGTTTGGTCTTGTCCTCCCATTTAATCAATGAACATAACATTTTGTTAAATTATTTGATGATAACCCATGGAACTGCAGGGGGTGGAGGTGCACAGAAAGAGCACACTGGCTTTCCAGAAGCACTTGGTGTGCCATGGGCATCTAGCAATATGTTTTACAGAGAAAAAGGTGACTATTTTCAAGAAGTCCTTGGCCTTACATGTGCACATGTTCAGCGCCAACTTTATTTAATAGAGTTCTGTTCAATTGCTCACTACCTTGGTGTACTCGACAAAATGCCTGCTGTCTGCCATGTTAACCCTGGCAATTTCTTTTGTCTGTTTTCTTGGCTTTGCAGCATTCTTGCTAAACAACAACAACAACAACAAAACCCCACTCTGTCAAGCTATATTCTGATATAGAGAGCTATTAAGGAGGATTATATTATCTACCCTTTTGACAAGAAGAAACAATTCGTGATTGAAGGCTGAGCTGGAAAATGGTCCCTGGAAGCACGAGTAGTTCCCTGGACCCCCTTGTGTAATGTGGATTCCTGTACAAGTGCATCATCTTGGGCTCTCCTTCCAGGGAACCAACCCCTCCTGAGATGGGGATTTGAGGGCAAGTAAAGAGAAGGAGTGTTCTCATTAACTGTATGAAACCTGTAAGGAAGAGTGGGAAGCAGGATGACACAGAGAAAGACACTAAGAAAGAATGTGGCTTCAGGTGAAGGCTCAGCCTGAATCCAAGGGAGCTCTGGGCTATAGGATGTTTCTTGCCTTGAAGCCACCACTGGGGCAGGGAGTTGCAAAGCAACGTCACCTGAGAACTGCAGCTTCCATCGTCCAAGTACAATCCTCCAAAGAAGGTTGAAGTTATGTGAGCAGGTAGCAGCAGCTAAGCAACACGTGCATGAAAACTAAATTGATAAAAGCAGTAAAAGGGGATCTGTGTAGGTGATTAACTGCAAATTCACAGAATATCAGATAGTAAATGTGTGGTAGTTTTTAAATAGCTACTTTTATTGGACCCAATTTATGAGCCTCCCTAAATTTTCTGGGTTTCTCCTGTCTCTTGGGCCCTCAACTGGTTAGACAGAAAGAGACCAGGCCCAGTTTCCAAATGTCACCAGCTGACCCATCTCCTCTGGGAAAGCCAGCTTCAACATGTCTTCTATCATGCCTTCCACCATGGGAAGTGCAGCAGCTGCAGAGTCCAGACATGACCCAAGGAAACACACAGACTGCGGTTTCACCTTTCCTCTGTTTCCAGACTCAAACACAAAGTGTCATACAGTTAAAATGCCATACAGTAAGGCATGGCATTTGGCTTTTGTAGTGGTTGTCCCAGGGGGCCATAGCCACAACCAGGAAGAGGATAGGACTTAATGCCCATGGGGGAAACTTTAACCAATGCAGGCAACTTATAGATAAATTCCTTTTTGCTCTCTTCCTCTGATGGTTTGTTTTGAGCTGCTGTGCTTCTGTAGAGCGTGTCTAGAGATTGTCCCTCGTGACTGAGCAAGTGGCTCTGTTTTCCATTTTGAATCTGTGGCTGGCAAAGCAAGCACCACCTAGTATGTGCTTTTCATTGTTCCTTGTTTCACTTCCCCTTTTCTCTCACTCTTCCTGCCCTGCAATTGTACCTTCTCACCTCCCCCAAAACGTGTTAGCACATAATCTTAGCCTGATTTCCAAAATCAACAACAACAACAACAAAAAACCCCACTAAAACAGAACCACAGGCAAAGACCGCACCCCTAGAGATCAAAGTTTCAGTACATGTATAAATCCCCTAAATGGTGGGATTTCACTGTAAAACATCAGGAGAGATATTTTGAGTAAAGAGAGGGTAATCCTGAAATTGTTCTTTTGTTCTTTTTCTGTCTAAACAGTCACTCCTATTAAAATCTAAGTGGACGCTAAGGAGCATCCCCAGGATGCTACAAAGGTTTTCCTTTGTTAAGATGTCTTTTACAAACTAGCTCGGTGTCAAGAGCACTGTGGGGAAGCACGGAAAGTAAAAACAAGGCAGAGGAGAATGTAGCATCCTAGAAGCTGCTTTTCCTCGAAGGAATGCAGAACATTCATGAACTGGCATAATGATGAGAGTGATGCAAAACATTCTTCTTTTTCAGAAAAGAGAATTGACTTGTTCTATGGCTCTGGTCAGATTGAGACCAGCAATTATGAGGCCAGGACTAGTCTTTTAAAAAAATATTGGCAGATAACATTATATATTTTTATCGTGTACAACATGATGTTGTGAAGTACATATACATTGTGAAATGGTTTTGAGCGTTACTAATGTGCAGGCTAGAGAATCTGTCCCAACCGCAAGTGATGTTTGCATCATCATTGTCACAATTAGTACTGATGGCTGTGGTCAATTTAGTCTGGAGCTATTAAGATGGGTATGGGGGAGTTGTTCTGTTTTCGCTATTTTATGCTTGTAGAAATGGCCTCAATTTTCTCTTCTGTCTGATTAGTCTTAGCATATGGATTTCTTTTTTGCCATATTCTATTGCAGAGGCTGCCTCTCTCTGCTTTTCTCCCTCACATCTGGAATCAAGCCAAAAGCACCAGAACAAGATGCTTCTCACATTTGAGCCCTTTTGTAAGGGTGCTGATTGCAACTTGGGTAACTTCAGTATAATCTAAGGTGGAAGCTTTCTGCTGCTTTTGGGGAAAAAATAAATGTCTAAAAATAAAACCTAGGCATAAAAATAGGGCCAAATACTCATTAACTGCCTCACTTAGCTGAACGCTGAAATTATTTCAACAGCACTAAATCAAGCCTTTGTGTAGAAGAGGTTGGGTATTTTTTTTATCCATAGTACTTTATCTTAGATGTTAAATGGGTTACTGTAATTTCTAACTTTATTCAAAACATGAGTTAAATAGTCCTCAGAGACTCAATTTTTGGCTTATGCTCATGCTGACCCTTGACTTGGAGCACTTGTGTTCACAGGCCTCCAGGAATGTATTTTGTGGGCTGCTGTGGGAAAGGATAGGGGGACAGACAGGACCAGGAGCAGAGTATTCAAGGCTTGGGATGCTAGGGTTAAGAATTTGGATCTTACTCTCGGTGTGGTGGGAAGCCACTAGAGGGATTTAATTAGAAGAATATTACAGAATGACTTCTTTGTTAAAAATATGACTCCTAACTGCTGTATTGACAGTGGATTGGAAGGAGACAATAGTAGGAAAAGGGTAACCAGCCAAATGCCTATTTATAGATATCCAGGTATGAAGGGATAGTGGCTTTTAAGCAGGATTGAAATATAGTTGGAGAGAAGTAGACAAATAATGGAGTTTATCTAATTCATTAACAACAAAAAGACTGGTTAATAGACTAGATATGGGGCATGAGAGAATGGAAGAGTCAAGACTGATTTCTAAGTTTCTGGCCCAGACAACTGGAAGAATTTGGTACTAGTTGAGATGAAGACTGGAGAAAGAACAGGATAGTTTTTGATGTTTTGTTGTGTTTGGGGTGGGTCATAGAGCAATGGAAAAGGGAATGAGGTTGAAATGGTTCATGTTAACTTTGGGAATCTAAATGAATAGTTCAGAAGAATAGTTGAACGTATGACCTTGACCCAGTAGATAAGTTTGAGAATCCTTGATGTACAGATTATATTCAGAGTCATGAGACCAACTCACCTAAGGAGAGAGTAGAAAGAAAGGAGAAAACCTGGTAATATTCCATATTTCCACATAAATAGGGCAAGTAGAAGAGAACCAGTAAAGGACTAAGAAGGGACAGCAGTGAGGAAGGAAAAATAGGAGAGTATGATGTTCTAGAAACCAAGAGAAGACTCTTAACAAAGGAAGGTAACAGTCAATTACATTAAATGCTGCTGTGAGGTTGAGTTAGATGAGGACAAATAACATTACTGTTTTTGGTGTTCTTGGTAATATTGACAAGGGCAGTTTATGACATGTCATGCAGAAAAGAGCTGAGAGTTGATAGGAGATTGTAAAGTGGGAAATGAAGACAGCTACTTAGACAATTACTTCAAGAAATTAATGGAGCTGAGAAATAGATAATCAAGAGTAAGGGGAGAATTTTTGTTTTTTTCCTCATGTTTCTAAGATGGGTGATTGGAGCATTTATGCCTGTAGAATTGATTCAGGAGAGAGATCGATCCTGATGATGTGGTAGAAAGGAAATACGATTGCAGGGACAAATTTCGTTTTTTTTTTTTTTTTTTTTTAATTATACTTTAAGTTCTGGGTTACATGTGCAGAACAAACAGTTTTGTTACATAGGTATAAAGGTGCCCTGGTGGTTTGCTGCACCCATCAACCCGTCACCTACATTAGGTATTTATCCTAACATTATCCCTCCCCTAGCCCCCCACCCCCGACAGGCCACAGTGTATGATGTTCCCTTCCCTGTGTCCATGTATTCTCATTGTTCCACTCCCACTTATGAGTGAGAACATGCAGTGTTTGGCTTTCTGATCTTGTGATAGTTCGCTGAGAATGATGGTTTCCAGCTTCATCTGTGTCCCTGCAAAGGACATGAACTCATCCTTTTTTATGGCTGCATAGTATTCCATGTGTATATGTGCCACATTTTCTTTATCCAGTCTATGGTGGATAAATGATGGACATTTGGGTTGGTTCCAAGTCAAAATTAAAAAGAACTAGAGAAGCAACAGCAAACAAATTCAAAAGCTAGCAGAAGACATGAAATAACCAAGATCAGAGAAGAACTGAAGCACATAGAGGAACGAAAAACCCTTCAAAAAATCAATGAATCCAGGAGCTGTTTTTTTTTTTTTTTAAATCAACAAAATAGACCACTAGCCAGACTAATAAAGAACAAAAGAGAGAAGAATCAAATAGATGCAATAAGAAATGATGTAGGGGATATCACCACTGATCCCACAGAAATAAAAACTACCATCAGAGAATACTATACACACCTCTACACAAATAAACTAGAAAATCTAGAAGAAATGGATAGATTCCTGGACACATCTACCCTTCCAGGTCTAAGCCAGGAAGAAGTCAAATCCCTGAATAGACCAATAATAAGTTCTGAAATTGAGGCAGTAATTAATAGCCTACCAACCAAAAAAAGTCCAGGACCAGACAGATTCACAGCCAAATTCTACCAGAGGTGGAAGGAGGAGTTGGTACCATTCCTTCTGAAACTATTCCAAACAATAGAAAAAGAGGGAATCCTCCCTAACTCATTTTATGGGACAAATTTCTTGAATGCAGAAAGGCATGAGATGCAGAGTACAGGGAAAGGTTTGGCCTTAGATAAGAGCAGAAGGAGAGACAAAAAGAGTGCACCTAGATGTTAATGGGTTGGTTGAGTTACTGATAGGAGGATGAGGGAGTAGCCATAATCAGTCACAGCAATTAATGAAGTAAGAGCATCAGCTGGAAAGGAGGTGAGAAAGCGGAATATCAGTTTCAAGAGAAGGTAGCAAATATTGGAGTCATTCTAGGCAGTGGGAAGATGAACCTCTAGTAGGACAATGGACATGGAATGTTTCAGGGTTACATTAAACAAGGTGAATTTGAGTTAATTTTTGCTTGGAAAGAGACTGTAATTAAATTTTAAGGTTTTTTTTAATGGCATATAGAGGCAAAAGGTATTATTACATGTTTACATATTTTCATAGTAGAAAAATGAGTTTAACGATTACTTGTAATCTTACTATTCAGAGATAATCATTGTGATATCCTTTTATATATTTACATACAAATACTTCCATAGGAAGAAATATAAAGGTCTTAATCTTGATACCAATACTATTTTAGAACAGTTTTGACTTTACCAACTATCTTAGTTATTGCTCTAAGAGAAATAAAAACAAATGGAGTGATAAATTTGTCATATTGCAAAAGTATTTCTATATTTTGTTGCTTTTTCCATTTTTATAGAGATATATCTGTAGTAGAAAATGTACAGTTAATGTTAAAAGGTCTTCTTCCTAAGGTTGTGTTTTCAATAACTTTCTTATGGTCTTTAAAATGTAAAAATGAAACTCTAAATTATTAACCTACCAGGTTTTATTTTGATAAGATGTGATTAAGGAATCTAATTTTACTTTTTTTTAAGAAAAAATTGTTATTTTAAATTCAGGAGATACATGTGCAGGCTTATTACATGGATATATTGCATGGTTAATTTCACTTCTTAAAATAGTTTTAAGTCATTCTTAAATCGCATTATCTCACAACAAATATAGAACATATTCTTGTAATAGTAGAGCTCCTAAATGATATCTTTTTATTTATTTATTTTATTATTATTTTTTTGAGACAGAGTCTCACTGTCTTGCCCAGGCTGGAGTGCGGTGGTGTAGTCTCGGCTCACTGCAACTTGCGCCTCCGTGGTTCAAGCAATTTGTCTGTGTCAGCCTCTTGAGTAGCTGGGACTACAGGCACATGCCACCACACCCGGCTAATTTTTGTATTTTTAGAAGAGACAAGGTTTTGCCATGTTGGCCAGGCTGGTCTTGAACTCCTGACCTCGAGCGATCCTCTTGCCTTGGCCTTCCAAAGTGCTGGGATTACAGGTGTGAACCACCATGCCCAGCCACCAAATGATACCTTTAAAATTTTCTTTTAGAGATTTTTAAAACCAACTGTATGCTATTCTTTAAATAAGCTATGTAAAGTGTAAAAATTATCTTTAATCCTATCCTCTGGGAAAATCAGTTATATTGTACTTGCTTGAAACTGTAATGTGTGTACATGTTTTGCCATCTGTATTTTCTCACTTTTTTGAGTTTTTGAAACATTCTTTGTAAACCATGAATTTAATGACTTGCACTAGTATCGGATATGTAAAAATATATTTTCAGGTTTTAGTTGTTCTTTATTTGTGATTATAAAAAACATCATAGTTAATACCACTGGCACTTAATATTGAATTTAAATTGATTTTAGTATTTTCTATCATAAAAGCAATATGTCCATGTAGAAAGACTTAAAAATAGCAAACTATTATCCAGAGAACCACTGCTGCGTATATACCAAATCTTTATCCATTCAAGAGCCATGTTTCAGCACCTGTTAATAGCAGTCACTGCTTCACATATGAAACCTGCTCTTCATCGTTAATATCCTCATATATTTAGTCATATATCTTGTCAGTATCCTATGAGCAGAAATGTGTATGCTTTTATAAAAGGAACCATGCTATTTAGAAATTGTATTGTAATCTAATTTTTCTCCGATAACCCATTAAGAAATTCCTTCCATGCCATTGAACCATCCTTTATAATATCATGTTTAATGGCTACAAAAGAATTATTCATGTGAATATACCACTCTTTTCCAATTCCCTTTTGCATTTTAAATCCATAACATGTGCACTTTACTTCTCTTTGATAGCATGACTAATATGTCCTACACGAGACATGAAGGCACAGACGTCTTTCTTCCTCATTCTCATATCATCTCTGAGTGGATCTCAAGGTAATTTCCTTTGTAATACAAGTGTTAGTTATTTGCATTATCAGATAGAAACATGAGCACACAATGCAAGGTGGCTATTTCTTCCATAGCCATAGCATTGTGAACTTTCCTAGATCATCAGTTAATCAGAAGCAAGGAACAGGCTAGAAGTCTGCATGAAGACTAAAAATTATATATATATTTTCTGTCCACTCTGATTAAGACTTTCTAATCTGTTATCTGCTACCAGAAATAAGTTCACTGGAAAAACAAGTTTGATTGATTGATTTTTTTTTTTTAAGTGTAAGCTTGGTACTTACCACTTGACAGAAGGCATTATCAGCTTTGCTAGGTCCTATGACAGGCATTCTTAATTATCCAGTGAAACATTAGAGGGGTTTAGCAGAGCAATTAGGGAGATCGACAATCACTCTTTTCCTTGCCCATCTTTCCGTGTCTTTCTTTCGGCATAATGCCACATCCCCCTAGCTCTCTGAAGAGAAACTAAGTCTCTCTGAGGAAGAGAGGCAGGACATGGTAGGGTAGAAAGAGCCCCAGAGGGAAAGGCAGAGGATAAAGACTGTGACAGAGCCACTTGGGCACCCAGTTCTTCCATCTTGGGTGGCCTGGGCCATGAGCCAAAGGAGTTACTCCATTGTCCAAAAAGTAAGGACCTTTCCAGTGCTAATATCTTAGAATCCACAGACAGGGCACAAAATCTACTTAAAATATTTTGTAAATCAAAGCAGTTAGATTACTGCCTTCAATGATAGGAAGTGTCTGCGTATATTTTCTTTGCAAAAATCTCTTATTCTGCTGATTTCATTTGCTTTTTGAAATCAACTTGTGAAGTTGACAATGAAAAGAAAACAAAACAAAATAAGTAAATCAAGATAATTGGGGATTAGGCTTCCACATTTATCTCCAGATATTCCTTACCTACATTTTGACCAACTCAGGATATCCTGTGAGCAGTCTTAAAGTCAAAGCAAATGAATGACTCCATTTTCCTTTTGGACTTCTCCTGCTCATGTCCTGCCCTATTTAGATCTAGTCTACAGATATTCCTGTCAGATTCCTGAACCCAGCATTGTCTTCTATGTGCTCCAAATATTTTCTTACCCAATCAAGCTGAGTTTATTCCATTCTTTTACGGCCCGCTGGCTGTTGCTAGCTGGATAAACTAATTTATTATTGCTATAGTAGGAGTTAAATGTGAATATGTTCTGGGAATGAAATCAAAAGGAGTCTTTCAACATACATGATTTCCAGGCCAGGATTGGGAGGTGAGATTATTGATCAAGTGGGCAGCAAACCAGTGTTTCTACGCCTTAGGCTGTTACCAGTTCTCCCAGTTACATTGAATAAAACGGATATTCAATTAAAATTAAAACTCAGACACAGAGCTTCATGGTTTGTTTCTAATAATCAGACAACAAGTGTTTTTGATGATGTGGTCTATTAATAATCAGGCTGCTAACCTAGGAAGGTTCTTCTGGGTAGTTCTGGTATAATCCTGACTAAGCACACATCATTAATTCTCTTTATAACTTCTCTGCTCTTGACTGTAGACATATTCCTTTCGGCTTTCTTCACTTATGTTCCTATGAATGAACAAATCATCATTGGAAGACTTGGTGAAGATATAATTCTCCCTTCTTCATTTGAGAGGGGATCTGAAGTTGTAATACACTGGAAGTATCAAGATAGCTACAGTAGCTACAATGTTCACAGTTACTACAAAGGCAGTGGCCATTTGGAAAGCCAAGATACCAGATATGCAAACAGGACATCTCTTTTCTATAATGAGATTCAAAATGGGAATGCGTCTCTATTTTTCAGAAGATTAAGCCTTCTGGACGAAGGAATTTATACCTGCTATGTAGGAACAGCAATTCAAGCGATTACAAACAAAGTGGTGCTAAAGGTGGGAGGTAAGTGTGCATGTAAATTTTCATGAAACATAGCAATGACATCATTCCGTGTTATTAGTAAGCATCTTTGTCCTAATATGCCATGAGCTTCTTTCCAAGTCAATACATGGAAATCTCCTTATTTTTAATGCACAGTATCTTGTAGTATACTAATGTTATAAATGATACAACTGTTCCCCTATTGGTGGGTATTCAGGCATTTCCAGTGTTCTACATTACCTGGTTGTGATGAACACCCTTATAGCTGTACTTAATACCAGGAAATAATCTGAAAGCAAAGTACCAGAAGTAAGATTTTAAAAGGTTACTGACACTAACAGCATAAGACTATCCACTTTCTCCTTAGTCTTATCAGTACCAAATAACTGCCAATATCATGACTGAAAAAATATTGAATTGTTGATTTAAATTGCATTTTTCTATATTATAAATGAGGTTAATTTTTATATTATATGCTTTCCTTCTCTGTATTAGCTATATATAACACTATACCTATATAACTATAAGTCATTAATATAGTTAATATATGCAGTTATGTACAGTTAATATCACTCAAACACAGCTTCATGGTGGTTATATATAACTATATATTAACTGTATTACTACATTAACTGTTGCTAATTCTCATAGTTATATTGAACCAAACAGGTATTAGATTAGATTAGAAGCTCTTTGAAGAAACTCAAAGAGCTTCATGGCTCCTTATTACTAGATTACCAAGAGTTCCTGATGATGTGCTCTGTTAATGATCAGGCTGACGATCATTTATATGTAATATAGTTAGTATGTAGTATAATATATAGTACAATTTTACATATAGATATATACACATATATATGCAGTATTTTCTTATGGATTGTTTTTCCCAGCACTTGTTTCTTTTTCTTCTGTCCCTTTTAGCTGCTTCAGACCTTGATTCAGAAATCACAAAATTATGTGTAAACAGAGTCAAATAGGTGCTCTGAGTCAGTATTTGAGAAGTGTAGAGTGCCACATGAACTCTATTTTATAGACTTAGACACCCTCATTTTGGTTTCTCAATGAGGCCATTAGATTTCTTTTCCAGCTATGTTTCTAGAGAATTGAGATTGCTAGTTGCCACATACCCATGCCTGCTCTTTTTTTATTTCTTCTAGATAACTACACTATATCTTAAGGTTCTACAGAGGTGGTTTTTTTTCCCCCTTTCAGTAACTGCCAAATTTTTTTCATAAAACTTAGCTTTTCATTTCATGGGTATTAAACAGTATTCTGCACAGATGGCCTATAAAAAAAGTCAATGATGGCAGTTTTTCATGTGCCCTTCTTTCTCCTATGTAGTTTTTCTCACACCCATGATGAAGTATGAAAAGAGGAACACAAACAGCTTCTTAATATGCAACGTGTTAAGTGTTTATCCTCGTCCAATTATCACATGGAAAATGGACAACACACCTATCTCTGAAAACAATATGCAAGAAACAGGGTCTTTGGGTCCTTTTTCGATTAACAGCACGCTGAATATTACAGGATCAAATTCATCTTATGAATGTACAATTGAAAATTCACTGCTGAAGCAAACATGGACAGGGCGCTGGACAATGAAAGGTAGGCTCCACAGGACTTTCTGTGTATGCTATTTCGAGGTTAGGGGGTAATGGGGACTGATTTTCAAGGAAAGAAAGGAAGATGAAAGAAAAGAAAGCAAATCCATCCGCAGCAGTTAGAAGACCAAGACCGGAGCCCTAGGACTGGTTCTTCTGACTGTATTACATTAAGCAATCATTCTTACTTTTGAGCATTAGTACCATACCTCATTGATAAAATAGAAGTAATTCTTACCTTGCTAGGTATTTATGAGTTGATTGGAAACATTTATGAAGTGGAAAGAAGCAAATCTATTCTTGAATATTAGTGTATTTCTCAGTGGCTCATCCTTCAAACAGGATTTTCTATCAGCATTGCTCTTTAAAAAATCAAAAGAGAAAGAATATGTGTCTTTCAGCAGATCACAACTTCGTCTTTCAATTAAACAAAATATTAATTAGTATAATTGCTTCTTTTTAGTTTCTTTACATAGTATTAGCCCATCGATCTTTATCCACTACCTCTATCACAACATAGTCAGTTTTTAGTACTCTTTCTTCTCATTTATTTCAACAGATCCAAACTCTGATCAATCTCTATATCCAAAACCTGTTTAATAAAAATTAATTTGCTATCTCCATATTCAATTCCAAGAAAATTTGTTTTCCTTTTGAGATGGAGTCTCGTTTTGTTGCCCAGGCTGGAGTGCAGTGGCGTGAGCTCGGTTCACTGCGATCTCGGCTCACTGCCACCTCCGCCTCCCAGGTTCAAGTGATTCTCCTGCCTCAGCCTCCTGAGTAGCTGGGATTACAGGCATGTGCCACCACGTGTGGCTAATTTCTGTGTTTTTTAAGTAGAGATGGTGTTTCACCATGTTGGTCAGGCGAGTCTCGAACTCCTGACATTATGATTTGCCCACATCAGCCTCCCAAAGTGCTGGGATTACAGGCATGAGCCACCGTGCCCAGCCTGTTTTTCATTTTATTCTTAATAAAGCAAAAATTTTCTGTCAATCTCCCTTATATGGGGAAAATGGAGGGTAGCTGTTTTTTTCAGCCTTCTCTTTCCTAGCATCTCATATTCTCAAAATGCTCACCAAAAATATACTGAAATTGTGGGTGATTCACCACATTTACATGAGTCCAGTGTTAAAGGAATGAGTACCCAATGTTCATTCTCCATCAGTCAGGCAGCAATGGAAACATGGGAAAGGGTTGCAAATGTTAATATTATAAACATCGTCTTTGGAAAATCCTAATTTCTCATGTTCATTTAGAATTGAGTGTCTTGAAGCATGAACAGTTCTTTAGGCTCAGTACTGTTTGGTCTCATTGAAAAGCTATTACGTGCCAAGTTTTGTTGCTCACAGACTGTGAACTTAAGAACATGGTCTCTACTGATTTCTGGATCCACAGCATCTAGTACAGATATAAAAATTAAACTAGGAACATAGCTTACAAAGGGAGTGATTAATTCTACTCTCTGTGGTGGGGCACAAATGGGGTTGTTACAGAATATGTGCTTAAGAAAGTTGCATAAGGGCAGAATTTTAGAAGAGTAGTAGGACATTCCAGGAGAACAAGAATATTCCAGAAAAAAGCACAGAAAAGTAAAATTGCCTGGATTTGTGGAATCTACAGATCAAGAGATGAACCTGGAGAGGGAGGCAAAAAAAAAAAAAAAAAAAAAAAAAAACAGATGAAAGACCTTTTACACGTTGCTAAGGAGCTTGTTGAGTCTTGGAGATAGGATGGATCAGAAGAGGGATTTGAAACATCAGAGAGCCCTTGGATTTGCCTTTTGGAAGGCTTGCTTTGGCATCACTCTCCTGCAGGTAGACTGGAAGCCAGCTGAGTCTAGAATCAGGGAGAACAGTCCATGGCAGTCCATAGAGGTCAGCCTACGGCACTACAGAACAGGAAGGACAAGACAGAGCTGGGTCTGGAGGGGCAAGGCAAGAAAATTCAGCAGAGTCTCTCCTAAAAGGGCTTAGTCCAGTGGGGGTTGCCTGCACTACAGCTGGAAATATTCTTACATGCAGAAAATGAGATTTTTGTCTAGATAAAGGGATTAAGAAGTAGTGAGGCCATAAAAGTTAGAGACCACTAGGGAGTAGGTAGGGTAACAAAAGGGGTGTTCTGGGGAACACCAGCATTAGAGAGGCCAAACATTGAGTTTAGTAGGCTAGCAACTGGTAGCAACATTCCTGAGTGCTTACTGTCAGGTTCTAAGAGTTAAAACAAGTACATCACCCCTCTAGCTGGCCCTGGCTTTGCCCTCCTTGAAGGTTTAAACTAACCTTGGTGGGAAACTTTAAAATAGTGGTAGTAAAACTTGTCTTGTAAGAAACCACAGCAAAAATATAATTACTTTCCAAAAAGTTATTTCTAAATATATCAATATTAGTGCCTTTGTTCTCTGCTTTCTAAGTGTAACTTAGAGAATTCTTTTGAAATGTTTATCTTCATTGATGTTTTCTTTTCTATTGTGTTGTTAGATGGCCTTCATAAAATGCAAAGTGAACATGTTTCACTCTCATGTGAACTTGTAAATGATTATTTTTCACCAAACCAAGACTTCAAAGTTACTTGGTCCAGAATGGAAAGTGGGATTTCCTCTATCCTGGCTTACTATCTGAGCTCCTCACAAAATACAACTTTCTATGAATCCCGATTCTCATGGAACAAAGAGCTGAAAAACCAGAGTGACTTCTCTATGAATTTGACGGATCTTAGTCTTTCAGACAGTGGGGAATATTTGTGCAATATTTCTTCAGATGAATATACTTTACTCACCATACACACGGTGCACGTAGGTAAGCTGCAAGTAGGTTTGGATAATGGGTTTTGGCTATAGCATTAGAGATTCGTGAATATCAGACAGAAAATTAGGTTGACTTTTCAAGAATACATTGATACCCTCTCAAAATATAATCTACAGGGGTATTTCTGGTCAGGATGTCGATTATCCTCCCTCCTTCAACCACATAAAAGTCCTGTTTTGAAAAAAAAAATTACTCCCACAGATTTCCTTTCAGGATTTTGGGGCTTCAGAAATGAGGAGGAAACATACATTTTGATGACTCCATGGGCTGAGCATCTTCCATTTCTGCTCACTGCTGTGCCTAATATATACCTTAGCCCTAATGTTTGGGGAGTCAAGGCTAGGGACACATTAGGAAGTTACAATTGGGGTCCTGAGGAATGCTGGGAAAACATGGCAGTGTCTATGAACTTGGAAATAATCACCGCACAATATTTGAAGCACCAAGTATATATTCCTGGTTCAGTTCATTTTTACCTCTGTTGATAGTTCACTGCCAAAAACCATTATCTAAAATATTTCTAGTCAACTAACCATTGAGTCATGGAATATATACTCATGAAGCTGACCTTCTAGATGGTCCCACCCTTAAACTATCAACTTCACATCATGGCAGACCATGGCAGCTCTTTCTGTCCTTCAATAAAGATATTTGAACCAGTGGAACTTATGTTTTAGAAGTGTTCCTATCATTTCAATTGTGAAAACTAGGAGGAGTAACATTTGAAGTTTTGGTGATTCTGTGTGGTGAGATTTGGAGACAAGAGCAGAGGGTTGTCCTTTAGGTTATGTGATCTTCAAATACTTGGAAGCTTCTGGACATTGAGTAATAACACTCCCTTTGTAGAGCTGCCACTTTGAGAGTAGAGAATGAAAAACTGGGGCTACATTTGAAGCTCCTATTTTTCTCCAAAAATAAAAGTGTCAGTTTTATGTAAAATACAGTTAAGCCTGCAATCTATTTTTAAAAATGTTGCCTCATGTTGGATTCATTTTGGAGTGTAAAAAAAAATAGTCAAGAAGAAATGTCCTAAAGACCACATATGGCCCGTCTTCCCACCCAGAGATCTAATTTTCAGTTCACACAAAGTGAAACATCAGGACCATTCCATCTCTGACAAAAGAGTATTTTCGGAACCTCTCATTCTCAAATAAATGTTGGCAGGTGGGGCTGGGGGAGGGTGTGCTCACCCTTCTCTACCAGGAAGAGGACTTGGCAGGAGCCACCCTAGCAGGGCAGGAAACAGGGCAAACAGTCTTGGTACCTTAAATATCATCCTTTCAAGGAACTTGTTTCCTATTCTGAATTGTGACTTTTCCATTTGTTGTCTTTCCCAGGAGGTGCTACAACAAGATAGGGGTCTTATGATTCCTCGAATCTAGATCTGGTCAATTAAGGTTGCACCAAGCTGAATGGAATTAAATAACCCTTGCTAAGTTTTGCTGCTGAATCAATACATGACCTTGGGCAAATATCTTTAGAGATGGGGAAATCTGAGGGTCACGAGTACAGTGAGAAGTAGACTTGTAGATTTCCTTGTAGGATTTCCTTTACGAGGAAGAAAAATGCAAATGCAAATGAAAACACTGTAGAAAGTCAACCTAATGTTCCTACTTAATATCTCCTTTATGTAGGTACATTAGTCCCCCCTTTCCATGGGGGATATGTTCCAAGACCCCCAGTGGATGCCTGAAACTATGGACAGTACCAAACCCTACATATGCATTCCCACATGGTACCAGGATTAATCTGTCCTTCCATGTTTATGCCCTGGTGCCTCATTCACACTTCTTACGATTACAGGTTCTACTGGGCATCTTCTTCCAGCAGAGCTTGTTTTCATTGCAATTAAAGACTTGCTTTGGATGGAAATGTGGCTGTAGCTTCATCATCAGCAGACACAGCCTCTCCAGTAATCTTTATATTTTTCAATCCAAGCTGATTTCTAAGTCTGTGTAGCCATCCTCTACTTGCAGTAAATGGCCTGTTTCAAGGGATCTCTTGCTGAAGTCTTCATAAAAGCCCAAAGCCTTCCAGTGTAACATATCATCAAGCAGAACACATTTCTGTTCATGTCTTCCACCCTCAAATTTAATGCCATTTCCATCTTAGCATATACAACACAGTGTGGCCATAACTGTTGTAGGTTGAGACAACACAAATTTTCTTCTTTCTTTCTTCACAATTTTACAGATAGAAGATTCATTTTCACCATAGATCTCAGCAACCTCAATATATGATTTTTCATATGTCAAGAGCTTTAATTGTTTTAGTTCAAGGAAGCACTTTATGGCTTCTTTTTGGTATATCCAAATTGCCAGCATCACTACTCTTGTGCTTTGGGACCATTCTTAAAGAAAATAAGGGTTACTTGAACACAAGCATTGTTATACCATGACAGTCAATCTGATAACTGAGATGGCTAGTAAATGATTCATGGTGGTAGTGTGTACAACATGGATATGCTGGACAAAGGGTGCAGTCACATCCCAGGTGGGATGGAGTGGCACAACACGATATTTCATCATGCTACTCAGCATGGCACACAATTTAAAACTTAAGAATTGTTTATTCTTGGAATTTTCCATTTGGTTATGTTTGGACTACAGTTGCCCATGGGTAACTAAAACCTCAGAAAGTTAAACCATGGATAAAGGGAACTCCTGTATGGAATTTCAGAATGACACAAATAGGTGAAGAGATTAATATTTTATTAGTTGTAAAACACTATAGTATGTTCATAGAAAATTACATTTGTTATGTAAACAGAGGTATTCATTCTAAAGGATAACCACAAATATTTTCCTCCTGAATTGACCTTTGTGCTCTATCGCTTGCTGCCCATGTTTTACCAGAACATAGACCATAAGGTTAGCAGGGTTCTGACTTTGGTAACCCAGGGTCTCTGGAGTCCCCACTTCCATTAATACTACTTTCACCAATTCTAGTCCTGACCAAGATGTTGAAGAATGGAGAAAGTTTAGGCTCCTCCAGTTATTTCTGAGGAGCTCTAAACACTATCAGCAGGTCCTCCTTTTCTGCAGTTTGTTACCCAAAGTCAACCGCAGTCTGAAATTTTTAAAAGGAAAATTCCAGAAATAATGTTTTAAATTGTGTGCCATTCTGAGCAGCATGATGAAATTGCATGTCATCCCGCTCCATCCTGCCTTGAAGGTGAATCCTCCCTTTGTCCAGCATGTCACACTGTGGATGCTGCCCGCCTGTTAGTCATTTAGCCCTCCGGATAATCAGATCTACTGTCATGATATTGCAGTGCTTGTGATCAAGTAAGCCTTATTTTATTTAAGAAAAGCCTCAAAGCACAAGAATAGTGATGCTGGCAATTCGGATACACCGAAGAGAAGTCGTGAAGTGCTTCCTTTAAGGGAAAGCTCTCAACTTAAGGGAGAAAAAAGCATATGTTGAGATTGCTAAGATCTACAGTAAGAATGAATCTTCTATCTATAAAACTGTGAAGATGGAAAAAGAAATTAGTGCATACTATGCATAAGGTTTGGTACTAAGGTTTCAGGCATCCACTCAGGGGTCTTGGAATGTATCCCCCAGGGATAAGGGGGGACTACTGTGCCTATTATCTCTGTGGTCACCTGCCACCTCTAACTCAAGACCATGGCTTCTACTTAGCTCCTTTTATCACCTCTGAACTTACCACTGTTCCCTTTGGACCCTGTCTTCTCTAGGCCAATGGCGGACTGCACTCTTACTTCATCCTCCAAGGTGAACACTGGGCTGAGGCTAATTTATGGACATAATTATTCCTTTATAAAAATGTGTTATTTCTTGTTACAGTATAAAGCAATAGAAACTGAAAAGGCATAATAGACGTATTGCCTCTCCGGTTTTCAGACTTTTCTCCCAGCTCTCCCAACCCCCACCAATCTCTAATAATATTATGGTATCTGTAGGTTTCCCACAATAGATACACTGAGACTAAGAGATATTTATGCTCAAGACAAACTCTCCTGTCCAGTCTGGGTTCTTGGCTTTATCCTAAAGGACCTTTTTATTATGCAAAGTGTTTTCATATTAATTCAGCCTCCTACCTGTAATGCAGAAATAACTAGTTTTAAAAATAGTAAACATACTCCACCCTCACCCACCCACAAATTTCTTATTTGGTACCTTTTCTTCCAGTTCACAGACTTTGTTTCTCTGTTTTATTTAGAACCAAGCCAAGAAACAGCTTCCGATAACAAAGGCTTATGGATTTTGGTGGCCAGTCTGATTTTGGTGCTCTGTCTGATTTTGCTGATTTGGAAAGTAAAATATTGCACAGGTAATATCTCAGGAAGAATTTGGGCTCTGCCCCACATGTTCCACATCATGTATATTAAAGATAACATGGAAATACATGCCCAAACAGCTACTGGGCATGTAAATTGATCTGAATTTTCTGGAATGTCATTCACAAAATTCACCCAAAATCTTTTAAAATGCTCCTACATTTCCACCTAACCGTTGCACTTCTAGGAATTTATCTCACATTAAATGAGCAGAGGTACACCAAACTATATACAAGCATATTCACTGCAGCACACTGCTATTGCTTTTAGATTTCCTACTATTGTCAATAAATAATTGAGAAATTAATTAAATTAATTGATGATCATACTTTTTAAAATTTTAATCTAGTATTGAAATGATAACCAGGATGACTTAATCATCCTGCATTAAAAGGTAACTGGAAAGAAAAAAGCCAAAGCTTTAAGAAGTTGCCTTTGGAGTGACGGGACCATGAGTTCTTCCTTACCCTCACACCTCAGAAGGAAGCCAGATACCCGCTTAAGTCCCTGGGCTCTGCTTGTTCTCCCTTGCTCTGAGCTTAGTCAAGGTTGGTGCTCTGATTGAAACTGCATTGTTCTTTTCTTATGGGTCATTTCATTTTAATTGTTGTTCAATTAATTTTTTTCTAAATTTTAGGCAAAAACCTTACTAGTAATTTAAACTACCTTAAGATGCCATGATCATGGGAAGTACTTTTAGGGAGTACTTTCTTAGAGTACTTTGCTTTTAGTAACAGAATTTTGAGCTAGAGAGCATCTGGGCAAAACTTAGATCTGGTTGATCTCCACATTTTACAGATCAGGAAACAGGAATCCGGGCAGTTAGCCCAAGTGCTAAGTAGGCATGTGAAACAGATTTAGGTGGATCATTTAATAGCACCAAGCCAGCTAGTGGCAGAGGCAGGTTCAGGCCCCCAGAACTCCTCCCTTACTCCACTATCCCCCTGAGGCGGCTCTGGGTGTCCTGGGAACTTGAGCTAGATCCTGTGTCTCTTTTATCCGTCTTTCTGGTTGATATTTGGCTATTGCCCCGCTGAAGTTAGGAGATTTGGGTTATAGCAGAAACTATTATTGAAGATATAGTTTTAGGGGCAATGGAGAGCAAGCATCTCACCAATTCTAGCCCTGTGATCAGTCGTACTAATAGGTAGGCTAGTTCCTGTCCCTTGGCTGGCCAGAAGTAGTAAGAGACCACAGGCAGTCTAGCTTGTCTACCAAGATCAACCATTGACCTAATATACTGATATCTGTGATTGGATTAGGTTCAAATTATGGGAGAAGTGGTGCTACATCCTACTCAAGAATGATAGTTTAGTTTCTTTAGTGGAAGTCTGCATAAGTCAGTTCTCAACTGTAAACACATGGCACACTCAAAACTGGATAAAGAACTTACGAGACAGTATATTCACATCTGGGAGCACCCGATTCACTAGCAAACTTAAACTTTAAGGGACAAGGACAGAGAGCAGTTCCCAAAACTTGAAAGGAGAGAGTCACATAAGATTAGTTGCCTTGTAAGGACAGTGACTTACTTCTTTTTTTCTTTCTTTCTTTTAATTTAAGTTCTGGGATGTATGTGCTGAACATGCAGGTTTGTTACATAGGTATACATGTGCCATGGTGGTTTGCTGCACCTATCAACCTATCATCTAGGTTTTAAGCACCGCATGCATTAGCTATGTGTCCTAATGCCTCCCTCTCCTTTACCCTCATCCTCTGACAGTCCCTGGTGTGTGATGTTCCCCACCCTGTGTCCAAGTGTTCTGATTGTTCAATTCCCACCTATGAGTGAGAACATGCGGTGTTTGCTTTTCTGTCCTTGTGATAGTTTGCTGAGAATGATGGTTTCCAGCTTCATCCATGTCCCTGCAAAGCACATGAACTCATTCTTTTTTATGACTGCATAGTATTCCATGGTGTATCTGTGCCACATTTTCTTTATCCAGTCTATCATGGATGGACATTTGGGTTGATTCCAGGTCTTTGCTATTGTGCATAGTGCTGCTGTAAACGTATGTGTGCATGTGTCTTTATAGTAGAATGATTTATAATCCTTTGGGTATATACCCAGTAATGGGATTGCTGGGTCAAATGGCATTTCTGGTTCCAGATCCTTGAGGAATCGCCACACTGTCTTCCACAATGGTTGAACTAATTTACTCTCCCACCAAAAGTGTAAAAGTGTTCCTATTTCTCCACAGCCTCTCCGGCATCTGTTGTTTCCTGACGTTTTAATGATTGCCATTCTTACTGGTGTGAGATGGTATCTCATTGTGGTTTTGATTTGCATTTCTCTAATGACCAGTGATGAGGTGCTCTTTTTCATGTTTGTTGGCTGCATAAATGTCTTCTTTTGAGAAGTGTCTGTTCATACCCTTCACCCACTCTTGATGGGGCTGTTTGTTTTTTTCTTGTAAATTTGTTTAAGTTCCTTGTAGATTCTGGATATTAGACTTTTGTCAGATGGATAGACTGCAAAAATTCTCTCCCATTCTGTAGGTTGCCTGCTCACTCTGATGATCGTTTCTTTGGCTGAGCAGAAGCTCTTTAGTTTAATTAGATCCCAGTTTGTAAGGTGTAAGGAAGGGGCCTAGCTTCTATTTTCTGCATATGGCTAGCCAGTTTGCCCAGTACCATTTATTAAACAGGGAATCCTTTCCTCATTGCTTGTTTTTGTCAGGTTTGTCAAAGATCGAATGGTTGTAGATGTGTGGTGCTATTTCTGAGGGCCCTGTTCTATTCCATGTATCTGTTTTGGTACCAGTGCCATGCTGTTTGGTTACTGTAACCTTGTAGTATAATCTGAAGTCAGGCAGCTTGATGCCTCCAGCTATGTTCTTTTGCTTAGGATTGTCTTGGCTATATGGGCTGTTTTTTGGTTCCATATGAAATTTAAAGTAGTTTTTTCTAGTTCTGTGAAGAAAGTCAATGGTAGCTTGATGAGAAGAGCATTGAATCTATAAATTACTTTGGGCAGTATGGCCATTTTCACACTATTGATTCTTCCTATTCATAAGTATGAATTTTTTTTCCATTTGGTTGTGTCCTTTCTCATTTCCTTGAGCAGTGGTTTGTAGTTCTCCTTGAAGATGTCCTTTACATCCCTTGTAAGTTGTATTCCTAGATATTTTATTTTCTTTGTAGCAATTGTGAATGGGAGTTCATTCATGATTTGGCTCTCTATTTGTCTGTTATTGGTGTATAGGAACGCTTGTGATTTTCGCACATTGATTTTATATCCTGAGACTTTGCTGAAGTTGCTTATCAGCTTAAGGAGATTTTGGGCTGAGATGATGGGGTTTTCTAAATATACAATCATGTCATCTGCAAACAGAGACAATTTGACTTCTTCTGTTCCTATTTGAATATTTTCATTTATTTCTCTTGCCTGATTGCCCTAGTCAAAACGTCCAATATGATGTTGAACTATGGTGATAAAGGTCATCCTTGTCTTGTGCTGGTTTTCAAGGGGAATGCTTCCAGCTTTTGCCCATTCAGTACGACATTGGCTAAAGGTTTGCCATAAATTGCTCTTATTATTTTGAGATATGTTCCATCAGTGCCCAGTTTGTTGAGACTTTTTAGCATGAAGGGGTGTTGAAGTTTATCGAAGGCCTTTTCTGCATCTATTGAAATAATTACGTGGTTTTTGTCATTGGTTCTGTTTACATGATAGATTACATTTATTGATTTGCATATGTTAAACCAGTCTTGCATCCCAAGGATGAAGCCAACGTGATCATGGTGCATAAGCTTTTTGATGGGCTGTGGAGTCGGCTTGCCAGTATTTTATTGAGGATTTTTGCATTGATGTTCATCAGGGATATTGGCCTGAAATTTTCATTTTTTGTTGTGTCTCTGCCAGGTTTTGCAATCGGGATGATGCTGGTCTTATAAAATGGTTAGGGAGGAGTCCCTCTTTATCTATTGTTTGGAATAGTATCAGAAGGAATGGTACCAGCTCCTCTTTGTACCTCTGGTAGAATTCGGCTGTGAATCTGTCTGGTCCTGGGCTTTTTTTGGCCGGTGGGCTATTAATTACTGCTTCAATTTCAGAACTTGTTATTGGTTTATTCAGGGATTCGACTTCTTCCTGGTTTAATCTTAGGAGGGTGTCCAGGAATTTATCTATTTCTTCTAGATTTTCTAGTTTATTTGCTTAGAGGTATTTATAGTATTCTCTAATGGTAGCTTGTATTTCTGTGGGATCAGTGGTGATATCCCCTTTATCATTTTTTATTGTATCTATTTAATTCTTCTTTCTTTTCTTCTTTATTAGTCTGGCTAGCAGCCTATCTATGTTGTTAATCTTTTCAAAATACCAGCTCCAGGGTTGACAGACACCTCATACAGGAGATCTCCAGCTGGCATCAGGCTGTTGTCCCTCTGGGACAAAGCTTCCAGAGGAAGGAGCAGTCAGCAATCTTTGCTGTTCTGCAGCCTCTGCTGGTGATACCCAGGCAAATAGGATCTGGAGTGAACCTCCAGAAAACTGCAACAGACCTGCAGAAGAGGGGCCTGACTGTTAGAAGAAAAACTACCAAACAGAAAGCAGTAACATCAACATCAACACAAAGGACCCCCATACAAAACCACATTCAAACATCATCAGACTCAAAGATCAAAGGTAGATAAATACATGAAGATGAGGAAAAACCAGCACAAAAATGCTGAAAATTTAAAAGACCAGAATGCTGCTTCTCCTCCAAATGATTGCAGCTCTTCTCCAGCAAGAGCACAAAACTGGACGGAGAAAGAGTTTGACAAATTAACAGAAGTAGGCTTCAGAAGGTGGGTAATAACAAACTCCTCTGAGCTAACAGAGCATATTCTAACCCAATGTAAGGAAAGTAAGAACCTTGATAAAAGGTTACAGGAACTACTAACTAGAATAACCAGTTCAGAGAGAATATAAATGATCTGATGGAGCTGAAAAACACAGCACGAGAACTTCATGAAGCATACACAAGTATCAATAGCCGAATCAATCAAGCAGAAGAAAGGATAGCAGAGACTGAAGATCAACTTACTGAAATAAGGCGTGAAGACAAGATTAGAGAAAAAAGAGTGAAAAGGAATGAACAAAGCATCCAAGAAATATGGGACTATGTGAAAAGACTAAATCCGTGATTGGTTGGGGTCCCTGAAAGTAATGGGGAGAATGGAACCAAGTTGGAAAACACACTTCAGGATATTATCCAGGAGAACTTCTCCAACCTAGCAAGACAAGCCAATATTCAAATTCAGGACATACAGAGAACACCACTAAGATACTCCTTACGAAGAGCAACTCCAAAACACATAATCATCAGATTCTCCAAGGTTGAAACAGAGGAAAAAAATGTTAAGGGCAGCCAGAGATAAAGGTCAGGTTACCTACAAAGGGAAGTCCATCAGACTAACAATGGATATCTCTGCAGAAGCCCTACAAGCCAGAAGAGAGTGGGGGCCAATATTTAACATTCTTAAAGAAAATAATTTTCAACCCAGAATTTCATAACCAGCCAAATTAAGCTTCATAAGTGAAGAAGAAATGAAATCCTTTACAGACAAGCAAATGCTGAGGGATTCTGTCACCACTAGACCTGCCTTACAAGAGATCCTGCAGGAAGCACTAAATACAGAAAGGAAAAATCGGTACCAGCCACTGCAAAAAAAAACCATAATATGAAGACCAACAACACTATGAAGAGACTGCACCAACTAATGCGCAAAATAACCAGCCAGCATCATGATGACAGGATCAAATTCACATATAACAATATTAACCTTAAACATAAATGGGCTAAATGCCCCAGTTAAAAGATACAGACTGGCAAATTGGATAAAGAGTCAAGACCCATCAGTGTGTTGTATTCAGGAGACCCATCTCATGTGCAAAGACACACATAGGCTCAAAATAAAGGTATGGAGGAATATTTACCAAGCAAACGGAAAGCATAAAAAAAGCAGGGGTTGCAATTCTAGCCTCTGATAAAACAGACTAAACCAACGAAGATCAAAAAAGACAAAGAAGGACATTACATAATGGTAAAGGGATCAATGCAAAGAGAACTAACTATCCTAAATATATATGCACCCAATACAAGAGCACCCAGATTCATAAAGCAAGTTCTTAGAGACCTACAAAGAGACTTAGACTCCCACACAATAATAGTGGGGGACTTTAACACCCCACCGTCAATATTAGACAGATCAATGAGACAGAAAATTAACAAGGATATTCAAAACTTGAACTCGGCTCTGGACCAAGCAGACCTAATAGACATCTACAGAACTCTCCACCCCAAATCAACAGAATATACATTCTTCTCAGCACCACATAGCACTTATTCTAAAATCGACCACATAATTGGAAGTAAGACACTCCTTAGCAAATGCAAAAGAATGGAAATCATAACAGTCTCTCAGGCCATAGTGCAATCAAATTAGAACTCAGGATTAAGAAACTCACTCAGAACCACACAACTACAAGGAAACTGAACAACCTGCTCCTGAATGACTACCGGGTAAATAACGAAATTAAGGAAGAAATAAATAAGTTATTTGAAAGCAATGAGAACGAAGACACAACATACCAGAATCTCTGGGACACAGCTAAAGCAGTGTTAAGAGGGAAATTTATAGCACCAAATGCCCACATTAGAAAGCAGGAAAGACCTAAAATCGACACCCTAACATCACAATTAAAAGAACTAGAGAAGCAAGAGTGAACAAATTCAAAAGCTAGCAGAAGACAAAAAATAACTAACAGCAGAACTGAAGGAGATAGAGACACGAAAAACCCTTCAAAAAATCAGAGAGTGACTTTCAGTTGAAGGACAGAGCCAGACCAAGGTGACCGTACAGGGAAAAAGCTGGGAGAGTGAATACCTAATTTCACTCTTCCTTGTCTCTGATCGCCAGCCCAAATAGAAGCCAGGAGGAGCAGACACCCTGCTGATGGAGCCCAACGAGGTCAGCCTCCCATGGCTGAGAGAAGAATGGATTCTGGTTCTGGAGGAGCAGTCAAAAGATATGGGCAAAAACTTTGTCACAGTATTGGCCACTTTAAAAAATAGATATATTCCATACTTCTGCAGTGAGATGGGCTGAAAATATATTTGAAGCTGTTATATGAAAAGCCACAAAACCTTTCCTAGCTCCAGCTCCCTGGTTGCAGTTTCATGACTGTGGTTCATATGTTTTATTTTTAAATTCACTTTTCTATTACTGTTTTAAAATGTACTTTGTCTAAGATATGTATTAAAGGGCCATATTTTATGAAAGTCCATAAGGAGGCCTTCTTTGAGAAATGACATATCCCTTTTTCTTTAACCATCACTCTCATCCCCTCTTTGGCTATGACATTTCCATTGTTAGCAGTTGGTAGGAACCAGGCCAAGGATCACAAGAAGCCAGGAATTGCTGAGCTGACTGAACTGCCTTTACTCCCCTGCTTTGGAGCACCTGGATCAACCATACACATTTACTGCTGCTTCTGATGATGTGTTTTTACATTGAATGCATTTTTCATGTTGTTTGTTAAAGATATGAAGGGAGAGTAACTCAGATGATTCTATTAACATAATTATATTGAGATAGGACTAAGGGAGAATTTTGGTGTTTGCAAAGAAATTATTTTTAAGTTCTCTTTTTTTCCTGTAGAAAGACGTCGTGTCTCTACTGAGAGCACTCACGATGATAATGCCTCTGATAATGCCGAAGAAAACATGGTAAGGCATTATTTCCTTTATCAAACAATATACAGTATAAAAATGCTTCTTTAAAAGGGTAATCGAAGTTCTGACTGATTCACATATCATCACGCAAGACTTTTATATAGAAAAAAAAACAGCAAGGAGGGGTTGCAGGATAATATAGCACGAAAAATATAATTAGACTTTTCCCAATGTCTATAATTAAACAGGCTCTACTTGCTTAAATACATGGTTGTTCTTCTTGTCTCCTATTGTTGTTTGTAGAGAAGATCTCCAATGGCATTGTGCATATGAGGGTGAGCCAATGTACTTATGATAGAAGCATGAAACATGGGATTGTATACAAGTAGAAAGAAACACAACTATAATTCACTTGCAAATTATAGTTTGATTTATACTTCCTTTTTACTGCATTCCTTTTATTATTTACATGTTCCATTAATCAGAATATAAATAAGGGCTAGGAGTGTGATAAACTTGTTTTTCCCACTGTTAAAAACCCTGAAACAGCTAGTAGGGAGATTAACTGATAAGACTCAGACTTATTTTGTAATGGTCTCATGGATTTTTAATTACAGATGCAAGCAATAGACTAAAGCTTCTTACCGCCCACCCCAAAACACTACTATCATTAAATATTTAAGATATAAATGGTTATTCTGACTTGAACAACAGACATTTAGAGTCTATTTTTCTCGGTTCTAGCGTCTTTCAGGAAGCGTACAGGAAATGAGAGAAGACCCTGACAACTCATGACAAGCATCCTTAATATCCAGTGACTTCATATCCCCTTTCTGCACTGCAATTCTAGGCAATGGCCTGTCAGACCAGACAGTTCTACCACTGCAAAGACTTGTAACCATTTTCTAGTATCACATTTACTTTTCAAGACATAAGGATCATTCACTGACCCACTACCTGCATTGAGTATAAATGCCCGGATGTTAAGGATTTCAATTTAACTTCAAAAAGAACTGTCTCATTCATTTACATTCCTGTTCCAGTCAGCCCAGGAGGTTACAGTGAGCTCTTCGCTAAGAATCTGGAAGAAATGCATCACTAGGGGTTGGTTCCCAATCTGATCAACTGATAATGGGTGAGAGAGCAGATAAGAGCAGAAGTCACCTTAGTGGAAAGGTTAAAAACCAGAGCCTGGAAACCAAGATGATTGATTTGACAAGGTATTTTTGTCTAGTTTTATATGAATGGTTATATCAGGGTAACCAACTCAATTTGGGATGAATCTTAGGGAGGCCAAAGAGTAAGACTGTCGGTATCTTTAAGATTGCTAGGAAAAAGGGCCCTATCAACATAAGAATCTCTGAAGTTAGGTTACACCTGACCACACGAGGCTTGCATAGTTGATTGACTAGCCATGAAGATAATTTGAACTCTTCTGGCTCAATTGGCATATTACTAATCAGTCTTCTAATAAATTTAGATTTTCATATAAATTTTTAAGCAAGAAGAGAAGCGAGAGCTCAGCTAATCTAATCTGTTTCCCTTAATTTTAATCATCAACTTACGTAAAAGAAACAGTCTACTCTTAATGCTTGTGAACTTATCACTATAACCAGGCTTTTGTGTGACTTAGTCGATCAAGGTTTTGACTCTATAAGAGAAAGCAAATTCTGAATTGTGGTGTAACTTCCACCTGGTCCAATTTTATCATATGACCTCAGTTTCACAATCCTATACCTTGTATGTAGTTAACTCTGTTTTTGCTACAATGTTGTAATGGGTTATCACAAATAGCAAAGTATTAAGAATTCCAGTCAGAATGATGATTATTAAAAAGTCAAGAAACAACAGATGCTGGCAAGGCTGTGGAGAAATAGGAATGCCTTTACACTGTTGGTGGGAGTATAAATTAGTTCAACCATTGTGGAAGACTGTGTGGGCAATTCCTCAAGGATCTAGAACCAGAAACACCATTTGACCCAGCAATCCCATTATTGGGTATATACCCAAAGGATTATAAATCATTCTACTATAAAGACCCAGCCATCGCATTACTGGGTGTATACCCAAAGGATTATAAATCATTCTACTATAAAGACACATGCACACATATGTTTATTGCAGCACTATGCACAATAGCAAAGATCTGGAACCAACCCAAATGCCCATCAGTGATAGACTGGATAAAGAAAATGTGGTATAAACACCATGGAATATTATGTAGCCATAAAAAGGAATGAGATCGTGTCCTTTGCAAGGACATGGATGAAGCTGGAAGCCATCATCAGCAAACTAACACAGGAACAGAAAACCAAACCATGTGTTCTCATAAGTGGGAGCTGAACAATGAGAACACATGGACACAGAGAAGGGAACATCATACATCAGGGCCTGTTGGGGTCTGGGGGGTGAGGGGAGGGAACCTAGAGGACGGGTCAATAGGTGCAGCAAACCACCATGGCACATGTATACTTATGTAACAAACCTGCACATTCTGCACATGTATCCCAAAACTTAAATTGTTTTTTTAAAAAAGTAACTTACGTATCTTAAAAAAATTCCATTGTGAAGAAAAATTCAATTGAGATTAAGTGTCTGCCATCTCTGCTTCCCCCTAACCTTGGTTCCTTTTAAAAATTATGTCCTAGTGAAAGAATATGATACTTAAAACTGGATGTATCCCCAAGCTGAAGTTTGACTTCACTGAGTATGTGCCTGGGGTGTGCAGAAACAATAGCATCCTGACTTCAGGATTGGTAATATGACAACAGCAAATTTCTAAGAAAAGGTTTGGGATATAGAGATGTTTCCTGAATATAAACACTGGCTTATTAAAGGATAATTCCAAACTTATTTTTTACTGAAGTTTTTAAAAATTACCATTTCAGGAAAAAAAAACCTAGAAAAGTTCCAAGTTAAATATTTTGTGTTTTCTCACTGGGTTGAGACCGATGGTAAGAAGGAGCGACTGCTTTGGATACAGCCTGACATACATCCCTGCTAGTCCACTCTGTGGCTGTGTATCCCCCTCCACCAACCACAAAACTCAAATTTGGTTAGCCTTGCTCAAAATGGTACCCTAATGTTTCAAGAGGATTCACTTTGATCTGTCTGAGCCAGCCCTGGCAATTGCAGTCCTCTTGCCACTAGACTGGTTCAGCATAAGAAGGTAAAGAAATCTGTTCCGTAGGATATGAGGAAAAGTATTCCAGAGGTCTGTTTCTGGGAAGGTGTTTCTCCATTTTAAAAAGAGGTTATTGTATGGGGAGAAAATGCTCAGGACTGCTGAAGTCCTCTTACAATGACAAGAGATTCAGACAAGAATGAACCTGGATCCTCTGATACCACTGAGTCTCTGAATTAATCTTCAAGCTACCCATATGAGTCAGGGTTGGATCAGGGAGGCAGAACCAGAGAATGACAGAATAAAGATTTATTATAGAGCTTCAACCTTACACAATTGTGGGTGCTGGTGGAGAAGTCTATGCCAGGCTGCTCCCTCTGCATCTGGTCCTGGGCCTGAAGTCACGGTAGGTCGGCTGTGCATGCAGCGAGGATGAAGGGAAGTCCATAAGAACAAACAGAACCCATGTCTGCCTCACGGCCTCCACTGCAATGCTGTGGATGATCTCAGGAAAAGCTGGTGCTGGTTGCCATGGAGCTGCACACACACCTGGCCAGGACTGTGCAAAGCTGGAGGAGGCGGCTGGCAGGAGCTGGAAGAGCTCTGGGTCCAGGGAGCTGTCTCTGGTCCTTTCTAGTGCCCCTTTTTGGCCAGGAGTCATATTTTCAAGCTGTCACAATGCTTGGGTCTATACACTGACCTTATGAGCGTAAAATAGCTGATTTTTGCTTATCAGAGTAATGCAAAATTCTTTATGACCTACTCCAATCCAGAACCACGAGAGACAGGAATTCCGGGACACGTTCCTCCGGCTGAGCTAAATTGGCACTGCAGAAATCCAGCACATCACCTGTCACTGAATGTCTTGTGTGGGGTTACCTCCATGTTTAAAGTGTGTACCAGCATATAGCCTACATGTGCGTTGATTAGGAGAGTTTTGCCTACATGTTCAAATTGCCTAACTATGGCTATATTTATATCACAATGCTGAGGAGATTTTATGACTTTCATTCCACCACTGCCAGCTCACAATATACATTCATAGACGTAGGGGTGAATCAAGCCAAAGTTGCCTAACTTCAGTAAAAACCATTCACCAACATGCCCTAGTCCCCATGGAGCGTGATTGGTCTAAGGACATCTATGAGTCCTACCCATTAAGAGGAAATATGGACAAAGGATTAAGTATTTATTCATTTTTTAAACATCAGAATCGAAAAAGTTCTTCCATTTATTTAATCTGTCATGTGAAACATTACAAGGTAGTTTACTTGCATTTGAGGATCAAAAAATCCCCATTAACTGTGGAAGCAATGATATTCCCTTTAATTATTTTTCTAATTGCCTTGTTTATATGGTGTGAAAAGCAATTTAAACATGTTTTTAAAAAATGTTTCCAACGCAAGCTAAATTTTTGGCCATGAAACAGCACCTTCCTTGTACTTCTCCAGCTGTTGTCCTTTCAAAGCAGGGGATACTATTCTTTTTGAACCTGAAAAACAGAATGTCAGTGTGTTCTGTGAATTTCCTGTGATTTTCACCAGTGGAACACATGCCCAGAACCAAGCTGAGTCCTTTCCAGAGGTAAGCAGGCCTTAGCCAACTCTTCATTAACTTCAAAGGGAGGCAGGGAATTGAGACAATTATCTGCACTATAGAAAGCAGACCCCGGTAATTCACCCCAAGGGCATGCTCGGTCACTCTCAATTTTCTGCCTGCCTTGTCTTGCCAGTGAAGGCAGCGCCCTCTTTAGCCAACCCCATGAGAAGAAAGATTCTGCAGCCACATCACCAATTTGCTCCCCAGCCCTGACACAGAATTCTTTCAGCAAACCTTTTCCTTGTGTGTATGACAGTTGAGGGATTTTTTTGGCTTTTCTTCTGTGAAGGGGAAACAATTGGTCATTGCACTGCCAAGGAAGGTTTTCCTATTCCTCTCTAGCCTCTCAAAAGCAATTTCTGCTTTACTCACTGTTTTCTTTGTTGAAAGAACTGTGACAAAGTCGAACGCATGGCATCTGTTTTGGAGGCCCTTCGACCTCCTGCAGCTGAATGCAATTGCAGCACATGGGAAGCACCTCCCTAAACAAGTCATTACATGGGGTTGCTGGTGGGCTCTGCAGGGAAGACCCTAAATCCAGTACCACAACACTTCTCAAATTGGGGCCAGAGTTCAAACCTCTTAATTGGCCCTCTCACATAGGACTTATCCTTGAGGCAGCTATTCAGACATCAGTAAAAAATTTCTGGAGTCTCTCAATGAGTCATATGTCTTATATTTATATCTAAGTATCTTCAATATAACCAACTCTTAGGCTCTCCTCCAAAAGAGATGCTTTTGACCTCCCTTAAGGTTGTATTTATGCATATTATTGGCAACCCTATCAACTTACCTTGCAGGGTTACTAGTAATTCAGTTTGGGCCTGGAAAAATTTGTATAAAATAATCAGGAGTCCATGGAACAAGATGATTTTAAAAAGCACAGATGGATCAGCTCAAAATTTGGAGTGCACTCTTTCCATAGTAGACACATACATGACTTTGTAACATGTCAATATGGAGTTGAAGAGGGAAGATGTTTAAGATTGAGGTAGTGAAGGAAAACAAATGAAAGAGTCTTGCTTTGTATTTCTCTGCTTTATATTCCTGATTCTGCCCAAAAACACAGAGAAATTGGGCTAGTGATGCACCACGTTTAAAAAGAAAATGAAATGATGGTGCCTATGTATGCCAGAAGCTACGCTCAGTGATTTCAGGCAATCTATTAGCTAATATCGCATGATCCAATCTCCTCTGATTCCTTTCTCCTAAAGCCAGACCTAATTTAAAAACTGTGTGTTCCTGGGAAAATTTTAATAAGGAAGCCAAGACTACCTGACCCTACCAAACATTCAGTACATTGTTCTTTGTCACTCTACCAGTAAAATCAGGGCAACGGCCTCTACCATTAGATTAGAAGAATCATTTCATGGACCAAAGAGATATAAAAAGATCCTTTCTCTGTGTTTTCAGGCAGAATCAGGAATATAAAGCAGAGAACTACAAAGCAAGACTCTTGCATTTGTTTTCCTTCACTGCCTCAATCTTAAACATCTTCCCTCTTCGACTCCATGTTGACATTGTACAAAGTCACGTATGTGTCTACTACGGAAAGAGTTCACTCCGAATTTTGAGCCGATCCATCTGTGCTTTTTAAAATCCTCTTCTTTCCATGGACTCCTGACTACCTTACACAAATGAATCCGGGCCCTCAATCTCAGATCCTGCAAGTTAACATGGAAGCATTTGAAAAGTATAAATACAATGTGCATGCCACTCAAATGCTTAGCATTTCATCTACCTGGACAAGTATAATTTAGTAAACATGGGAAGACTTTATTGGAACCCTTTGTTCTTATCTTTTAAAAGCTTTTAAAGAGAAAAACAAATTTCTTGTTATACTGGTCCATGCAATGACATCAGCCCTAAACAAACATGATTGAAGAGTTAGAACAGAGCTGAATACCTGCCGTACCTTTTTCCCAAACTCTCTTGCTTTAATCTTGAGTTTATTGACTTGAGATTCTGCCACCTCTGCCCTTTCCTTCACTTCATTCAACTCATGTTGCTGCTTCTTATACTTGGAAAGGTATTGATTGGCTTGTGCTTCCTATAAAAATAATAAAAAAAGAAATCTCCATGCCTATATAGTCAGGTTTTTTTTTTTTTCTGCTCTGACATGAAAAAGTTGAATAATGTGAAAAGAATCTAAACTTCTGAGTATTGAATGGGATATCGTATTTTGGTATGATATATTAGGATTCAGACTTTCTAGCAGGTATAAGATCCATTTTTTTATAACTTTTGTTCCCTGGAAATTCAGAACCTAGTTGGCACTTTCATCAACTGGATGCAGTAGAACTCTCGCAGACTGAAAATGTGCTGGAATAACCACAGTTGTCTGTTTTGTCCTGAGTTTAACATCCTATTCTACCCCTGAGTAGAGGGGGCTTGTCTTTAAAATTATATGGGTCAACAGGTAATTATTAGACCTTGAGCTAGAATAGGTAGTATTTTAGGCCAAATCATTGAAATGATCAAAACCCCTCAAGAGTTAATATTAGGGATAAATCAATATATATGGCACTTACCAATTACATTCCCTGTAGTTATAGATACTGACCCAGGGATGGCAAGTACATTTCAGTTTATGGTGGTTTTGTCCACAACCATATCCAGGATCATCAAGAACAAATACTGTGAACCATGTTTATGTTTACCCTAGGTTTGGGGATGAGGGAGGCCCCAGGGTGACTACCTTGCCCAAAACCGGCCTTCCCTACATGACACTCTGCTTTTACCTAGCTCATTTCTTGTTGTGCACCTGTTTGGGTGAAACCACAAAGGTAAAGGAGAGAGCTCTGGCTTCCTGGAGGGAAAAGCCACACACATTTTTGCCATGGGTGAGAATTCTAACTTGAGAAAAAAACTGAGAATGAGCAGACTCTAAGCTGAGCTGGCCCTCTCTGACAAGCTGCTGGCTGAGCTCAGGGCCACAGATCTCCCTTAATCAAAACAACACTGGGAAATCCAGGAGGCTGCAACTTCCCAAGGCACTCACCGCCACCTCGACTTGCTGCTTGTAATTGTGCACTTTTAGCTGAAGTTTATCCATCTGAGTTTGCATCCTGCTCAGATTCTTCTTGTCTTCCTCTGCCTGCAATACATAGGCACGTATGGGGAAGGTGATTCAGAGGATCCAGCAGTCTACAATGGGGTAGTCTCATGTGGGGAAATAAGGGTTAGGGAACTTTATTAAACATCATCTCAGAGTTGTGATTTTTAACAATGGGTTTAACTCACCCAAGTTCCAAGAAATTGATAAACAGAACTGTCAGCACTAATGGTCATTTGTCCTGATCCACCAACCTTTGCTGAAATGGGAGTTAAACCCATTAGGTTCAGTTTGGGTCTGAATGTCTTTCCAGCTCAACCAAGTTATATCTGCCTGAAGCTATATCTGTATACTTAAAATTAGTAGTGAATTATCTACTGTTATATTTTACTTTAAGGTGGTGGTGGTGGGGGTGCATTCCAGATGACGAGCTAAATAAAAAGCTATATCTTTATTTAGCAGGAATGAAGTGCATTATTATAAAAGCCACATATGCAAAAATGAAAACCAATTGCTCCCCAATCAAAACAACTATTCCTTTGAACTTTCTAATTGACTCTTGGTTTTGAGTAATAGAACTATAGAAAAGATAAATTTTCTGGAATTCTGATGCAGACATCAGCAGAGATAGCAACAAAGATTCTACAAGCTGTGGGAACCATGGTGTGCCTATTCTCATTGCCTCAATTACAATCCAGCCTTGGGCTGGAGAAAGGAAATCTGGTGGGATAATGTTTCTCAACTGTGCTCCACAGAGCCTTTGGTATTCCAGGGAGAGAGGAGGCTAGAGGCAGGCAGGTAGATAAGGCTCTGCCTGCCCCCTCTTTCCTCATGTCCCTTTAACTGGAGTATTTCCACACTGGAGCTATTGAACTTTTCAAAGGCAGAAAATACCTCAATTTGCTCAGGGTGGAGAAGCTGATTTAATCAAGAAAGATCTACTGCTGCTTAAAATTTTTTTCTGGCTCCATTTGACCTATTCCATCAAGTATGAACTTTTTTGGCAGCTTTAACGTTCACCCTACTTACCTTCCATTCCCCCCACCACCACGAACCCACTCCAACCAGGTCACATTCTCCTGTTTCCGCAGAGCTCCCCTGCTTACTTTGTCCTCCTTAGGTTTAGCCAAGCTATTCTCATCATCTGGAATACACCCCCCCACACACACACCACCACCTTAAAGTACCATATAAAAGTAGATATTAATTACTAATTTTAAGCATCAGGAGACAGGGATGAATATATATATGAAAGAACCTAGTTGGGGAACTGAGACAAGTCTGGTTCAAATAAAATCCCTTCTTTGTTTTTATCTGCCTATCCCTCGACTTCTCAGGTTTATAAAATTCAAAAAATTTGTAGCATTATGTGCTTACAGTAAATTATAAAATCAACACAAGTTTAATTGCTAACAATCAGTTTACTGAGAGGAGAGTAAATTGTTGGTAAAGGAGGCCACACAGAAGAAAACTGAAAAAAGCTAGAAGTGATTGCTGATGTTCCTGATGTCCCTCCCACATGGGAAGGCAAAGCCACTGATGTTAGGCCTAGGTTCCCATCTTAAGCTGTGGGGCATTGAGTAACTGGTGGCCATGGCTATGCACGTCCTAGATTTCCCAACAAGAAAAGAACTTGCCATTCAGCTGTGAGAAGTGCCGTTACCTGATAATCTCCAACTGTAGTGCCTTTGGGACCTGCCACAGCATTAGCATTGAGGCCACACACTTCCTAGGCAGCCCCCAGGCAATGGCTGGGCACAGTGAAGTCACCAGAGTCTGGCCATTTCTGCCCAACATGGGAGTCCTTTCTGGGCTATCTTCATGCTGGATGCTTGCCCAGAGCTGCACTACCGTCTGACACTCTTCCCATCCCCTCTTCCTCCCTCAGCCTCTCCTTTCACGTCTCTGCCCCATCCTGCTTGCTTGCATCTTCATCTTTCATAGATGTCACTTCTAATATATCCCTTGTACATCTAACTCTATCCTGGCATTTGGTTCCTAAAGAACCCTCTCAACACAGCAACTTAACCAGATTGTATTTCCTTATCCCTAAAAATGATACTACATTCTTGACTAGATGTGTAAAGATTAAATAATATCTACACAGATTCTTGGATGTAGGAGGCAGTTGATGGTAGAACTGAGTAGGTGGGTGGAGAGTGAGGGGCAGAGGAACTATCTTGACCTTCTATAGCAACTACAAGTACCTAATCTTATGTTCTGCTTTATAGCACATTTTTCTAGGTGCTGGAGAGAGAAAATAGGACAAGTTTCCAAATGCTAGGGGGATATAAAGGAGAGGATAAATGCGGCATGGGGACCAGTCATAGAACTGCCATGGAGCGGGACCACACTTGACTCCTTTCCAGTAGCAGAATCTTCCCAGAGGACTTCTCCTAAGAAAATGATATTTGTGCCCCTTTCAAAATGACACTTTTAATTGCACCTAGGAATGGGCTATCACCAAACACCCTGCCTCCTTGTCCTGGTGGTTATTTTGATGATCGAAATGACTCAGCATTAACCTTGAACATTTCAAAACCAAGTACCAGGAAATGTGGAGTGTCCTCTAATGTCTTTTTAAACTTACAGGGTCTAGCCTAATAGATATTAGCTGATCTGATGGCAGAAAATAGGCCTATCTAAGCATTCTGCAGACACTTGGAAGAAATTAATAAATGAACCTCATTCTAGCACATGAGAAACACTAGGATTATTACAATGAAGAAACAAGGGTAAGGCACAACAGAACAAGAATGCATTCCTTGGGACAACGAAAACCAAAAAAAAATATGTAACTTTGGTTTTTTGTTTTATAATGAAGTTGTTTACAGAATAAAACAATAAGAATAATCAATAGGAAAATAAAAAGAAAAATCCAGACATTAAAGCAGCATTTCACACCATCAACACGGGTGGCTTCTCCACCCTCCTCAAAAGAAGAGTAGAATAGCAAACTTTTAAGTTCCCAAGGTGTTTACCTACTTAGCCACACACACCATGGGCCCACTTCTCAGTGGCTTTGATATACCTAGCGTGGTCTAAAGAAGTGTCAGACTAACTCATCTTACAAAAGGAACCACTTAATAATAAAAGAGCTGTGCAAGTAGCTCATTTCGTCGTAATTAGCCCAAGATGATGCTTCTGAAGTGCTGTGCTTCTTATCTATCCTTCCTGCTGCAAGGGAAGAAGACTTTGACATCTTTAACAACTCAGCCTCAGGAACCAGAATCAGTACTAAGCAGATCTTGCATTGGCTTTGTCAAAGAAGCTGTAAAAATGGGTGCCTAAAATGAATTTGTCTTTGTATTGGAATAAGCTATCATGTGCAGTGTGAGAGAGCTGGGATGAGCTATCATGTGCAGTGTGAGAGAGCTGGGATAAGCTATCATGTGCAGTGTGAGAGAGCTAGGATAAGCTATCATGTGCAGTGTGAGAGGGCTGGAAAAGTGACTTATAGCATCTGTGTTCAACAATGGAAATCACACATCTACTGTGTGACAGGGGGATGCCAGACCCTAGAGGGGAGAACAATACAGTGCCTCTGCCATCAAAGAATCTATGTTGACTGCATTAGAAAGAAGGAAGCAATGATTGAAAGTGAAAATGTAAATGATGATATTTTTACTTTAGAAATGCATTAGTTACTTGTAAGAAGTCTGCCCACCTCTTTTCAATTATTGCTTGAGACCAATGTTAGTCAACAGGTGAGATTCAGAAAGCTTCAGAGGTCTCTCTTTAGTGTTTTGTTTCCACCTGGCACTAGCAACAGTGTCCTCAGTGGCCTTGAGTGTTTGTGCAACCAGAAAATAGGAGTGGAAATGCACCCCGCTCCAATTGAGTCAGCATCCCATGTAACCTGCCAGCTGGGTAGCCACCCGAGCCTCTGCCATTAACTTCATTTACACATTGTTCTCACTCAGCCACTCACAGGAAGGCATCTTTATGAAAGCACTGCAAACACTATGTGTGAAAAAATCCAGATGGTATAAATAGCTTTTCACTTCTAATTGCAACTTGCCGCTCACATTTTGTTTCCTGAGAGCTCTGAAAAGACTGATCCAAACCACTAATAGCACAGGAGCTCTGGGAGGGTGAGTCAGTGTCTACTGCTGAAGGAGAACAAAGATGAAGAGAGAACTGCAGGAGTCCCAGAAGGCCATTTCAGGCTTGAAGGAGCACTTTTCTGCAGGGTAGCGCCCAACCAGCCAAACAGGGAATGGTTTCCCAGAGTACCTGATAGGTCAGCTCTTTGATGCATCGCTCAAGTCTGCGGGCTCCCCTCTGGGCCTCTGCGCTGCGACGGATTTCACCCTCCAGTTCACCTTCCAGTTCATGAACCTGCAACCAAAACGTGACCTCAGACCACACGCTGCCAGCAACGCTGGTCTTCTATTTGCCAATTGGCACAATCATTGGAAAGACAGCAAAGTGTCAAGGGAACATGCACACACCATTTCTGGTAGTACTTAGACAGGACAGTGTCTCGGGAAAACTCTCTCGCCAAAAGTAAGATCTTTTATGGATTCATAAAAGAACTGTTTAGACTGAAATATGTGAAAGGCTAATTCACACAGATATGAGAAGCTTTTTTCTTGAATTACAAAATCACACCCAAAGTGTATGCATGAATGTATATGTAAGTATAGAGAGTAAGCAATGTGTAGCCCACTTGAGGATTTTGTCAACATACTACCTAATCTTCAGCTGCTTTCTCTACATCCAGCTCTGACTCTCTAAAGAAATCGGACGCTGAGTTTATGTCACATGTATGTCACGCACAACCCTACAGTCCCGCTTTGTGGGAGAGCTATCACACAGACAAACTGCCTGCAGCCTTACAGAATTACACAAACGAGCTTAACATTCATTCAACGCAGGTGCCTACTACATACCACACCCCAGTGCTAGGATACAGCAGTGAACAAAACAGACAAAAATCTCTCCCCGGAATTAGCATACATTCTAATGAGGGGAAGCAGACAGACAAAACAAAGTAAAATGTAGGCTATGTTTGATGGGGACAAGTGCCACAGAGAGAAATAAGGCAGGAAAGGGAGTAGGGAGTTGATGTTCGCTGCTCCCCCTGGCTGGGGGGCTCTTGCCCAGGTATCCTCTTTTCCTGCTTTCTCCTTGACGCCAATGCCACCTTCTCCAAGAAGCCTTCCTGAGGACGGGAAGGCCAGTGCCCTGTGCCTAGCGCATCTGACCCCACCTCTTACTCCCCACTGGAGCCATTCTTCCCTCCTGTACCTCCTCAGAGAGGTGCAGTGTGAAGGGAGGGGAGCAAATGTGCAACTTCCTTGTGGATGAAGCCCATTTAAAGCAATCTTCTGACACCTGTCATATAGGAACCTGACACACAGTTCTGTCTGTCGGGATGTGAGCTCTCACAGGCCCTTCTACTTTTTTTTAAGCACTTGTTAAGAATTTTGGGGGGAATTAAAGTGATTAAAACACCTTGGGGAAAAACTGCTCTACTAAAGCAAATCCTAGACATCATGTAATTCCACCTGTAAATACTATTGGATATCATTCTAACAGGTAATGATGGCACCATGGTTGTGTCTTTAAGAATATTAACCATCATTCCTTAGTATTATCTGATATTAAGGAGTTCATTGCTGGTCATTACTACTGAGTTATCACTGGTTCTAGGCCATAATAGTGAACAAACAGCAATTGAAAATAAAATCTGGAAATCTTAGAATTGAGTTGGAAAAAACAGTTTCGTGTATTTTTTAGGGGGAAATGCATACTTTTAAATGTTATACCTATATGCCATTTCTCTTATACCAAAAATCTTGGTTCTTATATATGTCACTGGATAAACAACAGTCTTACTGCTAATAGCAATTAAATGTTGGCATTTTGAAGTTATAAATGCATGGTTTTAGCCATTCTCTTGTTATTTTGTCCTTATATTGAGGGATGTATGGACAAAACACTATGTTTAAAGGTCACTGAGAATAATTCTTACTTGTGTATGTTTAATGCCCCCAATTTAATATGTCATTAACTTCATTTGCTTCCACTGGTGTTAAAATTTTAGGGACTGCTGAGTTTTTTTCTTTGACTTAAACTTGTTTTTTTAATTATAAAGTATGCAAATGATTTATATGATTTTCCAATCAAAACAGTTAAACAAGATACATTATGAAGGACCGACTGTCATCTCTGTGTTATCCTCTTATAGATAGCCATTTTTATTTTTCTGATTTATCCTGTTACCATTTCGTTTTGAAAATACAAGCAAATGTGTACACCCTCATCTTCCCCCACTTTCTTGAACAAAAGGATATATGCTTTCCACATTGCCCTCACTGTATGACTGTATGGAGGTCCCCGAAATGTACATTGGTATTCCATGGTATGGATATACCATAGATGTGCAAAGGTGATACCCTATTTTTCAGAGGCCTTTTTGAACAATCGAATCCTAGTTGAATATTCTTTCCATTCTCGTAGCATTTATCATATGCCTTGTCTGTAGTCATTAAAATGGATTCAATAATTTTACAAATCTTATTTTCAAGATGAGTTACTACTTGTTTTTAAGCTCCCTGAAGGCAGATACTACATCATTTCTGTCAGTCCTTACTGTATCTTCTCTGAGTCTTTCTTGATCATTGATTTAGTTGTTTTCCCTCTCCTTTCTCTGGCTGTCAGAAAATGGGCATTCTCTGCAGAGGAAATAACAGGAGCAAAGGCACAGAAGCAAGACTGCCAGGGGTGTGTTTGGAAATACCAGGTAGTCCTGGAGTGAGAGCCTGGAGCTGGTGAGGTGAGCAGGAAGGGCTGCGTTGTTAGTTAGCAGGAGGGAAGTCAGATTTCATCCAGGCCAAGGAAAGTCCTATGTGCTCACCCAAAGTCAAGCAAAGAATGAATGCATATATTGAGATCTGACACTCTTAAAGATCTGAAAGTGCTAAAATCAAAAGTGATAAAGGGTGTGTGTGTTGAGGGGCAGATCTGGTGTCACATTCCAGGACAAAGAGGTCTTGAATTGGGGACTGTCAAGCCCTCATGATTACCCAGACTCCTACCCTGGATTCTAGTTTCTGGATTTGTTTTCTACTCCCCATCAGGGCCATCTGTTCAGCTTCAGCCAGCCTTTTCTGTAAGTCTGTAATTGTCTGCTCCATATTTTCTCTCGCCTTTTCCAAGTGGGCAATGGTATCTTGCTTCTTCTTCAGTTCTTCTGATAAGTTTGCTGCCTGGGGTGGGGGAGAGAGTGAAAAAGGGACTGAGCTAGTGCAGCGGTAAATTGATCTTAACATTTTTACCCATGATCTTCAGTTCCTGGTCTGACTGGCTGCCGCACCTTGCCTCTGTATATGTGATCTCTTCCCATGATAATCTCCCTAACCACTACCACCCTCGAGTTTGTTAACAGTAATGCAATAGAGACAGCAGTAGCTACAGGAGAGAACAGGGTAAGGAGTGGTGGAAACAGACCAAAGATGAAGAACCATATGAACACTATTATACAACACCTGTATTAAAAGAAAGATGACCAACTGAAGCAATGGCTTCTAATTGAATAAAGTACTGGGATGATTGATTATTGAATAAAGTAACTTGTGTCACATTAATGAACCAGGAAAGATATGGAAAAGTGCCTAAAAAATCTATTCACATCTCACTTCTATAATTCTGTGACTCACTACACAAACAAGTTTGGCTCCAGGAATTTGGCAGTAACAGATGCTCTCACTGCCAATAATCTGGCATGAAAAAGGTTAATTGTGAAGCCTGCTCTTGGCTTTGGCTATGTGTACGAGGGCTTGGTGTCTCGATGCAATCATTAAGAACTGTTTTGAGAATCTCTAGGTGCATTTAATGTAAGAACATGGCCCTCACAGCCAAAGCTTTTCTATCAGGTTACCAACCATCTGCAGAATTTAAGTGTGAGACTTTCATGCAGATGGTGAGGGCAAAGAATGAATTACGTTCCGTGATGTGGGGTTGGGACTCAGAGTTAAACTGTAGGAGGTTTGGAGGGTGGGGTCAGAGATGAGTTCACTTTTCAACACACTGTCAAGAAAATCTTATCAAGGCAAGATTAAGCAGACAGCATCTTCATAATGTACGATTGCATAAATTTATCAAACAGGAGCACCATTTTTATTCCTTTCTACCTATGTGGATTTTCATAAATGTTACACATATTTGTTCCCTTGGCCATCAAACATCTTCAAGGTTTCACACACCTCGTTTTCATCAGAGATCAGAATACCTGCCTTGACACAAAACGGAGGAGTGATAGGCATGGTTGCCCATTCTTAGAGGGGGCTGGGTTCTACAATGATTAGGTGGTTGGGATTTGGTACAATGGTTTTGTTTAGTTCCGCAAGTGTTAAATAACTTGAGCAAATACAGACACAAGCTCTTTACCTCCTTTGAATTTTAAAATGACTAACATAAAATATAATCAAATGTCCTGTCTCCTAGTTTAGCAGGGGGGATCTGCTTCCCTTCATGTGGGAGGATCAGGGCTGTTGCATGTGGTTGTGCATTTGATGGGCTGCACAAAAGCTCTTGATGGAGAAGGGGTGAGCAGAGACAGAAACCAAGCCGGAGCCCCACTCTGCAATGGGACCTTCAAAGCTGAATCTGCCACACGCAAACCTCCCCCTCCACTAATATATTTCTCCCAGTGGTACCTTCCGCTAACCATGCCCTCTGAGAGAAGTGCTGCATCTGCCCACAGGAGGTACCCAGAGGGTGGCCTTTTTTCAGTCCCTACAAAGGTTCACCAAGGTTGGCAGCCAACTCTGAGTTCAACATCATTTAGGAAAATCACTGCCATCAACAACTGGAAA
Organism: Mandrillus leucophaeus; assembly: GCF_000951045.1. Lineage (NCBI taxonomy): Eukaryota > Metazoa > Chordata > Mammalia > Primates > Cercopithecidae > Mandrillus > Mandrillus leucophaeus. The sequence continues at coordinate 4,929,846 of NW_012099543.1, forward strand.
ATAAAGAAAGTATAGCAGCCCTGAAACCCTTTTTTACCAACCTGATTTTGCTCTTCAAGCAGTAGTACAGGTTGTAAAAAAAAAAAAAAAGTGAATTAAGCATTCTTTCCAAATCATCATCATAAAACTGTTATAGACCCTAGGAAAAATAGCTTTTTGTAAGGAAACACAGAAAGAATTGTTTCTAGACACTAGATATATTGATTCACAAATGAAAAGTGGCTTAACCGAAACAAAAGAAGACTCCTGCTTCTTTTGTTTATATATAAGGTTTTGCTTATAGCAATTCAACTGCTCCTTTTCATCACCAGGGTATGTTAGTGGGAGGAGCTAATTGGCCTAATTTTTCAAGATGAGAACAGGAAGGCAGAGAGGTCAGACTAACCTCCTCTTGGCTGTATGGGAAATCAATGGAATACTTTTTGGCTGCAGATGTGCCCCTGCCCCTTGGCCACTGTGCCACTGAACTCTGGGAGACAGGATTGAGTAGGTGGTCAATGGACCCACCTCAGTGGCTGCCTTCTTGGCCTTCTCTTCTGCATTTTGACACTCCTGCACCACCTCTTCAGCTTCTTTCTGCATCTGGGCAACATCAGCCTCCAGTTTCTTCTTCTGGCTGAGGAGGCTTGTGTTCTAAAGAAAAGCAGCATTCCTATTAGGCAAGTAAAAGCCAGCAATGTAAATGCAAGCTGGTCTGTTCAGGACATGCAATGGGAGTCAGCTCTGGCCAGAAGCAAATTTTATTATAGTGAGCCATATTCCCTTAAGCTATGCTCCCAACCCCAAAAGGCTTTTGCCATCTAACTTGAATGGAAGGGATTTCACCCATTAAAAGTTCAGGACTAAAGAAATTGCAGCCTGAATCAGAAGGGAGGAATGGTATCTAGATAACCTACAAGCCTCAAACATGCGTTTGGTTTTCAATGGGTTGAGGAAATGTTTCTCTGCCATTTGCTTTTGGATGCGGTAGAAACAAGTGTTCTAGAGCAGAAGTTGGGGTCAACTGCAGACATCTGAGGGGCAGAGGTTGGGGAATAAAAATTGTAACTCCCAGTATGCTGCTCCAGAAACAAAAAAAATCATTCCTCTTCTTTTTCTACTTCCCTTCCTATCTTACTTTACAGTGAGGAGGTGGGGAAAGTAGTTCAGAATAAGCCTCCTCCTCCAGCCCTTAGGTACCCTCATTACCACGGAGGATTCTTTGTGTTCTATGGTTGGTGTTGCCCTAATTCGTTCCTTCCTGAGTTGTGACACTAGAGGTCAAATATCCTTTTGCTGCTATTTGGTCTGTGTTTGAAGCCCAGCTTTTCTGAGGGTGTGAAAACTCAGTGTATATAAAAGGCATAGGCTTTCTATTTTTTTATTTCTCCTTTCACTTTATCCGTTTCACATTCACTTGCCTCTGGCTGGTGCCTTTCTCAGTAGCACGATGAAGACTTGAAAATAGAAAGATATGCCAGGCCAGGTGTGGTGGCTCAGACCTGTAATCCCAGCACTTTGGGAGGCTGAGGGGGGTGAATCTCATGAGCTCAGGAGTTTGAGACCAGCCTGGGCAACATGGCGAAATCCCATCTCTACCAAAACTTTTACCAACAATAGCTGGGTGTGGTGGCATACACCTCTGGTCCCAGTTACTCGGGAGGCTGACGTGAGAGGATTGCTTGAGCCTGGGAAGCGGAGGTTGCAGTGAGCTGAGATTACACTATTGCACTCCAACCTGAGTGACAGAGTGAGACTCCATCTCAAAAAAGAAAAAAAAAAAAAATAGAATGATATTCCAGCATCACTGGTTCTATCTACCCCACTTTCTCTATGACATGAAGCATCTTTATCGAGACTGCCATCTTTTGTCCTTGTGGAGAGCCAGGCCGTGGATACCTCCAAGATTTCCACTGCCATGGCCTGAGAGATGGGGTGGAAATAAGTTGTATTTTCCTGAAGTGTTTTTTGGATGCTCACAGCACAGACCATATAGAAACTATTTCTTTGTAGAGGAAGGTACAAGTACAAATACTAATTTGTTTGTACATAGAATCATTTAAAATTTGCTAGGAAGACAAGGGCTTAAATCTTTGCAAACTGAATTACTCTCTAATTTGTTATTTTTATTTTTTTTAGGAGAAAGGGAATTAGGGGGTGTTTTGCAGAAAGGTAATCTAGATTGTCACAGCTCAGGTTTGAAAAAGGCACTTGTAATCAGTCAAAGATAAGTTTAGCCTCATATGTTAGTCCTAGGCTAGAGATCTGGAAATGCAGCAGGTAGCTAAGAAGGCTCCCTAAAAGGTTCAATATGTTTTGCTCGGTAATGTTCTAGTAACTGCAAGGTGCCCCAGCATGGTTTAGGTTGAGAGGTCCTTGTGAATGATATAATATCACCTAGACCAGTGCTGGTCAAAAGGTACTCTTTCTATGAGCAGTAGCACCTGAGAACGTGTTCACTTTCTAGGTCCCAACGCAGAGCTTCTGATTTAGTGGATCTGGGGTGAGATCTGAGAATTTACATTTTTTTGTGTTAGGGATTCTTATATGTACACATCAAGTTTCAGAAACTCTGCCCTAGAGATCAGGTCTCCCCTGCCTAATTTTCTTCTTCCCCAAATCCTCTCCTCTCTATGCATGCTTTTTCTCTAACTGATCCTCATCTCTCTCTAGGCTAGTGATTTTGCATCATATTGGATCCCACTGGTGCATTATTATGTATGATATGCATGGCAAATGATTTGTTACCAATAGCAATTAAGTACTATAGACCAGTGGTCCCCAACCCTTTTGGTTTCATGGCAGAAAATTTTTCCACAGATCAGGTAGGGGGGTTGGGTTGGGGGATGGTTTGGGGATGAAACTGTTCCACCTCAGATTATGAGGCATTAGATTCTCATAAGGAGCATGCAGCCTACATCTCTCACATGAGCAGTTCACACGAGCGTTTGCGCTCCTATGAGAATCTAGTGCTGCTGCTGACCTGACAGGAGGCAAAGCTCACTCCCCTGCAGCTCACCTCCTGCCATTGCAGCCCAGTTCTTAACAGGCCCCAGACCTGTACTGGTCTGTGGCCCAGGGGCTGGGAAGCCTTGCTCTAGACAGTGGATGAGTTACTTTTTTAAAAGTCTATAGTCCATTTTATAAGAATCCAACTCATTGTATTTAAACTTTCTTGAAGAAGAAAAAAAAAATGTTTGAGTTAGTTTGTTGGGAATTATCTATAACCTACAGACTATTTGTTCTATACCACGTGGTACCCAGATGGGATTGTGTCATAGACAGGGAAAAAAAGGTCAAACTGTAGGCACAAACTAATTGCAACATCTTTCAACAGGCACATTACTGGTTTATACTTTCTTTTATCCAGTATTTTTCAGTAGGGGACAACTGGCACTCTGGAAGGCGCAGTTCCTTGGGCTATCACCTTGAAGGAGTTTTGATGTCTCTGACCCTACTCACTAAATGCCAGTGGTATTGCCCAGTCACTGTGGCAACCAAAATGATCCCACAGATAGTTCTGAATGCCCCAGAGTGTAGCAGTTCTGCCCTTAGGTGCTTTAAACTGTCCTTCACAATAATCACCAGAGTAAAACTTCCTAAAATGCAAATCTGATAAGTTCACTCTTAGCTACTCAAAATTCTTCAGTGGATCTCCATGAGCTGCAAGACAAAATTCAAATTCCATCAGTCTCAGGCTCAGGGTCCCTGGTGACCTGGCCCTGCCTATCTCAGCATGATTTCTGCTCCTTCTGGCTATCCACCCAATACTCTAGCATGTGAATTTCCCTTAGACTCATAAACTCCTTCCCCCCACACCCCATGCCTCTGCCCTTGACTTTTCTCTCTACCTGGCTGGCTTCTTAAATGTTCTTCGTGACTCAGACGAAGCATACTGTGCATCTACCTAACTCTTGGATTGTCAAGGAAGGCCTTCTGTAGGGGTGTGCTTGCTCTATCATTATACTCTTAGCAGTGTACTACAATTGCTTAGTTCAATCTTCATTTTTTTAGGACAGTGGAGACATTCTGTGTCTACATCACCCATACCAGTCCAGGTTATCGGGGGGGGGTGCCCTATAAACACTTATCACACAACCCATTTACTGTAGATGCTTGTCCTGGAAACTATGGCTTCTTCTGATTCTAGGAGAAGGAGAAGGATTTAAGAATTCTTGCTTCATGTCACTTACATAACCTTCCATTAGAAGCCAGAGTCTGGACAGCGTATCATATCTGTCAGCAGCCACTCAGAACTGTCACGGCTTTCCTGGCTCCAAGGCGGAGCACTGTTTTTATTCTGGGATGCTGGGGAAGCACATGGCTTAGAGAGAGCAGGAGAACCAGGAGCAGGAGTGGTTCTGGAACATTAGGCTATGCTCATCCCTCCCTCCCCAGCATCCTGGCTGTGGATGCCCTGACAATCCATTCTTCTGGCATAAGGCTTATTGTTATGGGTTGAATTTTGTCTCACACACACACACACACACACACACACACACACAAAGATATGTTGAAGTCCTAACCCCCAGTTTATCAGAACGTGACCTTATTTGGAAATACGGTCTTATTTTGTTTAAAAGGAAACTAGAAAAAAGGGAAGCAGCGGGGTAAACGAGTTAAAATGAGGTCATTGGGGTAGAACTTAATCAAATATGACTGGTACCCCTATAAAAAGTAGCAATTTGGACAGCAACAGACCCTCACAGGGGGAAGATGCTGTGAAGACACAGGGAGAACACTACGTGAAGGCAGAAGGTTGGAGTGATGCATCCATAAGCCAAGGAATGGCAAAGATTGCCAGTAAGCCACCAGAAGCTAGGAAGGGGCAAGGAAGCATTTCCCTACAGGTTTCAGAGGGAGCATGGCCCAGCTGACACTTTGATTGCAGGTTTTCAACCTCCAGGAATGCGAGAAAATAAACTTCCATTGCTTTACGCCACCCTGTTTGTGGTACTTTGTTATGGCAGCCTGAAGGAAATAACATACTTGGGAATAAATGAAGAGTATGACTGTGGCTCTGCTGCACAGCCTGTTCCTGTGCTTCACAGGCATATCCAAGACTTAACAGGGCGATTGTGCATGGTCCAAGGCTGCAACTGCATGGTCCAAGTGTGGGAACCACTGCCTTCAACCAACTGGCCCAGCTAATACGGAGAGTATATGGGCCCCACCTGGGTATAGAAAAGATTGATTCTTTCTGTTGCTTCCAGGAGCTCTTCTTCTGACAGCCTGCGGCCACGCTCTGTCTGCTCTTGCAAGGACCTTAGATCCTCTAGTTCAGACTGAAGAAGAGAGTTGCGCCGCTCAGCCACAGCCACCTGCTCCTTCAGATCACTGTTCAGTTGTGTGCTGTCATCCAGCTGCATCTGAAGGTCCTGTGAGAGAAAAGATGGGCCTGGAGTACAGATCCCTCTGAGTTCAACATAGACTATGCACCTATGTATGCATGCTCTGACCATAGGTCTACGTATTTAGACATAAGCATGCTCCTTCACTCTGGAAAGATTGTATTTGTTGTCCTCATCTTTATTGCTGAACACAACAATCTGTTGCTTAGTTTACTTCCATAAGCAGAAACATTTTCCACCCCTCCCTACCCCATCTTACAGTTTTAAAATACCTTGATTTGAATCTGAAGCTGGCCCAGGGATTTGGTTGCCTCTGACACCTGCCGGTTGGCACAGCTAAGCTGGAGTTCCATCTCATTGAGGTCCTTTTCCATCTTCTTCTTCAGCCGGGTAGCCTCAATTCTGCTCTTAGCTTCAGAATCCAGACTAGACTGCATGGAGTCAATGGTACACTGCTGTTTCCTCCTAATTTGAAATAACAGTTGGAGTGGGGGAAATGATACATCCAAATTAATCAAATTCACCTGCTATGTTTAAAACAGTACAAGAAATAGAAAAAATAAACTAAAATCCAAGAAAAATTTTAAGTAACTAACAAAATGAGTCTAAGGGCTTTTATTTTAAAAACAGAGAGAATGAGAAGTTAGGTTAGTGAGTATATATCCACCATAATGGACTAAGTAAGGTTTCCAGACCAACTTCCCTGAAGAATCCAGGAAAATACAAGAAGCTTTTCAAGGTTCCTGTGAGGCAGCTTTAGTCTCATCTGATATCCCATAAAGGATGATCTAGGGCAAGTACCTGGGTTTCCTGTGGTGGCTAAGGATGAAGGAAGGATGCTCTTTCAGACAGTCATAATATTTCAACTACTTTCAATGGTGAAAAATATCTGAATAAGGCAGGAAAAAGCCACTCAGGTTGGAACAATTCCTGAGATGCAGCAATACTGCTACAGTAGCCTGGAGTCACAACTCTCCTAGAATAAAATGGTTATCTTTCTCTAGGAGTTTGAGAATACACCCAAGGATTGGCTGACAAAACCAACTGTGTGATACTGAATTACTTTAACACTTTAAATTCCCTCCGAAGAACAAAAACTAGAACTAAAAACGTATTTGCAAAGTGACAGAAAACAATAGCTATGTGTTTAGGAAGGCCATAAAAAAATAAAAAATTGAGAGAATCCATGGGAATTTTTATTTCCCAAACTGTTTGTAGTTAGTTTGGGACCATGTGACTAGATTCTGGTAAATGCACTGTGGGCAGTAATGAAGTTTACCATTCCAGGGCTGGCCCATAGAAATGTTCACTTGTGAGTTCCTGCACTCTCCCTTCCCCCTTTCTGCCAAACTTGATGGCCACATACAGAAGATCATGGAATCACAAGATGGAAAGAACTTGGGTCTTTCAATGACTTTGAATGTTATTGACCCACTCTTCATCCTACCTCACAATGGCCTCAAACATAGGCAAAAATAAACTTCTATTTGTTTTAAGTCACCAAGATTTGGTGATTGTTAGGACAGTTTAACTACTATAATAGACATATGCCCTGTTAAGCTCAATTCAGAAAACAGGGACCTGGTGCTGGACAGATAATAGAGAACAGAGAAGGCAAAAGCCTTTCTATTCTTCTTTCTCATAGAACCTATCTACACAAATTAGATTAGATCAGAATTCGATTCCATGGTGAATTGTCATCAAGTCAGTGTCCTAACCTCTGTGAGGTCGATCAAGAAAGCATACAGGCCGGGCGCAGTGGCTCATACCTGTAATCCCAGCACTTTGCGAGGCTGAGGTGGGCAGATCACCTGAGGTCAGGAATTCGAGACCAGCCTGGCCAACATGGTGAAATCCCGTCTCTACTAAAAATACAAACATTAGCTGGGCGTGGCAGAATGCATCTGTAGTCCCAGATGAGGCAGGAGAATCACTTGAACCCAGAAGACAGAGGTTGCAGTGAGTCAAGTTCACACCGCTGCACTCCAGCCTGGGCAACAAAGCAAGACTCTTGTCTCAAAAAAAGAAAAAACGGCACACGACCTACAGGGGGAAGAGAGGGGTCAGAGCTTGAAATTGGTTGATAGGTGGAGGTGCTGCTTTTCATGACCTCCGTTCTGCCCATTGGTGAGGGAGGCCTTAGAAGCAATTATGGAAATGTATAGAAAATAACTCTGTCTGACTCCAGAGTCCAATGTGAGCGCCTGTCCTCTGCCTGTCCTTAGGCTCTGGGCTTTTGTTCAGCTTCCAGATCAGAATCCTATAGGGATCCCAGTAGGTAAAGTTAATATGGACTTTTAGGGACTGCATTATGTCCCCCACAAAATTCATATGTTCTTGCTTTACCCCCAAGACTTCAGAATATGACTATATTTGGAGATAGAGCCTTTAAAGATGTAATTAAGATTAAATGAGGCTGTTAGGATGGGTCCCTAATCCAATGGGACTAGTTAGTGTCCTTATAAGAAGAAGAAGACACACAGGGATACATGTGCACAGAGGAAAGAACAGATGAGGATGCAGTGAAAATGTGACCATCTGCAAGCCAAGGAGGGGCATTGGGAGAAACCAAACCTGCCAACAATTTGATCTTGAACCTTTAGTCTCCAGAGTGGTAAGGAAATACATTGCTGCTGCTGAAGCCACCCATCTGTGCACTTTGTGTTGACACCTGTAGTAAACCAGGACAGGGATGCTCACACTCCACATCACCAAAAGCTGTCAAACACTTATCTGTCCTACACTGGGAAACTCTCATTTTTGCCACAGTTGACACTCCTTACACAGGAACACTGAAGCATCCCTAGCCTGGTGTCAAAATCCTCTGTACAGAAATACATTCTACTTAAGCAGGCAAACTGCATGTTTTAAACTGCACTTTTCCCACAGTTGTTTATGAAACTTCATGAGTGCCTGCAGACAAGTAAAAAGTGAGATGCTTTAAGAGGCATGGCTATAATACAGTCCTGGAGAATGGCTGCTAAACAATCAACACATTTCATACAGAGTCAAGAAATCTTTAAAATGAAAACTCCCTCAAGTACATTCTTTAAGAAAAACGATGCATCCAAGACCAAGGGCAATATAGGAAGAAGTACCTTCTTTTTCCTAAAATGTGAAACACAATTTAAAAAACCAAATGCAAAGAAAAATCAAGATGATAGAACTTTGAAGAGTTAATGATTTTAAATCATTAGTTCAGCATTTAAATCATTGACAATACAATAGGTCATTTATTTCCCTTAAGATATTTCTAATCTATGTCAGAGAAATAAGGGATTTTTTTCCTTAATCCAAATACATATGAGCCAGCTTTAAAATAATTAACAAGTTATTTTGCTACCATGTCTGAGTTTGAGATTCTAATTTTCAAAGACATTCGAAAATATTTTACTTAGAAGTGGGAAAAGATTTGAGCATATTCTGGCAGAGATTCACTCAGACAATAAGAGAAACCAAGTCAGATGTATATATAAATTAAGACCACGTGGCAAAGTTTGACATGACTGAGATCAGAGGAGTGGACTTTACAGAAGGAACATTACTATGTACCTGGGGCTCTAGACTAGGGGTGGGAAAACTATGGGCTGTGGGCCAAAATCCCACCATGCCCATTTATTTCCTATTGTCTATGGCTGTTTTCAACCTACAACTACAGTGTTAAGTAACTGCTACATCTCTGTGGCAAACGAAACATGTAGCTAGCAAAGCAGAAAATATTTAACATCTGACCCTTTAGAGAAAAAGCTTGCTTAGCCTTTCAATCAGTGATCAACCAAAACAAACAAATGCAGTATGATAGAATAAGGATTTCAGTGCCTCATTCCCAAAAACACCTCTCTGGGTGTGTCTGGGAGAACAGAATACAGTTCAGAAAGACCATGGCTGTGGACCAGTATGATGACTCTCATGTTTCGACATTTCCTCCAATCAGAGAATTACCTGAAGATGCAGGATGCACCTGACCAACCTGTTGTCAGCTCAGTCTTGGGCCATGCAGTAGGCCTTCAAGCTGGCCTCGTTTCCTCTGTCTAATAAGATGGGAAGATCAAAGCCAGCTACCAGCTCTTCTTCTCCTTCCATCAGTGACTGCACCATCACCTCCCTACCTCAACCTATGCCAACTATAACATTATTTATTTATTATAGAAATAAATAGAATACCCTATCATCCAAAAGTGTCTATGAAGGCCTGACTAGAATATGAGGCAGTGTCTGGTGAACATTAAGCACTCCAATATCTGTTGAACAAGTGAAACATATCACACACATACCAGCTGTTTGTACTTTTCACCATCAACAGGCATCCAGGCTGGGCTCATTCAGAATCAGGCCTCACCAGAGTGGAAGACATGGCTTGGCAGCAGAGCATGAGTTGAATGAGTTACCCAGTTTGCTGCACTATGAAGGTTTTCCTTTGCCTGTGGGTCACTTTCTCTTGCCTTTTGGTCCCTTTAACTTACTCACCAGGTCCTGTCTTCCTGGGAACCTTCTGTTTCTGTGGAGTTAATGATGGGTTATATGGGCATATGACCTTGAACCTGATCTTGCCCTCGGGCAATATTTTCCTTGTTCTATAACTTCCCTGGCTTATCCTTGATTGCTTGGAATCTTGTACTTGGCTTATTTTGTTTTTCCTGGCATTCTATTCAGTTTCCTTAAGATGCCCTGCTAGCCCCAAAGTCAAACTATCGGATTAAACCAAGGCATTTTGGTACAATCTATGCTCCGAGTAGAAAGGGTCTGGGCTGGTATTTGTGATATTTTGTAAAATAAGCTCATCTTTTCTTTCTGGATATACCTATTATAGTTATTATGAATCATTAACTAAAATTTATGAATAGCTCGTCCCCCTGCTTCCAGCCCACCCCTTCTTTTCTCAGCTCCTCATGGCTTATGCCTATTCTTCAGTTCTTTCTTCTTCCAGCCCTAGCTCTTTGGATCTCTGGCTTTTTTTCACACTAAGAGTCTTACAATTGGTGAACTGCTCTACGACATTCAGATGTACCTGACGAGACACAGGCTCTCTGAGGATTCATTTCTCCTCAGCTGGGTTTATTTATAGGCACAGGTCTGATATTACTTGAAATCAGTGTTATTTGTTGCTTAAATCAGTGTTATTCGTTGCTTTTTTTAAATCTGCACAAGGAGACATTCATTTTTATTCCTGGTGGAAAGAAGTAGGGCAAATATCAAGGCCCAAGGTTTTTGCCCTTCATCAAAAAAATTCTTTTAGACACTGACTCAGAACCTCTTAAGTAGATCAGAATTCCTCGCCACAGTCAGTCCTATAGAAGAAAGTGCCAGTGAGTGAGAGCAAAGATAACTCAAAGCACATAGAGGGCCAAATTTGGCTTGACATCCTCATTAAAAAATTGACCCCCTTGAGAGTTTTGTCTAAAAATGGGCTACAGGAAAGAGGTCAGTTCAATTGAACATGTTAACAGGGGTTTTTTTTTTCTTTTTCTTAAAAAAAAATGGTTTAACAAATACATTGAAAGTAAGTTGCCAATTGAATCTCAGGCTCAAATGATTTTTCTTGCTCACATATGGCATTGACTTAAGGGAACAGATTAGATAATATAATCATCATTAATTCCATGTGTTTATAATTGTGCCTTTGATCTACAGCGTGTGAAGTGCTTTGCCAACATCAGACTACTGATCTTCCTCACCACCTTCTGTGACATGTAGGGGCTGCTTTTATCCCCTCACTTCACTGAGAAGCTAAGAAGTGGAATGTCTAAAGTCATCAGCTTGTTATGACAAAGCTAAGAAAAAATTCTGCAACCCATGAGTCCTGTCTAATTCAGTTTCCTGACTATTAAGACTTAGCTGCTTTAACAAGGATTCAATAAGCAGCTTAGCTCTTGGCTTCTGCTCCTCTTCAAACAAATGGCTACAGGTACAAGCAGGGGGTATGTGAAAACTTCACTCTGGTCTGAAAGTACAGCATTAAATTTTTAATTTTTTTCTCCATGGCTCAGCATTTTCAGTCAATTTCTCAATGCCCAAGAAAGTGGCATTATAGGGACATGCAGACAGTATGCAGAGTCCTTATACATATAATCATTTATTTGGTGTTATCTTGAGTCTCATATGACAGCAGAAGCTCCTCAAATATAAGAAAATTATAAAATCCAGCAATAATTATATATAGATATTCCTTTATATCAATAGCGGTGAGCTCTCACCACTATTGATATAAAGGAATATCTATATACAATTGTGTATAAAGGGATATCTAATTGTGTATAAAGGAATATCTATACATGATTATAAATATTGTATATAAAAGATACTAATATACAGTTACATTAAGTTTCTTTGGTAATACTCCAACAGGGGCCATAAAAGCAGCTGGACATTATGAGCTCTGTTTAGTCAAGGATTCAGAAATACATAATTGTTACATATCAAAATCATCTTAAATACCTAAAATTTTCTAATTCTTCATCTTTCTCTGAAAGCTTTCTTTCAAGTTCTGCTTTAGCTTTCAAGAGTTCAAGCTGGAAACGAAGAATCTTGCTTTCATTACGTTCCAAGGCTCCCTGGAATACATAGATAAAAAGCATTAAATGAAGTCCACTTTTAGACAAAAATTTTATTTTTTTCCCAAAACATATGTCGCTAATGTAGCTCTCTTAGAGTTATTGGGAAAGATATAGGTTCAAGTCAGGTCCCTAGAGACTGCAACACAGTGAGACAAGCAACTGCTTTCATTTGTCATTTCACTTATAGATTTGACATTCTTAGGTCTTTCAGCTGTAGCTCCAGAACTAGAATTTTAAAGCCTATTTTAAAATAGAAAATTTGAGTCTTGTCTGTGGCTATATTTAAGCTTTTTAATGTATTACTCTTGACTTTTTCTAACATATTCCAACTATGGGATAAATTTTAAAAAGTATCAGAGCTAGAACAAGGAAGGTGGTAACTCCTACCTGGAATCTTCTATTAAATTCTGGACATCACGAGGGAATAGAGGAAAAGTTGGATGCATTCAGAGAACAAACAACATGGTAGTGTCCAAATATTGTCATATGAAGAGCAAATAAAGGAGTTTAGGATGTATCTGACACGTAACACTCAGCGTGAGCCATTAACACCATAATTGGTACCACTACTGCAAATGAATTGCTTTGACAGGCAGGAAGATTCCCTGCCCCTTTGTGTATTCAAATATAGTTAAGGCAATTATTTGCAGGGATGTTATAAAGGCAATTCAATTCTAAAAGCATAGGTTTGGCTAAATCTTTAAAGCCTGTCCTGAAGCTAAAAATGTATATAAAAGAAGAAACCCAAAAAGCACTTGCAGAATACCAATGATATAAGGGCATAAGGGGTGATGCAATTTTGTGGTCAGTTAGCTACAGGCAGTCCTAAAGGCAGAAGTAATTTTTTATAGCCTCTTTTGAGGAGTGCTTAGTAGATACGACCAAAAGTAAAAAAGTAAAACTGAGTTGCAATTTTAAAATAAAGATAAAAAGATGATGGGAATTTTAATAAGACCTCCCTTGATGTTCTCTTGATACTACCTTCAATATAAAAGAAAATAAAATTGCTAACGCACACTCAAAAACAAATGCTTGGATAATAGTTTCCTCAGAGGGAATAGTGTAGTTCCTTCAAGAGGAGACTGTCACCTCTAACCCTCTAAAATGCACTGAGAAAGTGAATCTTTAGGGAAGACGACCTGGGATAATTTGAGTTTCATGGCTTTAAAACAATCTGATACAGTTTCTCATGAAGGCTCACCCAGGAAAATAAATAATGCAATGCTACAAATACATGTCCAAGTTGATGAAGTATTTATGGAGGTGGCCGATGACAGTTGAGAAAATGTGAATAGAACGTATTGCCATCTAGTGGTACTAAATGGTTTGAGCACTCTGGCCTTCCTGTCATTCTCACCCTTGACCCATGTGCTGATCAACTGAATATACAAAGATGCCTCTATGTTATACAGGACAAAAATTGCCAGTGCCAGTTGTATTTTTCATTGACTTGTCATAGTGCTTGAAATTTCTATCATAAAATTTACTTCTTTTAGTTAAGGTGGTGGCTTCAAAAAGTCCCTTGCCAGGATGGCCAGAGAACCAAAGGGAACAAGTAAACAAAACAAAGTTCACCAGCTGTATAAGGACCAGCTGTGCTAGAGGGCACCACACTGCCAACCAAAAGGAGTCTGTATAAAGTTAGATAGCCTCAGGAAACGTTTATGCATAACAGGGCAAGAGCTGCTGCCTGACAACTCTATACGGAGGGTAATATGGAAACATTTGCTTGGCAAGTTTCTTCTGGAATCATAATGGTGAGGTAAATGTAACAGACAATGCTTGGCACAGAGCGGTCCTTTGGGGTCTTGTTTTCCATCACCATACCTTCCAAAAGGCCCCTACCTAACACTGACTGCCACATCTTTCAAAAATATTTTTTCATTTTCTACTGGTGGGAGGGTAGGGCTGTATTTTAATGTGTCTGAGTACTTGCTCAAAGGTTGAGTCAGGAAGATGAAGTTCAGCTCTGAGAAGAGGCTACACAGGGCTTCTTAACCACCTAATAATCATGATAGGGTGACTTCCTCCTCGTTAGTTTACCTTCTTTGGCAAAACATCTTCTTAGAGGTCCTTTCAATTGCTAATGCACACTCAGAGATAAAGTCAGAGACTATTCCTGAACTGTGAACCCATAACACTGAAAACCTTCCTGTCAATCTGCACAAAGATGAGCTTTCAGAAACCACTGTTTGACAGCATTGCTTTGAATCTTATTTCCAAAACTACCAAAAGTTTTTGGGGAAAAAAAATTGAAAAGTTTTTGTGACTGACTCTTTAAAGAGGGGACAGCTATGAGAATATTTATTCATTCAACATTTGACAAATATTTACTGAGCCTCTACTACACGCCAGGCAATGTTCTAGGCCAGTGCTTCTCAAATATTAATGTGCATATGAACCACCAAGGGATCTTGTTAAAATGCAGATCCTGATTCAACAGAGATGGGCAGAGGGCTGAGATTCTGAATTTTTAACAGCCTTCCAAGTGATGTCCATGGGCCACATGTTGAGTAGTGAGGGTCTGGGCACTGGGGATAACTGGCGAACGAGATAGACATAGTTCCTGTTTTTACTACAATCAGGAGATTTGCATTCACTGTTTGTATCCTGCTCTCTGAGTCTCAATTTCCTCTTTTATAAAATGGGGACAGTAGTTTGCTACGGTGATTATATTAAAATTATGCATTTGGCAGAGTGCCTAGCATATAGTAAATAAACATTTGAATACATGTCCTTTTGTTGGTGCTGTTGTTATTGCTAGAATGCAAATCTTCTGCCTTGTCACAGTGAAAACTTTCTTTTCTCCCTGGTGATAATACCTCTGTTTCTTCCAGAGTCACCTGGACTTCTGTCTTCTCCTGTTCAATTAGTTTCTTGACCTTTTCCATTTCAGTTAAGTTCTTGGTCCCTTCTCTAACCTGGTTTGTCAGATTAGAAATCTCTTCTGGAGAGAGAGGTAAGAAAAACAAAGTTAGTGAAAGGGCTCAGTCTCAAACCAATGATACCAGGCACAACAGACTGTTCCAGCCCACTGGAACAGTGGCCTCATGCCACCCTTGGTAACTTGATGACCTAGCCCATATGGGACCTAGAAATTTTAAAGGCATTCATTTTTTCATATAGTCTTTTGCCATCTGAAAATTGTCTACAACAAATGGTGAGGATGGTGCTTCAGAATATTGTACACTAGACAACCTTTGCAACTTTGCATGGCAGTCCTGCTCATTAGAGCCATTCCAGGTTCTACCTGGAGGAACACAGACCTGGAGTCCCTACCCTTCCAGTGTAAGTGCTTAGCTATCAACACTAGTGGCTGCCATTGTTTCAGTCACCACTCAACACCGAGACAGGAACTTAAAGTAGAAGCTGGATCACTATCTGCCAGCATCCAAGGCATGGCCCCAGATAGGCCAGAGAATCAGAAGGGGCCCAAGTGGCTTTAGCTCAAGCACTTGAGTGTTTTTTCCTAGCCTTTCATGAACATTAGCCTTTGACAAACCGAATAGGACATCCAGAAGTCAAAAACCTCTTCCACCTGATATTGTTATGGTCAGTTCTGCCTTTAGTACCTAAGAGGTGTGGTATAGGGCCAAGTAGCTCAGAGAATTGCCCAGTTCAGAGGTGGTGGAAGGAGCTCAATAAGTCACCTGCTCCTCTGGTTCTGAGATCCTGGGCTGTGATGTGATATGATGAGAATTTTTAGAAGTTACAAAGACAAATATGTTAGACGGAAATTTTCATTGCATAATAAATTCTTCTCTGATAAGCTCTCTCTTAAAGATGGGTTATCAAGAAGAAAATCAGGGAAGAGGTTCTCAACTCTGACTGCACCTTAGAATCACCTGGAGAGCTTTGGAAAAAGCTCACTCAATATTCAAACCCCACCCCACCCCCCCCCCCCCCCAGTCCAAAGGTGGTGCCCAGATCAGCAGCACCGGCCTCACCTGGAAAACTGTCAGAAATACAAATCCTTCAGACCTACTGAGTCAGAAACTCTGGGGGTGGGCCCCAGCCATCTGTGCTTTAACAAGCCCTCCAGCTGGTTTGGATGTAGCTAAAGTTTTCTAACCACTGTTTTAGCATCCCTCATGTCCCCAGCTAGTGCCTTGATCATAGACTATGTAGGTCAACAGAAAGTAAGCTTCATTTACGCCTCCAACAGTAATGAACTTGCTTCCAGGGCATCTCAGGGTTTTCATGCACATTGCTGTTGGTGCTGGGATAAGTTGGCAGCCTCTTTGAAGGGCTGTTTGGCAGTAAATCAAAATTTAAAAATTCATTTCATTAACCCAGCAATTTCTTTTCCAAGGATCCATTCTACTGAAATATTTTTACATGTGCATAAATACATGTATAGGGATGTATAATGTAGGATTATTCATATTTGTGAATAATTGGATCTAAAATGAATAAAGTATAGTTAAATGATAGCCATCTTTATTACAAAACACTATGTAGCTATTAAAAAGCTTGTGGTAGGTCTCCATGTACAGGCATGCGAAGAGCCACAAGGTATGTGGGAAGGTTGCACAGCTCAGTAGTTAAGTGCATATATGCTGGAGCCATGGCTGGGCTCAAATCCCAGATCTGTGACTTATCAAATGTGAATTTGGACAAGTTACTCAACTTATGACCTATATAACCTTCATTTTACATATGAGAAAACTTAACACTAGACTATTCTGAAAATTTAACAATAAATAGTTAAACAGTGCCTGGTACGTAGTATGGGCTATAGAAATATTCATTAAATCGGGAAATATATTCATACATGAAAAAATAAAACGTGTAGAACAAAATGTAGTTCGGGTAAAAAATACACCCTTGAGTATAGCACGCATGGAAAATCTTGGTAAGGTTGTGGATATCAAGAAATTCTCATCAGTGGCTTCCTTTACAGAGGAGAACTGAAGTTAAAGGCAGGAAACTAGTCTTACTTTTAGAATTAATTTCATACAAATAGCATCTAAAATTTTAAAAAAAAACGGTCAAACAGAAGTATAAAAATTGAAAAGTTAAAACATGATGGGAACGTGAAAATGCTGAAGACAGCTTTGCCTGTAGCCAGGGCTCTCCCTGAGCTACACACTCCGGCTTTGGCTCCGAGCCCAGCTTGGTGTACCTTGGAGGTTCTTGTTCTCCCTCCTGAGTGTCTCCTGGCCCACGATGCTCTCCTTGTAGGCGTGCTTGAGCTTGAGGAGCTCTGTACTGAGAGCCTGGATTTCCTTCCGAGAGGCATCCAGCAACGTCTGCGACTCCTCATGCTTCTGCTTCCAGTCCGCAAGGGCCTTGCCAGACTGCAGCTGCTTCTGGTCTAGCCTGGCTGCTGCAGAGCGGACCTTCCCGAGGTCAGACAGGGCGTCCCCGAGCTCCAGCTGCAGCCGGTGTCTGGCTCTCTCCAAGGAGGCATTTCTGGCATTGGCCACCCCCATGGCTTCCGCTGCCTCCTGCAACCTAATTGCCAGTTCCTTCCTGAGAAAGGAGGATACCCAAAGAATGAGTGAGGCAACAACTCTCAGAGAGCTCATCAAGTCTGCCCTGGATTAAAGATAGAGCTTGGGTGCAAAGTAAGATGGCACCTCTGCAGTGGACTTAGTGGTACAAAGCAACAGCAGCTCCTATCTGAAAGTGACCTCACTGTCTGTGACCACCATCTTCTGCCTCCTGTGTGCATGGGGTCTTTATTTTCCCCCTTTGCCAAGCTGCACTTGGAACTCTGGATCTCTTTGAATTCCTACAAGTATTTGCTTATCCTAAATCTGTAATAAGCAATACTGACTTGATTATTTCCTAAGAAGAGGGAAAAAAGGAAGATTGTACTGAACACCCTATCAACAGTAAGCACCTTACAAATCTGTAGCCATGTGTAGTCACTAAAGAGCTTCTTGGCTGTGTTGCTTCTAAAGAACACTCTCTTGCTTTTTCCTGCTTATTCTCTCACATCATGTGGCTCCTAAACATGACACAATTATTTCTTCTCTCCGAGTGTGTTCTCCACCTCAGCTCCTCTCTCCAGATTTATATTCCCAAACCCATCTCATTATGCTCACTCAACAGGTCCTGCTGTTCTTATGGGGTACTTTAGCCCCCATCTGCTGTTCCTTGGGCATCTCTGAGATGGAGTGGTTTATTACAATGCTTCTTTCTCCACCACCCCCATAATATGCTACTATTAGGAATTCTAACGGATGAAATGTGTTCTGTTGCTTACATCTCCTGCAGGGTTGTTGGCAGTCCCATTCTTACTCACTTATTATACTTCTTAGATGAAAAGTACTATATGTACCAAAGCTCATCTACTGCTATTAAACAGAAAAAAAGTTCTCTGGAATTAACAGGACTGCATAACTAGGCCAACAGAGCAATGTGGTAATAAAGCCCCCTTTGGGTGGAATCCTGCAAAAACCCCTATGTGCTTGGGATCCAGGAAGCATCTAGGCTCTAACAACATCCTGCCCCCGGCTTTCTAACCATAGTCACTTCACTTCTTTACTTCACGTTCCTTAAGTGTGAAGAGGAGATTCTGATGCTTTACCTGACTTAAGGCAGTAGCAATGAAATAATTACAGGCAGTCGAGTGAAATAATTACATATATTTTAACTACTTTAGAAATGCTTGTCGATCAAAGAAAATAGGAGTTTCACTTTGGGTGACCAATCATACTGGATTGCCTGGGACTGAGGGGTTTCACCAGGTGATATGGTTTGGCTGTGTCCCCATCAAAATCTCATCTTGTAGTTCCCCTAATCCCCACATGTTGTGGGAGGGACTGGTGGGAGGTAATTTAACCATCAAGGTGGTAACCCTCATGCTGTTCTCATGACAGTAAGTTCTCATGAGATCTGATGGTTTTATAAGGGGCTTTCCCCTTCTTACTCACTCACTTCTCTTCCTGCCACCATGTGAAGAAGTACGTGTTTGCTTCCCCTTCCACCAGGATTGTAAGTTTCCTGAGGTCACCCCAGCCATGCTGAATGGTGAGTCAATTAAATCTCTTTCCATTATAAATTACCCAGTCTTGGGTATGCCTTTATTAGCAGTGTGAGAACGGACTAATACACCAGGACATGAGATTTTCAAAGCTAAAACAGGAAACCTCCAGGGTAAACTGGACAAACTGGTTAACCTCGTTTTACCAATAACTTGGTTCTATGTTTAATATCAACTACTATTTTGCTCTTTAACTTGCCAACCATAAGCACCTACTTAGTTATCTCGAATATGTAAGGAGGATCTCGAATATGTAAGGGGATATTGGAAATTAAGAAACTAAATCCTTGTCCTTGGGAACTTAGAATTCAGAAGCAGTACACTGAGTTTTAGGTGAGCTTGACTCTGCTAAACTAACTCATCATTTGAACCCCAGCATGGAAATCAAAGCAGGCAAATCTTTAACTTCAATAATAAAAAAGAAACCAGGACCCTAGACTGTTTTGTAGCTGCCTGCCTCCCTGAGGTGATTTAGAGGAAAAGATAATAATACAGACAAAGTTTTATTTATTCAATGTCCCACCAATTTGAAAGTAAAAAAGTGTCTTCAGAGAGTACCATGTTTGCCCATTATTTTCTTTAGTTATTACATACTACAGAACTAGTTCCAACGAACCCATGTGGTCATAAAGTAGTCTATATTCTTTTGCTCTTTCCTATCCAACCCCCAAAGAAACCATCAAACAGAATGATAGATAGGCAATTTCACCTGAATTCTTCAATCATTAGAAGGGGGGGAAAATCTTACTTCAGAAGTAAATACCATATTTGGATATAAGAGGGCATCTCAGTTCAAAGCCAAAACTTTCTGTGGTCCAGAGTTTTGATAAAACACCTACTGCATGTATTTTTAGTATCTGTCATTCTAAAGCCCTTTTTAAGTTACTGTGGGTACAGAGATGGATCACTTGCCCCTTCTGGGACAAAACACAGCAGCTGTTCAGCAATTGCACAGCAATGCCTCTCAAAGATTTAGGTGAAGAACTGGAAAACATTATTTCTGGTTGAAGCTAAAGAGAAATGTATTGATCTTCCCTGGATTTTTGCCAAGCTACCAAGCCAGGGACACATTCTTTTGAGTAAACCTTTAATGATTATAAGCTGGGGTTTGACAATTTCTCTTAAAAATAGAGTTTCTTGGTCTCTAAGCAAAATGCTTCAGTTCTATACCCTGGTACTGAGTCACAATTCAGCTGTGCCCCAAACTTATGTAACTACTAAGAACTTTTAAAACCTTTACATAGAAATGGCTATAAAATTGATATTCTAACGTTAGGGATGGCCTGGGGATGGTTTCTTTTCAAAGCAACCTTTGTCCTAGAAGATATGACGACAGATCCTAACATTTTTTCCAGCTTCCCTGTCCATCTTCACAGACTACTTTGTAGACTACAAGTTGTAGACCAGGGACACAACGACTTTGATGGAGACACGTACACACGTGGACTCAATTATTTTGGCATTACGAATGAAATATAGGGTTTTAAGCGATAGCCTATTTTCACACCATGGCTCAAAGTCACATCTTTTATGAAAACTTCCCTTGTGTCCCTAGAAAGAGCCTCCTTTCTCTCCCCAGGACCTCTTTATAGTCTCTGTCACTTTGTATTACACTTTTTATATTTTTAGTCCCTCTACAGAGTGTGCTTCTTACCAGCAGTGAATGTTTCAGCTTTGGTTTGGGGCTTGTTCCTGCATGTGGCAAGGATTTGTTAAATGCATACCACGAGGCCTTGGAGACAGAGTCATTATGAGTGACTCCTCCATGTGACTAACTCCAGGTTAAGCATAGCCTTGCCCTACTCACTTGGCATCCTCCAAGTCTTCTGTTTTCTGGATGACATTG
The DNA here is from genome assembly GCF_000951045.1 of Mandrillus leucophaeus. Taxonomy (NCBI): domain Eukaryota; kingdom Metazoa; phylum Chordata; class Mammalia; order Primates; family Cercopithecidae; genus Mandrillus; species Mandrillus leucophaeus. The sequence goes on from NW_012099543.1 coordinate 4,950,570, forward strand.
TTTTCATACTTCATTCTCCATTGCACCATTTCAGCATTGACTTTGGATAAGGTCCGGTGCAGCTCAGCCTTGACCTCTTGTTCTTCCTCATACTGCTCTCGTAGAAGGTCACAGTCACGCTGGGCCTTCTGCAGGGCATGGGCCAGGGCACTCTGGGACTGTAGGGAACACACATTAACAAAAAAGGCATGACCACCACAAACAACACAAGTCTTGAAAGTAAGATAATATTTTTTTAGGTAAGATTAACCTGCCACAAATTCAAGCTGAACCTGAACCTAGTAAGATAATACTAGGGAGAGAATTTGAGACAAGAGAAAGGATAGATAGAGTATCTAATTGCTGCCATTAAAACAGGGAAGGGAATTCTATTTAGAGAAATGCCAGCTTGACTCTGTGGACTTAGGCCTGGAATTCTAGAAATAGTGGAGAATGCAAGGATAGCAAAGACAACATTCACCATCATTTAGGCAATAAGATTTATATTTAGCAATATATTAGACTCAGAGCTTGTTCAAACCAGAAAGAACCACTGAAATTTAGCCTTTTCATTCCACTGATGAAGAAAATAAAATCTTTCATTTCACACTGAAATATCTAAAAACCTCAGCTCCTAATACTTCAAAATAGTACTACAGCCCAATAGAACTTCTGTAATGATGAAAATGTTCTCTATGGACACTGTCCAATATGGTAAACACCTAGCCACATGTGGCTACTGAACATTCAAAATATGCCTAGTACAATGTGTGATTAAAACTGAATTCATAATTTTATTTAACTTTAATATAAATTTAAATAGCTACCTGTAGTGTAATAGAGGCTTCTATATGTATTGGACAGCCCTGCTGGGTTTAATAAACATTTTTGTCATTTAAATGGTGATCTGGCTAACCTAGCAGCATCATTCTCCCGAGACAATCTAGTGTGGAAAGAACCAGGGTCCTGACGGGTCCTCATGGGTCCTTTATGCAAATTAGAAAAAAAAAGCACATTTTCAGGAAGATACAGCTCTGAGGGCACAAGGTTTAGTTAATGGCAGCCTCAGCCAGACCCCTCTGGGTGGTAAATGAGGAGCCACAATACACAATGACACTGAAAAGGATGCAGGCCTTGGAATCAGATGAACCTGAGTTCAAACTGTGACCTCTCCTCTTGTTTAATTTTATTTTCCTTTAAAGGAAAAACTTTTAAAACCTTTATGTGGCATTTACATGGCATATATTTAATTATGGAAGTAAACGAGACAGACAAAATCCCTGCCCTAAAGAGCCCAAAAGAAATAAGGGGATACACAAAATACACATGCAAATAAACTAATAAATAAAATTTCTAATAGCAGTAAAACAAATACAGCAGATAAGCACAATCTAGAATGTTTGGCTCCTTCTCATCATCCCCCTAAGACCTTGGGGAAGGGCCTTTAAGCAACAGGAAGGACAGTTATAAAAGTCCTAAGGCAGGAATGATGGTGCCTGGTTTAAGAGGCAGAAGGGAAGCCAGGGCAGCTGGGGGGAGTAAATGAGGGAAGCAGATGTAGGAAGTAGGTCACAGAAGGATGCTGGAGCCAGATCAGGGGGGCTTGTAGGCCAACTGGAAGTCACTGGGAAGGCAGCCAGAGAGATCTTCTAAAATATAACTGATTTCACTAGTGCTTAAGTTCCTTCACAGTATATCACTAGGTGTATGACCTTGGACATGTTATTTTTCTTCTCAGAGCCTTGGTTTTTTCATATATAAGGATGCAATTCTATCTGTTTCATTTGACTGATATGAAGATTGAGATAACATGACAGAAGTGTCTGGTACAATGTCTGATGCACAAACAATGATAAATTTTTAAATTTGTGTATAATATAGAAAATATGGAGAGTCAAGGGAATAAAATGGTACAATATTTTAAAACAGACTCAACTACCTGCGTTTTGAGAGTATATGCCTTCATAGTATGGTCATGTACAAGTAAGATACTTTGGGGTCTTAGTAATAAGATGCCTTAAATATGAACTAAGAATTCATTTAAATATCAGGGCTCAAAGAATTCATATCTCATGTTGGTCACTATGCTTTCATCTTCCAGAATCACTTTCACTGGAGTCACCTTCTAGCAACATGATATACTCATGGGAAGAAATGACTAATTTCTATAATTTATTGACAATTTAAAAGTAATATTGAGCTATCCCAGTCCCACTTATTTTATTCTAGGCTTTTATTTAATTTCACTTTTTCATGAGCAGTTTCAGAATCAAAATCCAGAAAGCGCCTTGCTGCCCTTCTGTTCAAGTACTCACACAAGATGGAAACACACTTTGCTTGCTCTAAATCTGCAAAGAAGTGATTTGAATCACCAAGGAAGATCCTTCAGTCATCAGGTTCTTCCTGGCATGGTTTTTCCCCCATAACTTGTAGAGCATTTTCCCTTCTTCTTTTACAAAACATCTTCAGGCTGATTCATCAAGCACTATTTTTTTAAAAAAACACACAGTCAAGTAACAAGTGAGAAATAATAGATACATTACTTTGGTCTCCTTTTCCAACTGCCCTCTCAGTTCTTCAATTTGCCGAGTGAAGTTGCTCTTTTCCCTGGAAAGTTGGTTTATCAGAGCTTCCTTCTCTTCAAGCCTCCGTAGGAACTCGCCTACAGAAAGATTTCACAAAAGTATATAATTACGTCTTCCTATCTATTGCCTCCTCCACTTGACTTACTGACTTTAAGGGCAGCCAGAATGACTCCTACCCACATATTTTTGATATTTAGGAAGGGTCTGAGAGTCCTATTATTCAGCAAAACCATGACAATTATCCTTTTCAGGACTCAGAAGAGAGTTCTAAAAATGAACTGATTTTTACTAATAAGTATGAATCAATAACAGATGATATTAGTTACTATTTATTGAGAAACTTCTATGCTCTACTTAACATATGTTATCTAGTTTAATTTTCATAACTCCTTGATAATGTAGGTATTATACTAACCATTTTGCAGAGGAGGAAACAGAGCAACTTAAATATGACTGAAACAGAAACATACACAGTTCGTAATTGTTGAAGGTAGATTCAAATGAAATTCTTGAAGACCACATTCTTCTATACCATACTCCCTTGTTTATTATATGTGACTTTGTACACTTCTGTCTATATAATTTTAGATAATTATAACTTTTATTACCTCATTTGTAAAATGAAGATAACAATAAAAGGTTCTTAATGAAAACTAAATTAGTGTGAACTAAATTAGTTCAGTTTTATAGACTGAACTGCTAAATAAATATTAGCAGTAGTCACTAAATGGTAGGAAATGTGACCACGAGAGGGAGAAATTGTATCATACTCTAGTCTATCGTTCCTGCTTAACTTATCCTATTAATTATAGTCGGGCCTTCCATATCTGTAAGTTCTATTTGTGGATTCAACCTACAAAGGTCCTCTACAATTTAACTCAATTCTGACACTATCTTCCTAGAGACAGTGTCAAATACACACACACACACGTACAAGTATATATGTGTATATATATATACACATACATATAAATATGCACATACACACACATACATACACACCTATATGTACATGTATATATCTTATTATAAATCACAATATCACATACAATATTTTTAAAATCATATTTGTTCACATCACTGCTGAGCTCATCAGAAAAGTCCAAGAATTGACAGCCATCAGCCTAATGATGGCATATACGTTTTCTAAAATATAATTTTTACCTAAAAGCTCCTATTTTGTTATTGGCAAGAAACGTTGTCAGTTGCTTTCCCTGCAGTGACAGGTTTCCTTTGTTCATTTTTGAGAAATCATGTGCTAAACATGTGAGTCTAAATAAGCCTAGTTTGCTTGTCAGTCATTCTTTCAAGTAAAAGTGATACTCCCTGAAAAAACTGCTAGCTCAGCTCAGAGCTTAATCACACATCTTACTCCAGTATGAAACAGGAGTTCTTCATGCATACTTCTTGTTTTGTCACACAGGATAGTAAAAAGATATATACTCAAGAGTTGAGATGTAAAAAATTCATTTCTTCTCCTTCTTTAAGGACGTCCTTAAGTGAAACTGACTTTTTAAAAACCTGTGAGTACATATTAGGGAATACAATTTTTACTAGTATGTTTTAGTGCTACTACCTTAACTTGTGATCAGGCTCCAGCAATTTTAATCATTGTTGCTTTTGCACCATCAGTACAAATGGCAAAAGAATTTAAGTCGCAAATAGTGTCTTAGTATTATACTAAAATAGCTTCAACCTCATAGACCCCCTACAGGCTCTTGAGAATCACTTGGGAGTGAAACAAACTTTAAGAGTATTTGGATGAAAATGTCTGTGGGTTTTTTTTTTTTTTTTTTTTTGACAGAGTTTTACTCTTGTTGCCCAGGCTGGAGTGTACTCGTGCAATCTCGGCTCACCTCAACCTCCACTTCCCAGGTTCAAGTGATTCTCCTGCCTCAGCCTCCCGTGTTGTTGTTGTTGTTGCTGTTGGTGTTTTGTTTTTTGAGACAGAGTCTCACTCTGTTCCCCAGGCTGGAGTACAATGGTTACCTACAGCCTCTGCCTCCCGGGTTCAAGTGATTCTCCTGCCTCAGCCTCCCAAATAGCTGGGACTACAGGTGCCCACCACCACGCCTAGCTAATTTTTGTATTTTTTTGGTAGAGACAGAGTTTTGCCATGTTGGCCAAGCTGGTCTCAAACTCTGTGCCTCAAGTGATCCGCCTACCTAGGCCTCCCAAAATTCTGGGATTATAGGCATGAGCCACTATGCTGGTCCGAAAACATCTTATTTAAAAAGATTCTGAAGAAATATAAATGCACTAGCTGGTTGAGACTAATATATCATGTATATTACAGAGCCAGTAGCCAGTTACTGTGGCTTAATTGATCACATTTACTATTGGTTTCCTCTGAAAGCAGAGAAAGCTGACAGGACAGGACATGAGAAAGAAACTTTGGAGGTAACCACCAACAAAAACGACAAAAGAACAAAAAACAAAAACAAACAATCTGGAGCATGGACCCAGTGAGGGGAGGATAAGCTTGGATAAATTTGTACTTTGAATTTAACTTACACAAAAGCCAACCAAAAAGTAAAGTTAAAAAAAGGAAGAAAAAACTCCTGCAGCCTAAGCAGAATTATCATCTCAGACCCACTTTCATTTTACTCACTACCCACTCATTTCCTCGTCAAAAAAGTGAGTAGAAAATTAATGCCAATAACTAGGGGGAGACAGCCAATGTCTATCAAAACAGATTTTACACAGCACTTCCTTTAGGGCCAGACAACCAGGTATTCTCCAGTTTTGTGTCTGGACTGTGGAGTCTGCATACCAACTAAATCCTACATAGCACAGATCAAACTGGGGGCTTGGTAGCAAGGCCAGGTTTCACATACCCTGTGGTCAGTATAAGAAGAGTCCTATTCAGTGTCCTTAATAGAACCAAAAATACTTTCTTCTTCTAGATTTCCAGGTTTTTAGTTTTATCAACTAATTTTAATTTAGCCCTGACCCTAGATTTGGCATCTGGAAATAGAGGTGTCTACTGGAGGAACTGTGTTATATATAGCCCAAATGTGTTCATTCTCTTTTTAAAAGTGTATGCCGCTTGAGCATCAAGAATACATTGTTTATTTTCATTGACCTAGGAATTCCATCTCTCAGAATATATTACTAAAACTGATTTTAGTTATAGATAAACATCTAGCCACATGCTGTTCATAGCAGAGAGGCAAGTCAAGTTGCAGGCAAGGTTAGGTATAGTCAATCTCAATGAACTAGAAGCAGTCATTACAAATGACTGAGTATGCAAAATACAAAAGCTTATGATAAATTAAAAAAGAAAAACCCCCAATAGATTGTTACAATGTAATAGATTGGAAAAACAGAAAAAAAATATCCATAGTGGTTGATAGTAATGAATAAAGTATGGGACTTTTTTTTTACTTTTATTTATTAAATGTTTATGGAGGATCAATAAGTGCCAGGCAGTGTTCTAGATGATTGACATACATCAATGAACAAAGACCCTTGACCTCATGGAGCTTATATTCTGACAGATGGAGACAAAGATATTTATTGTGTCAAATATGTAGTTTGTTTGAACTTAATAAATACTATGAAAAGAGAAGCACTTGAGGAAATGAGTCAACAGTATTCAAATGTCACCTTCTCAACAGAGCCTGTATCCTGACTTGCCCCAGATCTCTACTTGATTAACCCTTATCCCCGAGTCTTTCCAGAATTAATAAGGTGTTCCAGGCAGAGGAAACAGCTAGGGCAAGACTCTAAGGTGGAGTATGCCTGGGGTGTACAAAGCACAGTATAGAGGTGGATGTGGCCAATGCAGAATGAGAGAAGGGGCAAGTAGGAAAAGAGGTCAGAGAGAACGAGGTCCAATCATGCAGGCCCAGATGTGTCTTTACACTCAGTAAAAACAGTTATCCAAACATTTAAAATTCATTATCCAAACATTTAAAATTTCATTATCCAAACATTAAAATTTTTTTTTAAATTTAAATATTCAATGAGTTAGAAATTGTAAAAATGTCATGACTAGTAGACTGTGGTTTGCCCCACCCCTCCTTTGATCTGGAGAGTTGCTTCTGCTGATGGCATATTATTATGACTTTCTACTTCTTGGAAGGGAACTAGGCAGGGGTTCCCAAGTGGCACAGAGGTAACACTTCCTAGACAAGAGGCATGTGTGTGGCAAAGCTGTCTCAGAGGCTGCATTCCTCCCCTAGGATCTTCAGATGCCTACCCAACCTCAGTGGGTAGTTCATTATCTCAGTTGCGCCTCCATGAGTCTGCTGGGATTGAGAATTGCCTGTGAGTCAAGCAACATACTTACTTACCACTCTCACTCCACAGCTCTGTCTTTTGTGCTGCCAGGTCATTTGCCAACTGAGTCACCTTATCTAGCTTTGCATTTGCTTCATTCAAGCGCTCTTCATATAGAGTACAGAGTTTCTCAGCATTTGCCTGTGAGTTGAGAAAGAAGGGCTGTTCAGGGCTCACAGAGGATACTCTGAATCAGCTGCACAGAGGAGGAGGGGAAGAGTGGCTCCGGGGATCCGCACACTCTCTTCTGTAGTAAAAAGCTCAGCCAGCATTGGGAGATCACGTCTTCTGATTTCGACAAGTACAACCAACTCTAGGGTCTGGACCCCAAGAAGCCTAAACTTTGCAGAGTACAGGTGTCACGGGAGACACCCAACTTCCTGGGTATTAGGATTCTTTCTAGAATTATTTACTTTTCTGGAGAAGGAAACATGTCAAACACTAATGAGGTACATGATCCTTTTCTGACAGTATATATTTAAGTGTCTTTTCCACTAGAATATAACTTTCATGAGGGTAGAGATCCAGTTTAAAGATATATACCCTGTTGTCTAGAATAGTGCCTGGCACATATGAGAGCAATATGCAAGGGCGGAGGGGCAGAGGAAGGGGAAGGAAGAGAGATAAGAGAGGGAAGGAGGAGGAAGAAAATCTAGAAGGCTGCCCAAGCAGGATAGAAGAAAGTGGAGGATCTGAGCCACAACAGCCTAATAACCAAATGTGAGCTGCCAAAGCAACTGTACCCGCCTGATCACTATGGCTACAATCTCAAGATGACCCTAACAGGGTCATCTTCAATCCCCAAACCCTAACAGGGTTAACACTTCAATCCCCAAACCCAACTTCTCAGAATTGGCTTTTCGTGCCTGGAGAAAAAGATATGACATTGGCCTTTGCACTTTCACCCGATTTAAGTAACCAACCTAATCGCCAGACTCTTGCCACACTCTGAGAACTCATGCTAGTGGTTTTGAGACCCAAGATCCTCAAACAGGACTAAGAGCTGCCAAATGCAAGATGAGGTATCCCCTTTACATACAAATTAACTGTAGTTTGCATTCTTATTATTTATATGGTCAGAAACAGTAAAATTACATTGGTGGTGGACTTCCATGGTTCTACAGATTTTATATAGCTGTTTTAATGAAACTCATGTATAAGTTATCTTTTTATTTTTTATTTTTTATTTTTTGAGACAGAGTCTCACTCTATCACCCACGCTGGAGTGCAATGGCACAATCTCAGCTCACTGTAACCTCCACCTCCTGGGTTCAAGCGATTCTCCTGCCTCAGCCCCCTGAGTAGGTGGGATTACAGGCGCATGCCACCGTGCCTGGCTAATTTTTGTATTTTTAGTAGAGATGGGGTTTCACCATTTTGGCCAGGCTGGTCTGGAACTCCTGACCTTGTTATCCGCCCACCTCAGCTTCCCAAAGTGCTGGGATTATAGGCAATCTTCAAATGCATTCCATCTGCCCCATTGTTGGCGATGATGATGACACTATTAATGACAATAGCAGGAGCAGTTAACATTTATTGGGTGCTTGTTACATACCCAGCTCTCTTCTGAGCTCTATGTTTTAAATCTCAATTAATACAGCAGCCCATGAGGCCTTTGTATGCTATGGAAATGGAAGAATTGGGAGACAAAGAAGAGATTATACCAATGAAATTTTGAGAAAACAGTGAGGTCTGGTGAGATGGTGAAAGCTGATGGTGAGCCTAATAGTTTCAATGTTAAACTAATTGTTATGATAGAGCAATGGGCAAAGGACCAGGAATGTTTCAAAGGTGATGCCTGGTTTAGTCCTCAGGAAAACTTTTGTACCAGCCAAAAGCTTGGTCATCTCTAGCTGGAGCCTATGCTCCATTGAAGATTGTTTCCTTCATGCTATGTTGCAGGACTTTTCCTTAGTTCAGCTAAAGACGGGGTTCTTTGTCTCCGGCCACAAAAATTCAGATTCATAGACAATTTGAATGGTGAGTAAGACAGGGTTTTTGGGGGTGAAAAGGAAGAAAAGGGGGAAGTAGGGACTTTCCCGAGGCCAGAGTCCCTGCTTGAGCACTTGCCACTCACAGCTTGAATCCCAGGTTCCACACAGGAAGAGGAGGGGCCAGGCTCCAACCCACAGCAAATGGCGTGAACTTTCCGAGGCTCCACTCCAGTGGGCAGGCTAGTTGGAGTTTCTCCAGGAACCCCCTCCCACCTGGCTGTCTCAATTACTAATGGCTATTCTCTGAAAGACTACTGAATTATGTCTTCTTATATCTCCAATGCGGTGTTATGTAGTTCCAGTTCACAGATGTCCTACAGCACACTCAGGCTTGGTGTAAACAGACTTAACAGAGATTCAATGGCCAGTTTCTCGAACGATGCCATCAGCCTCACATAGGTTAGAGCATTAATGTTAAATGCCAGGCAAGCTCAATTGTCCCCACTCTCCACTCCTAACTAGAAGAAAGCTATAGTAGTGATCAATGTGACAGTTTTTAGGTTGTCTGCACAGTTTCTAATTATATGTTGAATTTGTTTGCGCTCACTTCTGAAAATGACTTTGACAGTCAAAGTTGACATGCTTATTTTTTTCCTCACGATATCTCTCAAAAGTTCACATTGCCTCTTTTTATAAATGAGAAAACTGAGCACCAGAGAGGCTAAATAACTAGCCCAAATTCACACAGCTATTAAATGTCAGAATTGGAATTCGAACTGAAACTGCCTGTGCAGATGCACACACACACACAGAAAATGTCAAATATTAGATTTCTAAGCATCTGTTGTATGAAGTAGTGATAAAGGAAATATTAAGGATTAATTGAATTGATGTCCTAGGTGGCCCAATTTGTCATGAATCCTGGGTTCCAGAGGAAAATGGATAAAAATGGGATGATTACGAAAACCATTTTTATCTTATGATGTCTCCAATAGTAAATGACCTGTTAACTGAGCCAGGAGGAACATATCCAGGTGTGAGAAACGGCATCTGTTTATGGTCCTGTATATGCTGTGCTATGCACCTGTTTGCTTAGGGTGAAAACGCACAGATGTCTGCAAGACAACTTAGTCAGTGGTGTGTGGAAATGGTAAGAAAAGGAGCCAAAGACTTCCCAGTTTTTCAAGAGAGAACTCCATGTGGTGAAGGCCAGCCGGGCTGTGTGTATCTGTAGAGTGGGCAGCCCACTTGGACAGATAGAAAAGGCACTTGCCCTTAGGCATAGCTTCACATGGTAGGTATCCACATAGGCACTGCTAACCAATGGTATAGTGTTTCCATGTATAAAATATTTTCATAAACAGGATCTGCAAAAAGACAATTAGATTGTTTATCTAAAAGTGGCCTATACGGGGATACAGCATGCAAAAGAGTTGTACCCTCAAAGGAATTTTTAATTTAAGCGTAAGGATAAGCGGTATGTTTTGATACCAGGGATGAGAAGGTTAATAGAATAAGGCACATTTATCTTATAGCTGATTCTTAAAACGATGCATAAAAATGCTGCCTCCCAGAAATGCAGGGACCAATGGGAATTCAAAATAATCAAGATAATTGTGAGATTTCCTATAACTTCTAAATCGCCCTGAGCATCTCTGTCAGCATAATATGCTTTTGAAAATGCTTCAGTCCCCACTGTACCACTGAGCATTGACATTCTCGCCATTATAATTCAGAAAATGATAAAGTAAACAGTTCAAGGAACAGTTTAGCCTAATGTATATGCCTATGAGTGTTAACAGAAACAATTTATCATGCCAACAAATATTTAAAGCAGCAATAGGACATGCTCACCAATAGACATACACAGGATTTGGTATTGAAATTCATCTCTTCCATAGAATTGTGTGACCTTGGACAAGTCACTGAATCTATGAGCTCCAAGAGGCACATGTAAAAGTCGATGCTAGTAATTGAGTGCACAGACTCTACAAAGCACTGTAGTAAACATGGAAGTGAGACCTACTTTCTGCTTTCAGTGTCAGCAAAGTTAAAAGACTAGATAATGCATGAGTATAAAGAGGGACCCCAAAAGTGCTATAGGAACTCAAAAACAGGTAAGTCTGTAATGCAGGAGGTTGAACTTGAGCATTCCAAAGAGAATAATTAGTTTGGAAAAGGCACATCAGTGTAAAGATAAATATTTGGTGAAAGGCAAGCTGAAATGGAAGGTCCATGAAACAAAGCAATGGGATCTATAACTTGCAAGACAAGTTGACTCTGATCACAGGTTACAGTGTACCTTGAAAGCAGAAGTTTGGAGTTCATTTTTAAGCAGGGACATAATTCAACAAATCAATGCTTTATAAATATTCTGAATACTTCATAAATATTAAATTGGGCATATAAATATAGGATGATTTGAAAAAAGAAAGACTAGAAGCAAAAATGATAATTTAGGAAACCACTGCAGTAATATACTTAAAAGGTAGAGAGACCTATATGGGAATGGGAATGGAAAACTATGAGGTGGTAAAGACTGACCTGCTGCAATAATTGACTGAAAAGCAAATAGGGAGGAAAGAAGTGGTTGAGGCTTAGAACCTGAGTTATAAAAAGAAACCAGGTGCCAGTGACAGAGATGTTCAGAGGAAGTGCCAGCTTCAGGAGAAATAAAGACAGATGGCAGGGATTAAAGGAGTAAGGAGGTAGTGAGATACACACCTACTGCTAGAAAAAGCCTATATTCCCATGCATGGAACACTAAGAATCCTTCTGATGAGGGGTCACAAGAAGAGGAGAGCTGTAGAGAGAGAATTAATCTTCTTAGAGATTAGTTGGATGGCTGTGATTACAATGCTGATAGTAATACGGCCAGTAAAGGCAATTCTGCTGAGGTCTTAAGTGGAAATGGGGAGTATCCTATTGGAAACTGGAAGACAGACCATCCTTATTACAAAGTTCCAAAGAACTTGGCTGAACTATGCCCTAGTCCCTTGTGGAAGGCAGAATTTAAGAGTGATAAACTAGGATATTTGGTGGAAGAAATCCTTAAAGAAAGTGTTCAGGGCTTCCTGGCTTCTCTTGATTGCTTAAAACAAAATATGAAGAGAGAGAAATAAAGATGAAATGTATAATCAAAGAGAAGCAGAATTTAAAGATTTAGAAAATTCTCAGCCTGGTCAGATTGTGAAGAATAAAAAAGTATTTTCAGAAAAAAAACAAAACAAAACACTAAGGATGTAGACAACCAAACATTTGATATGGAAATTAGTGGGGGTTGAAAGAAGATGGGTGCTATTCATCAGGACGATGGAAGAATGATCCTGAAGGCATTTCTGAGACCTTTGTGGCTGTCCCACCCACATAGGCCCAGAAGGCCAGGGCCTTGATGGAAACATGATTTCAAGAGAGGATTCCCGTGAGACCTCAGAGCTTGCTGCCCCAGGCTGCCTCAAGTCTTTGCTCCCCACATGCCAGTGCAGTGCGCCTCTGCCACTCAGGCAGGCCCAGGTTCAGCTCAGGTCACCACTCTGGAAGGCACATGCTGTAAACCATAGCAGCATCCATACAGTGCTAACTCTGCAGGAGATACGGAAGCATAGCTCCTCCACTTAGATTACAAAGGATATTTTGGAGAGGCTTGGGGTTCAGACAGAGAATTGCCATGGAAGCAGGGCCACCACAGAGAGCTCCCACTATGGCAGTGGTAGAACTGTGAGGGCAGAGCTGCCCCAAACACCCCAGACTTATAGAGCCACCAGCATGCAACACTAACCTAGGAGTAGTCACAAGCACCCAACTTCAATTCCTGACAGCTCCTGTCAGGGGGGCACTGCTATGTGGGGCCCTGGGGACCCAAACTCCACCCCAGTATGTCCAGAAGGTCAGACATGGAGTCAAAAAAGATTATTCCCAACTTTCAAGATTTAATGTTGTTTGCTTTGTTTCATGTTGGGCTTTTCCCTTTGTTACCTCTTTTTTCTTTCTGATTTCTCTTTTTTAGGAATGGGAATGTCTATGCTATGCCTGTTCCACTATTTTATTGTGGAAACACATAACTTGTTTGATTTCACAAGCTCACAGCTGGAGGAGGAATTTGCCTCAAGATGAATCATGCCTTGAGTTTCACTCCTATATGATTTAGATGAGACTTTAGACTTTTGAGTTGACGCTGAAATGACTTAACTCTTTGGAACCTACTGAGGTAGAATCAATGTATTTTGCTTATGTGAAGGACATAAATTTGGGGGGCCAGAGGTAGAATGCTATGTACTGAATATGTCCCCTAAAATTCACATGTTGAAACAATCGCCAGTGTGATAGTGTTAGGTGGGGCCTGTAGGAGGTGATGAAGTTATGAGGATGGGAGCCTTCATCAATGGGACTGGCACAAGGGAGCATCTGTCCCTTTCCCCTTTTTGCTCTTCTGCAATGTGAGGATGTAGCAAGAGGCACCATCTTAGAAGCAGAGAGACCTCACCAGACAATAAACCTGCTGCTACCTTGATCCTGGACTTTCCAGCCTCCAGAACTGTGAAAAATAAATTTCTATTATTTATAAATTACCCAGTCTGTGGTATTTTGTTATAGCAGCAGGAATGGACTAAGACACACACACACATACACACACAGAGAGAGAGAGAGAGAGGGAGAGAGGAAGAGAGAGAGAGAGAGACTGTTTCTTTCTACTCAGTATGGTATTTAAAAGGAATTAATATTAAACATTTCAGAAACCACTCCATATCATTGAAGATATTCTACATTTTTCTGGCCATAGTCCATGGAGATCAAGCTTTATTGTCAGGCCATGTCTTTCCCAGACTTTATAAAATCTGTTTACAAGGAGAGAAGGTTGCAGCAACTAGTCATTTGCTCTGCTTAATCTAAGGTAAAGCTCCTCTCAACTACCAGAAGACAGGGTCGCTGATAGCCATGATCTCATAGTAACATTTGACATGACAGCTTGCAGCATATAGGCTAATGGGCTCAGTAAAGAAAGAACATGTGATGAACCTTTCTTATAGTACTGGCTGATTAAAAAGATGCCAGAGGACATGAGGGAGAAAAAGTTCCCTCCTCTCAGCAAAGCTGTTTGTGTACACCATTCATTCAGATAGGCTCTAGGAGTATCCAGGCCATCACTGAGGAGCACTCATAACAAAAGCCATTTTTCAAGAGAGACATAGATAATGGCCTCAGATTTCCAGCTCACTTACTTGTGCCATCACTAAAAAAGTCCATAAGGAACACGGATTGGAATTCTGGTAAAACCAGAAGCCACTGTCAGGTCACATTCAGGTGATGGCTGTGTGACCTTAACAATGACCACTAAGGTCAGGCCTGATCTATTCCATCTGAAGAACTATATTCTTCATTAGAAAATACACTGAGCCACTAAGCTGGCTTATTTTTCTTTTCCCTCCCCTCCCATTTCTTCCTCTCCCTACTTCCATGTTCAATAGCCCACAAGGATGGATGGGAGTATTTACCTTAGCCCTTGTCATCTGCTCAATATGGGTTAGGAGGTCATCTACTTCTAGCTGCAAGTCACTCTTGTCTTTTTCCAGTTTCTGCTTGACCTGCTGTAGATTTTCTACCTGGCCCTCGAGCTCAGCCAGGCTGTCTGCATGTCTCTTCTTCAAAGATGCAGAAGTTGCCTCAAAGTGCAGCGTGGCCTCTTCCATATCTCGACGCAGCTTCTGGAATTTGGTTTCCTGTTTCTTAGTTATTTCCAGCTGAGCCAAACTGGCTCCTCCTACCTCCTCCAGTCTCTCATTCAAGTCAGCCAGGTCTTGGGTGAGGTCAGCTCTCTCCTTTTCCATCTTGGCTCGAGTGGTCCTTTCAGCTTCTAGTTTCTCTTTCAAATCCTTTATTTGAGTCTGTAGCAAGAAATAATTTTGATTTTTACTAAGCACTTGTAGCAAGAGCTTTACTCTTTTTTTTTTTTTTTTTTAATCACAAAGCTAACATGAACCTTTTGGTTCCCAATTTATAACTAAAGAAAACAGAATACACAGAAGTTAAGTGATTTGCCCCAATTCAATACCAAGACCAGAATTAGAATCTGCAGTTCTGCCAAATTGCTCAGCCCCTGATGATGGGCAAGCTCATTAAATTATATACATGGAGGGGAAAGCTTAGTAAAGAGCACTTCCCAAAGAAACAGGAAAATATCTTTCATGTGACAAAAAAGTGTTTAAGAGCATTCATAAAAATTGGAATGGTAAATTTTATACACAAAAATCTTCCTCATCTGAAATTCGTTTATCTGATCTCACCTATCTAGGACTTGGGCAGAAATCTGATCAATAAAATGAACATCTTCAAGTTCAAGCAATTTACTTGTAAGAAACAGCCTCAATTTAATTTTTACACACAATTCTAAAAAACTTGGTTACTTGGTTTTCTAGTCTACAGGAGATTTCAAGGAAGAGATTTGAAATAACAAAGGAGAGTTGGTGAAGGAATGTGGACTACTAAAGTGAGTAGAGACACGGTATCATCAGAAGCAGGATTATTGGAAAAAGAAGTGATAACTCTCAGAGCCCCAAGCCCTTTTAGTACAGGTCAAATAGGTCTACAAATAATGATAACATCACTGTATTACAGTACAATGAAGCCATTGATGTTACTATCATCACCTTAAGTAATTAGGCATAGATTAGGATGGGGAGAAAACAAGATAGAAACTGTTTTAGAATATGTTTTCCTTTCCATTAAATAAGACTACTGTGGCTTAGAAAAAACTAATTTCTAGATTGTATCAAATAAGTAGTCTATCAGTTCTATAGATGAGGTATGACAGAAAAGGTGCTTAAAAAAAAAGTATGATTTCCACATTCAAGTAACCATGATCCTCTTCCAACTGGTTATCATGGGATCCAAGAAAATATTTATCCCAAATAATACCACCATTGAACCAAATATTTCTGAAATGTTTTGTCAGAAATAATATTTAGAGAACTTTTTGAGTCATCAAGGTAAGGAAATTTGTCTTTTGGATATATTGAAAAGTTTGTGGGTTTTTTAAATGTTTATTTTTATTTTGGATAAAGTCAATAGTCATTTGAAGACAAGCCTGATGAATATGATAACCACTTGGAGATTAATAGCATGTCTGAAACTAAAATATGTTTACAAAACATCGAGATTGGTTTTCTTATTTGGCTCAAAATATCTCAGAAGATAGATATCAGAAAGAGGTTCCAAAATTATTTTGAGTCATGGTTATATTACTAAGATATTTATTTAGCTCCAAAGGGAAATTATCCATCTAAATGTGTGTGTGTGCATCTGTGTGTAAAATTACTTTATAACATGGTCATATGCTATAAAACTCACATGGTCTAAAACTTATAAATAGCTATCCATTATCAAATAATGTTATGAGGCCACAAGTACCTATATAACTTATTGATTTTCAATCGCCTTCTAATCACAAATAATCATCATCATAAAAATTAAATTGCTAACACTGAATGCATACCATGGGTCAGGCACTGTGCTTACTACTTAAATATATTGTTGCATTTAATAATATGAGCTCAATGGTTGCCAGAAGGATTCATGAGTGAAAAAAAAACAAGTTTTGGATTTTAGCACAATGCCTGGTTCACAGCAAGGATTCAACAAATTAGCTATTCATTTTTATTATTCTTACAAGGAAATTTAAGCTTAAATCCATCTGTGGAATGCCACAATTTCCCTTCTTAACCACTGTTCTTTTCTGCCTCTGCCTGTGATTGGCTAAGGATATGAATACCTTGGCAGAGAATTTGTCATTGACCCACGAGTCATCAGCCATGGATCTAAGTGTAAGTACACAGGCATATTTGATAATTGATTACCTGAAGCTCTTTAACCATCTTCTGAAGCTGAGCTACCAGGCCTTTCTCATTCTCCACTTTTGAATTCATCTGACTGTTTTCTAATTCTTTTCTGTTTAGAAGAAGATATCAAATACAATTGTTCAGATTAATAACATTTTGTTTAAAGTAGTTAGAATTGTAATATTCCTAACACAAAGAAAAGATAGATGTTTGAGGTGATAGATATCCCAATTACCCTGATTTATTCATTGTACATTGTATACAGGTATCAAAATAGCACATGCACTCCAAAAACATGTATAATTATTATAAATCAATAAAAAACACAGCCAGGCTTTAACCAAAAGTAAAAATACCATTTTGTTTAAATATTTTTTTAATTATAGATATAATACAATAATTCATTCTCATTTTAAAACTTCAATGATTATGCCTACATCTGAAGTTTTCTTGGCTATGATACCTGATATGGTTTGTCTATGTCCACACTTGAATCTCATCTTGAATTTCCACATATTGTAGGGGGGATCCAGTGGGAGGTAACTGAATCATGGGGGCAAGTCTTTCCCGTGCTGTTCTTGTGGTAGTGAATAAGTCTCACAAGATCTAATGGTGTTATAAAGAGGAGTTCTCCCGTACAAGTTCTCTCTTTTTGCCTGCACCATCCATTTTAGATGTGCCTTGCTCCTCCTTGCCTTCCACCATGATTGTGAGACCTCCCCAGCCATGTGGAACTGTAAGTCTGTTAAACCCTTTTTCCTATATAAATCACCCAGTCTCGGGTAACTCTGTATCAGCAGTGTGAAAATGGACTAATATAGTAAATTGGTACCAGTAGGTGGGGCACTGATGAAAAGATACCCGAAAATGTGGAAGCGACTTTGAAACTGGGTAACAGGCAGAGGTTGGAACAGTTTGGCGGGCTCAGAAGAAGAAAGAAAAATGGGGGAAAGTTTGGAACTCCCTAGAGACTTGTTGAATAGCTTCAACCAAAATGCTGATAATGAAATGGACAATGAAATCGTAGCTGAGGCAGTCTCAGATGGAGATGAGGAACTTGCTGAGAACCAGAGCAAAAGTGGTTCTTGTTATGTTTTAGCAAAGAGACTGGTGGCATTTTGCCTCTGCCCTAGAGACTTGTGTAACTTTAAATTTGAGAGCGATGATTTAGGGTATCTGACAGAAGGAATTTCTAAGCAGCAAAGCATTCAAGAGGTGACTTGGGTGCTGTTAAATGCATTCAGTTTTGGTTTTTTTTGGTGTTTTGTTTGTTTGTTTGTTTTTGAGACTGAGTCTCACTCTGTCACCCAGGCTGGATTGCAGTGGCACAATCTTGGCTCACTGCAACCTCCACCTCCCAGGTTTAAGCAATTCTCCTGCCTCAGCCTCCCGAGTAGCTGGGACTACAGGCTCAAGCCACCATGCCCAGCTAATTTTTTGTCTTTTATTAGATGAAGGGTTTCACTGTGTTGCCCAGGCTGTTCTCTAACTCCTGAGCTCAGGCAATCTGCCCACCTCGGCCTCCCAGAGTGCTAGGCTTATAGGCGTGAGCCACCGCACCCCGCCTGCATTCAGTTTTATAAGGAAAGCAGAACATAAAAGTTTGGAAAATGTGAAGCCTGACAATGTGATAGAAAAAAAAAATCCCATTTTCTGAGAAAAAATTCAAGCCAGCTGCAGAAATTTGCATAAGTAACAAGGAACCAAATGTTAATCCCCAAGACAACTGGGAAAATGTCTCCAGGCCATGTCAGTGGTCTTCGCTACAGACCCTCCCATCACAGGCCTAGAGGCCTAGGAGGAAAAGTTGGTTTCATGGGCTGGGCCCAGGATACCCGTGCTGTGTGCCGCCTAGGGACTTGGTGCCCTGCGTCCCAGCTGCTCCAGTCATGGCTGAAAGGGGCCAACATAGAGCTTGAGTCATGGCTTCAGAGGGTGCAAGCCCCAAGCCTTGGCAACTTCCACCTGGTGTGGAGCCTACAAGCACACAGAAGTTATATTGTTATATTTGATATTTTAAATATATTATTGAATTGAGAATGTTATTATTTTTTTTTTTGAGTTTCACTCTTGTTGCCCAGGCTGGAGTGCAATGGTACAATCTCGGCTCAGTGCAACCTCTGCCTCTTAGGTTCAAGCAATTCTCCTGCCTCAGCCTTCGAGCAGCTGGGATTACAGGCATGTGCCACCATGTCTGACTAATTTTGTATTTTTAGTAGAGATAGGGTTTCTCCATGTTGGCCAGGCTGGTCTTGAACTCCTGACCTCAGGTGATCTGCCCGCCTCTGCTTCCCAATGTGCTGAGATTACAAGCATGAGCCACCACACCCAGCCTGAGAATTTATTTTTATCAATATATTAAGCTTAAAAATCTTAAGCTATTATATTTTAAGATAATTATTATATTATTATTAATTCAATAATATCTTTTTCTACGCAAGCCTACACAGAGTACTCCATTTAAAAATTAACTATGACATAGTATTTCACAATTTAGACATTCCTTAGTTTGTGAATTTCACAATAAGCACTTAGGTTTTCCTTAATATTTTGCTTTTACAAATCACACTATTCATAACCATGCCCCTTGTATACATGAGAGTGTTTCTCTAGAGTGGATACTGAGCAGGAAATTGCTGGGTAATGTATAGGTAAGTGCTGAAAAATAAGATAGCCCTGTCCCTTGCTCTCCACTAACAGTGTGAGATCATTGCTTCTCTACATTTATTCTTAATATCATACTTCTGAAATTTTCTTAGAAAATAGATTACTATTTCATTGTTTTATCTGCAATGCCCTCATTTACTAGTAATGACTGCATCTTGTCAACTATTAGTATATTTAAATGGTCAATAAACCAAATGGACCGCCTGTTTGTGTTATTTGCCCATTTTTCTATTAGGTGTGTTCATCTAATTATTTAGTTATAGATTTTCCTTGGATTCTTGACATTTTTTACATGTGTTACAAATTTTTCTCTCACTTTATAACCTGTCTCCATTTTATTTGTATTGGCATTTGCCACATGTTTAAAATTTTGATGTCAAATATATCAATGTCTCCCTTTTGTCTTTGGCTTTTTGTGACTTGCTCAAGAAGACATAGCCTGTCAATTTCCTAAGACTTATTGACTATCTTTTATTCTAATTTTTTTTAAATTGTGGTAAGAACACTTAACATGAGCTCTACTCTTAAATTTTTAAGTACAAAATGTAGTATTGTTAACTACAGGCAAAATGTTGTAAAGCAGATCTCTAGAACTTAATCATCTTATATAACCAACTTTATACTCATTGAACAGCAGCTCTCCATGATTTCTCCCTCCTCCCAGCCCTTGGCAAGCACTTTTCTATGAATTTGTTTCTATGAATTTGATTATTTTAGATACCTCTATCGGTGGAATCATGCAGTCTTTTTCCTTTTTGTGACTGGCTTATTTCCCTTAGTATAATGTCCTCCAAATTCATCCATGTTGTTGCACATGGCAGGGGTTTCTTTTCAAGGCTCAATAATAGTCCATTGTGTATGTATATTTTATATGTGTATATATATGTATACAGATGTATGTATGAATGTGTGTGTGTGTGTTTGGGGGTTTTTTCATTTTTAAAATTTTATTTTTTATTTCAATAGGTTTTTGTGTATATGTATGTATGTATATATATACACATACACACACACACACACACCCCCCCCCCAAAATTTTCTTTATACATTCATACATCGGTGAATATTTAGGTTGTTTCTACATATTGGCTATTGTGAATAATCTGGCATCTTCTAATGGTTTTATGGCTTTGTTTTGATATTGAGTTCATTAGTGCAACTGAAGTTTGTGTGTATAAATTGTATGAGGTAGCAATTTCTCTCACCTCAGGAAATTAATAGCCAATAATTCCAATACCATTTACTACATCTCTTGTCATTGTTAATTTGAAATGCCACCTTTATCACTTATTGTTTCAAATATACATAGGTCTATTTAGGGGAAAAGTTTTTTAATAAAGTTACAACTTTTTAAAAATATGGATTTATAAAATGCTAAAACTCTTGACCTGTGGCCTACATGACATAGAGTATCATTTACACTTTGCTGGTTATCATTTGTACTGAAACACAATCTTTACAACTGAATGCTAAGGGAACTCTATCATCATTTTGTTTTAATTATTCCATTCCATTCATAAGGTCGCTTGTTTCATCATTCTAGACACCTATTAAGCCCAGTAACTTATTAGCAGAATATGAGTCAAGTCTCACCAAGAGCATGTATAATAGCATATATGTATATACCAACAAGAAAGCCAGATGCTCACAGCTGGTCAGTGGACTCTCTTTCCTCTTTCACTGTGGGCCTCAACCATTGATATACTACCATCTTTAATGTGGCCTTTTTTGAGACAGAGTCTCGCTCTGTCGCCAGGTTGGAGTGCAGTGCCACGATCTCGGCTCACTGCAACCTCTGCCTCCTGGGTTCAAGCGATTCTCCTGCCTCAGCCTCCCAAGTAGCTGGGACTACAGGCACATGCCACCGCGCCCAGCTAATTTTTGTATTTTTAGTAGAGATGGGGGTTTCACCATGTTGCTCAGGATGGTCTCAATCTCTTGACCTCATGATCTACCCACCTCAGCAACCTGACCTATCTTACTCTTCATCCTCACTGTTTTCCTCTCTTATTTGGTATAATCTAAATAAATGTAACCCTAATGGTTAAAAGAAAAAAAAAGTCTAGTTAAACAGAGGAAGATGACAAAAGGGAGAAGGTGAGAAAACCCATGTCACTGACTAGTAGAACTAAACTGAGAAAGCCGTCTTGCTCTGAGTTCCTTGGGGTGTAAGGAATCCAAATAAGTTGAAAGTTTCCCTAATTTTGATCATTCTCATGGCTTGTTTTAGATTTTAAGGTTTAATATTTATATAGTAAATTATTTCACCAAAATTCCTATATAAATATTAAGTTATGTCTGACAAACATATATTATTTAGGTAATCAGAGAGTATGTAAGTCTTCACAAGAGGATTTTTTTTTTTTTTTTACATTTTATGCCATTGGTCTCATGAGTAAAAAAGAGAGTCATTTTTATTTTTTTGACTTACAGCTGCAAGTTCCCAATAGTCTACATCTCATATATCTTACACCATTCTTTCTCATTTGCTAGTCAGATACTTTCTTCTTTACGTCCTTCCAGATTATGCATTTAGTCTCTTTACAACTATAAAATAAAGTCCAGAAAAGAAAAAAAAATCATTTCCTAGGTTTGTTATCCTTGCCTTGGGTCTTGAGCTATCTGGCCCTGGAGTCCTAAGGATAAATGAAACAAGAAAGCTGTTCCTTCTAATATAAGGTCTCCAAGAATCTCATGTCAACAGAAAGGTGGCTTACTTCCTCAGCTCTTCTGCCAGGTGTCGCTGGCTGCTTTCCAGGTTCTCCATACTTTCCTGATTCAGCTTTAAATCGCCCTCCAGTTTGTGCAGTTCCCTTTCACAGTTAATTCTCGCTTTTCTCTCCTGCTCAAGGGCACCCTCAAGCTGACAAAAGGAGACATTATTTAGTCAAATAAATAGGTAGAGTTTATACTTCACTAGATGTGTTCATTAACCACTTACCTTCTGGAAAAAGAAAGACACAAGCACAAATTCTATAAATGATTCCCAGTAACATAGATATTTCCAAATAAATATTGCCCATGTCAATAGGTTAACAAAAGAATCCAGAAATCACAGGGATGGAAGAAAACTTTAGAAATTACAGAATATGAGTTCTGTCTTAGGGAAGGAACCAACAAGAAATGGCCAGTGAGCCCTTGATTGATCTCTTTCCAATGATAGGAAGCTCACTTCTTCACATGGCAGCTCATTTCACGGGTGGATAAGTCCATTTACTTGGGAGTGCTTCTTCACAAGAAGCCAAAATATTCCCTGTAAATTCTATCCACAAGCACAAGCTCTGCTCCCTGGAGCAACACCAAGCAAATCAGTTTCCGCATGATCATCCTTAATAATTTGGAATAACCCTAGGCATCACTGGCCCATTCAAACACATTCTCACATGGCATGATTTTTAAGCCCCATCACCACCTTGGTACCCTCTTCTAGTTCATAACATCATGTCATATTCTGGTTCCTCACTAAATGTTCTCCATCAGAACATTCCAGTTTTGTATGGATTAGTATTGCCAGGAATTATATAGAGGTTAATTTTCCAGGAAGCTAGATAACAGTCACAATATGGCTTTTTATTTATTGATACGTTTACTTTAAAACAATGGAAGATATGCTCTGTAACCAGCCAAAGAGATGAAATTCAAATTGGGAGGGAGGGAGAAATTCTGGAAAGGATATATGTAAAAATCAGAAAGTAGATGAACACTGAGTTCTGTGGACTGAAAGTCTGTGTCCCCGCCAAATTCTTACGTTGAAATCCTAATCCCCAGTGCAATGGTGTTGGGAGGTGGGCCCTTTAGGAAGTGATGAGGGCATGAAGGTGGAGCCTCCAAGAATGGAATTAGTCCTTATAAAAGAGAACCTGGAGAGCTTCCTTGTTCTTTC
Organism: Mandrillus leucophaeus; assembly: GCF_000951045.1. Taxonomy (NCBI): domain Eukaryota; kingdom Metazoa; phylum Chordata; class Mammalia; order Primates; family Cercopithecidae; genus Mandrillus; species Mandrillus leucophaeus. Next base: position 4,973,734 of record NW_012099543.1, read on the forward strand.
TGCCATGTGAGGACACAAGGAGAAGTCACCCTCCACAAACCAGGAAATGTGTTCTCACTAGACACCAAGTCTGCTGGTACTTTGATTGCAGACTTCCCAGTCTCCAGAACTGTAGGAAATAAACTGCTATTTATTTGCCACCCAGTTTATGGTATTTTATTATAGCAGCCTGAATGGACTAAGACACCAGGAGAGAATAAATGTGTGGGTGTGTGGGTGTGGGCAGGTGTGTGTGATGTGCATATACATGCACATATATAAACACCCAAAAATCCTTATGCTGAGGCTTTGTGAGATATGTAATTAGTAGAAATAGGAAGAAATGTAACACAACGAATAAGTAATAGAAGAAACTTATATAGAGGCAGGAAGAAAGAGCAGCAGACAAGGAAAAAAAAAAACCTAACCACCCTTGTCAACAATTTTATAAAGGCTACACTTTATAAAAGTGGGGACTACTGTGAGCATAAATGCATAGCATACACTATGTCAGCTGGGGTGGGAAAAAGGAAGAATTATGAACCCACACATTGAAACTGGTGTGAAACAGTTTTATTTCACAGGGCATTTAGAAGCAAAACAAGGGCATCATCTCTAGAATCTTAAAAGTAATTTCCAATAGTGTAGGTAGAACACAGCTTGTGCCTCACGTATCTTTCAACCATAAATAAATCTCAGCACACCACTGGAAACACACACGGCCTTTAAAACGAATCCTTCAACACCAGTGTCAAATAAAGTACCAGCATATCTGTAGCACAAAACACCAGGTTCCGTGGGAGATATGGGGAAAGCCAGTCACCTAGAGTGATAACCCTTTACCATGCATCTTAATATTCTTTTACTATCGTCCAGGGTTGAATGAAAGTTGCATTTAAAAACTGATAGATTATATGCAGAGACCTCTCTTATACTGTCGTGGTTTTGTGTATAAAAAAATAACCCTTTTATTCTGAATAATCAGGAAAACTCTGCTACTAGGTTTTCCTGAAAGTGTCAAGATAAATTAATGAATTTAAAACTGGAGTTATGTATATATGTAGACAGATAGCTAACTAACCAGATACACCGTTACTGACCCCAACAACTTGCTGTTCCAGCTTCAGATTTGCTTTGCTCAGGCTGCTCAGCTTCTCCTCCTCCATGTGCAGGTCATCTAGGGTCTGCTGATGGGCCTCCTGCACAACTTTGGCTGCTCTGTTAAGTTTGCTGATATCCTCATTTAGAAACTCTACTTCCTCAGTCAGGTTCTTGACCTGTGGGAAGAAGATGACAGCTTCATTAAAGCCACTGCTGGAAAGTTGGACATAACACTGAGGGTCATCTCCTTTTGTCGTCCAGAACAAAGCATGAGGTATCCAGTGTCATAAAGAGCCGTATTTAGCCAAGTTCCTGATACAGTTTCTAAAGCTAAATTTAGTTTTTCTCCCACAAAAATGATCTGTTATCTGTCATGGTCAGGAAATGGAGTATTCTGTTTAAACATTAATATGAGTAAATAATTAACATTGTTCATAATTATTTAACATTATTAATATGAACTAAATTGGATGGCCAATTTAATTCACATTATTATATAACAGTAACAACACTAAAAGCAATTGCGATTTCTTTTGAGGAGTCATGGCATGTACCGATCGTGTTGTGCCTCAGTATCCCAAGAAAGTGGCAGCTAAAGAAGGGTTCCAGCTGATAAAACATGCAAACGTGGAAGTTGACTGTATCAGGCCCATGTGCTTTTTATGAAAGGGAATCAATAAAAATAAGAGTGCTATTTAATAGCCTGCCAGAATTACGGTGTCACTTTGGAGACTGTATCAGAGGCTTGATGCAGACTCCTCACTGTCCTCAATCTACACACAGATGCGCAAGTTAAAACCCTCAAACAAACTCTCAGCCAAAACAAACAAAACACGAAAGTCCTTAACTAGAATTAAAGTGACATCTTCAAGGTCAAACTCCAAATCAATGACACAGCTGGGGACTCAGGCACATCCCAAATTATCTTTTAGCAAACCATATCATGCTCATTCTCCTTCCAAAAAAAAAAAAAAAAAGGGTTCTTACAGGCCCCATGAAACCATTTTACTCTATTATAGAGTTCAGATGCAATAGGATTGGAACAAATGAAAATGTTTCATTTGGGAAGTTAAATAAGGTTCCATAAGTTCAAACTGGAAATCTGAATTGGGAGAGCATAGTTTATCAGACCCTATATTTTGTGCCAGTTCTGACTCTCAATGCTGTAAAGTTGCAGGCCACTGTGTTAATTAACTTAAATAGAGCAAGTCAGATACCAAAACCTGATTTGAGAGTGGAATTCTGGCTGCTAGGCCTTCTAAACTAACATTATGGAAAAAGTACCTTGTGCTCTGTAGTACGTTTCTCCTTCTCTGACTTCACCAACATTGTTTCCAAGTCATCGATTTCTTTCTTCAACTCCGAACATTCATCTTCCAGTTTCCGCCCCCTGGCAGTCAGCTCAGAATTTATCTCCTCTTCTTCCTCCACCCTCTCCGACAGCTCTTTTACTCTGGCCTCCAGCTGGATCTTGGATTTAATCAGCCACTCGCACTGCTCTTCAACATTTGCCAGTGTCTCTTGCTCCTGCCATGATGAGGAGAAAATTGTTGCCAACAGCTGGAAGTAATTTATCAGCTAGGCGAAAATGCTGCTTAACACATAGCAAAGAGATAATTGCCTGCCCTCTGCCCAGCACTTTCACCTACCTTTCCTAAACAGCTGCAATAATATTCCCAGGTCCCTGATCAGATCACTGAGAAATGGAGAAGTTGCTTGTGTTTGGAGGTGCTTTCGATCTCTCAGGCCAATTCAGTAGATTAGATTACCTCTTCTAAAGCACTTAATAGAATCCTGGTGGCCTAAAGGAGCTAGCGTGCCTCCAAAAATCAGTGGTGTGCTGCTTAAACCACAGCTTCTGGAAACATCCATGCGGGCACAGAGTTTGAGGTAGATAACTGCTCAAAAAATCATCTTTTAAGAAAGCAGAGTTCCCTCAGAATATTGCACTATAACTATTACAAGTGCACGGATGTACGTGTTTAATATACATCTCTTCTAATAAATTGAGCTGAGTTATATGTTTTTTAAATTCATAGGCTAAATTTAGAATTCATAAGTTTATTTGCAAGTCACTAACTAGATTTCACTGTTATTTCGAACTAAAATTTTTGCCTCAATGATTCTGATAGTACAAAGTTACACAAAGAGCATATAGTACTCTTTCCTTTATCCTTGCACAGGCACTGCCTCCAGCTCTTACTGGGTGACCCATTGTTCCTGTGTTATGGGTCAAGTAAAAAGTGTGTTATGGGTCAAGTAAAAAGTAAAGAGGGTTTTTACTACAGAGCACCTTTCATAACTTTAAACCCCTCTAACTTGTCTTCTTTAGAGGCTGAATAAAACCTCTTCTTCATAAGCAAGCTCTTTATTGTTGTTGGTCTTGCTGTAATATAACTTTACATACATTTTCATCTTCCATCTCTAGACCTCATCCATCCTTCACAACATGCCAGTTTGGGCAATGTATTAATGATCCATTTGCCTCACTTAACTTGTGTCTGCTAATCAGATCAAGAGTGGGAGACTGGGGGGAGGTAAAAATCCAGGCTATTGGCCTCTGAGTAGCTCCTGGCTGGAGAATGGCTGCCTACCCAGCAAACGGGGCTCAAAGAGGCACAGATGGAGAGAGGTATGGAATAATAAATGTACAACTTCACTGAAAATCCCAAAACAGGGGCTAAATAAAAAAGGAGTATCAGGACATTTAGGAATGGTGAATGCAAATCAGAGAAGCTTCCAATGTATGGGAAATAATGGGGACACTTTATCTTAGTTCACCCCAGATTGACAAGCAGAACAGTTTTTGCTGCATTCCATTCAGCCTGTATACAAGACCTGTCACCACCACTGAACAAAGAGGACAGTCCAATCGACCGTCATTGATCTCTTCATTAAACATGACAGCAGGATTTGGGGGCTGACTGAGCAATGGTGTGGCAGTTTAGCAGTAGGAAGATTCCTTCCCCAGTGGCAGCTTTCTGATGTACTCACAATGTTAATTGGAACGAGGTCACTCAGTTCTAGTGGAATTTTGACTAAGCAAAGAAGGATTTCAAAATATTTCTTTTTTTTTTTTTTTGGATTATTTTGTGTTTAGCTTTCTCCCTTAAAACAAATAATCATAAAATAGATGTTCTATATAATAATATATAATGATAGCTCTGTCAACTTGTTTATCACAGTTACAATCTGAACTCATCTCAGCCTTCTTGGGTTTGCTCTGGAGTTTGCTTCCATGTGTTTCCCATGCTCCCCACGATGATCTTTGACATGCACCTTTGTCATGGTAGCTACTTTGCTACTTTGACATGGTAGCTTTTGTCTACCATGCCCTACACAAGCTGGGTCCATTTCTATCTCCTGCATCAACCCAGGTAGCACTGGCTACTTTCCATCAGTAGGAAGAATGATAGAAACTGGGAGGCCCGGTGTCAACCAAAGTTACCTCTTCCCTAAGCCAAAATATTTTACAAATTCTGATTCTTACAGTTCTTACAGTAGCTTTGAAATGGGGCCCAGGAATTTGTATTTTTAACAAGCACACCAGGTAAGACTGGTATACACTGAAGTTGTAGAATCACTGCTATGTTAAATATGTATCAGAAATGCGGGTTTGGGTGTAAAGTCTTACATAAAATACAGCCTCTTGGCATGCTGGTAGACAATACAGCTTCAAAATATTAAAGAGTAATAACAATAAAAGAATAACTTGTGTCAGTCTGAAAGTACTAAATTTCTCTGTTTTTGGTAAAGTTTAAAAATAAGAAAAACTGTTGTTTCTTATTTAAAAAGCAAGAAAAATTACATTTGAACACAGATTTTTTCAACTTAACACTGTGCTAAGTAGAGAGGAAAGTATTATAAAGGTGGTTAAAATTTCATCCTGGCCCTTTGGGCTGTTTTGGGATCACAGTAGTCCAGGTGGCTAGGGAGGAGTAACATGAAAGACAGTGAACAATGACACATTAGCATCATACTGTAGACAGAGGCTTGAATACCAAAACCAGGGGTTCGGAGTCTAAAAATGTACATATTATATGATCTGAGGGTTGCTCACCCGGGAAGCGACATGATGCTTTTTTAAAAACAATGGTTCTTAATCTGGACTGGATATCAGTGTCACCCACAGAGATTATTTGGACCTACACAGAGTCTGCTTAATCAAAATATCTGAGAGTGGAGTCTAGGCATCTTTATTTTATTTTTTTAATGTTTCACAAATGACTTTGATACAAAGTCAAGGTTAAGAACTGTTTTAAAAACTCAACTCATTAGTAATGTTGATTTGGACCCAGGAAGGGGAAGTAGGGAGACCAAAATCAGGATATCTGACTAGAAGCACACTGCAACATTCCTGAAGATCTCAGTCAAGCTTTTCTTGGGACCTACTAAAATCCTGTCTGCTGATTTGCTAACGGGTCATGGGCTACATACAAACTTTAAATTAAGAACCAGAGCTTCCCGGCCTCCATGATGTGCTATTATACAGTAAAAATCCATCTGATAATTTGTCCGTTTTTAAAAGACATCTTGCCAATGAAATCACTTCACTATGAAACAGGGTATCTCCTTGTTTTCATTGTCTTTGGTTTTATAAAATCCTTTGGTATCTGAAAAGCACATGCATCTATTTTTTTTTTTTTCTTCCGTGTCAACACTGCCTGATTAACAAGGAAGTCTAATTAAAAACTTGATTTAAAGAACAAATGGTGTGGCTACTCACAGCCTGAAGCTGAAGAATCAGGTCATTTTTTTCCTGAGTGAGGGATACTTGCTTTGCTTTCAGTTCCTCCCTCTGAAACTCTGATTTCTCCAAGGCTTTCTGTAATTGTGCACACTCTTCCTTCAGTCCAGCTATTTCTTCTCCTCTTTCTGAAGATTTAACAAGAGGCTTGATCTTGAAGAAGAGCCTCATCCAGGCCCAGTTCTTCACAGCCATGAAAGCTCTTATGTTCCATTGTATCAAAATGAGTGCATCCCTAAATCAAGAGAGAAAAAAGAAAAGCAAGTTAGCCCCGACTATAGGAAAATTCGTTCCCAAATTAAAATCCTCAATAAACACATCTTTTTAGGAGTCATAAAAAATTCTTATTAGTCTTCAAAGCACTTTTATATCTGGACTTTCACTTGATTCTGGCAAAAACTCTCCAAGGGGTATCTGGGGTTAGCAGTATTATGGACTAGATATCCTAAAAATGTTCCCATCACAAACATCCTTTGAATGAGAGCTGAACCTAAAGAGATTAAGACATATAGAAGGCACCAAAAACTTGAGCAATAAGTGAATGCATGCATAGCTTGGCCATCTTTACGGAAGGAGGAAACAAGTCTTGGTATTGTAAGAGTCTGTATTTTCATATTCACATGGATAAAAAGGCAAGGCACAAACCTCCAAAGAATCTTACCCTTAATAAAAAGGAGGACTGAAAAATTCACCTACCAGCAAAGAGAGATATCAAATTAAAGTACATCTGATTTGGTGTGAGTGAAGACAAATTCTACTTCAGATTTTTTTTAATGATCCAGTACCACTGAATTATTTAAGGTTTAAATTATACTACCTGAATGGTACAGAAATATCCAAGAAATTAGCACAATGATTTTTTTACTCTGATAATAAATACCTTTTCAACCCTTGGAGTAGGAAAATGCAAAATTACATTGAAAAAAAAACACCTTAAACCCAAACACCAGAAGTTCTCCTACATAAGGCACCCTGAAGGGGTTAAAATCCAAAGTTACAAAACACATATAGGAAAATGAAGTTGAGCACATATAATAAAAAGTTTGATGAAACCCCCAAGATTTTCAGATAATTGTGCTATCTGATGGAGACTATCAAATAATTATGTTAAAAATTATTGACCAGGCTCAGTGGCTCACACTTGTAATCGCAGCACTTTGGGAGGCCGAGGCGGGTGGATCACAAGGTCAGGAGAATGAGACCATGGTGAAACCCCATCTCTACTAAAATTACAAAAAATTAGCCAGGCGTGGTGACAGGCACCTGTAGTCCCAGCTACTCAGAGAGGCTGAGGCAGGAGAATGGTATGAACCTGGGAGGCAGAGCTTGCAGCGAGCCGAGATCATAGCACTATACTCCAGCCTGTGCGTCAGAGCAAGACTCCGTCTCAAAAAAAAAAAAAAAAAAAAAATTATTGTCAAAGGTAAAAAGGAAAGAACTTTAGAAACAATGAACCACTCTGATAAAAGGACATACAGATTTGAAATAAGACCAAATAAAATGTCTAAAACTAAAAAATATAGCAGTTGAAATCAAATACTCAGTGGAAAAATTAAGCAGGTTATTAGAAACACTGGGGGAAAAAAACTAGTGAATTGAGAAAAGAACAAACCCCCACAGCTCCAGACTCCAGGATGGCCCTATAACCTCAGGTTCCAGGCTTGCCCCAGTGCCAGTCCAGACATGTAGCCCCAGATTGCAAGCCTACCCCCAATGACCCAGACTCCAGGACCATCCCGATAATCAGTCTAGTCCTCACAGACCCAGGCCCCAGAACTATCCCCATGGACCCAGTCAATAAGGGTGTTCCAGTAGATCCTAACCACAGACTGACTTTCATGGCCCCAGGATCCAGACATACCCTCACTAAGTCCACTACCATGGACTTAGACACGAAGGCTTGCCCATGTGGATCCAAGATCTAGTGTATACAGCCTCCAAGCTAATCTTCATGGACCCAGGAATTGGGCCTGAATGTGCACTGAAACTGCCACCAAGCCATCATGCCCCAAGACTCCAGCAGCAATCCTGCCAGTGGACACTGCCAGCTGGGCTGCCTAGAATCTCTGACCAAGCTTACTGCTGAAGAGGTTTTCCTGTTGAAACCAGCCTATAAAGACTAAAAGATGTACTACTTCAAATGCACAAACACTAATGTAAGGCCACAAGGATCATGAATAATCAAAAAAATATGACACCACCAAAGGAACAAAACAAAACACCAATAACCACCCCTAAAGAAATGGAGATCTACAAAGTAACAAAATCAGACACTGGAGAAAGCAAGAAATTACAGGTTTCTGAAACAAATACACAAACAAACTAAACAGCTGGAGCAGTGAGGGACGAAGGCCTAAAATCTCTAGCCAAGATGTCTGGTGAAGATCTTGCCCAGTCAAAGCCAGTACATAAATATGGAGGAGGGGGACTACTGTTTCTTCAAATGTACAGACAGTTATGCAAAGCTATAATAATCATGAAGAATCAGGAACACACAACAGAATAAAAAGAATGAAACAAACCACCTAGAAACTCACCCTAAATGGAGATCTATGAATTGCTGACAAAGAATTCAAAACAATGATCTTAAAAAAAAGTTTAGTGAGCTACAAGAGAACAACTAAACAAAGTGAGAAAAATCATACATGAACAAAAGGAGAAGTTCAACAAGGAAATAAAAACCATAAAAAAGAACCACGTAGAAATTCTGGAATTGAAAAACACAATGACTGGAATGAAAAATTCCATGGAAAGTATAAATGCAATCAAGGGGAAGAATCAGTAAGCTCAAAGGCAGGTCGTTTGAAATTACTCATTTAGAGGAACAAAAAGGAAAAACAAATGAAAAGAATGGAGAATGCCTACAGCACTTATAGGATATCGTCTGGCTTACCAATATATACATTATGGGAGTCACAGAAGGAGCACAGAAAGAGAAAGAAACAGAAAGCTTATTTAAAGAAACAATGACAGAAAGCTTTTAAATCTGGAGAGGAAAACGAACAACTAGATTCATTAAGCCCAAAGAACCTCAAGCAGATCAAATACAAAGAGATCTTCACCAATGCACATTATAATCAAATTCTCAAAAGTCAAAGAGTTTCGAATGCAACAAAACAAAAGTAACTTGTCACATATAATGAAACACTCCTGAGACTATGAGCAGATTTCTCAGCAAAACCTTGCAGACCAGAAGACAGTGGTATGATAGAATCAAAGTGCTGAAAGAAAACAAAAACTAAAAACCACCAACCAGAAATACTGTATCTAGCAAGGCTGCCTTTCAGAAATGGAGAGATAAAGACTGCTACACAAATAAAAACTGTGGGAGTTTATCATCACTACTTGCCTTACAAGAAATGCTAAAGGGTGTTCTTCAAGTTGAAACAAAAGGATGCTAACTAACCACACAAATATATATAAAAGTGTGAAACTCACTGAAAAGACAAGAACATAGTCACATTCAGAATAATACTGTAATAATGGTGCATAAATCACCTTCTACTCTAATATTAGTTAATGTACAAAATTATTTAAAATAACTGTAGCTACAATAATGGATTAATAGATATACAATATTAAAAAATATTAAATTGTGACATAAGTAACATAAAATGTGGGGACAAGATAAGTTAAAATGAAGAGTTTTTATATGTAGTTGAAGTTAAACTATTGCCAGCTTAAAAATAAGAGGTTTGTCAGCTTAAGATAAACATGTAACTACAAGATGTTTTATGTAAGCCCCATGGTAACCACAAAGAAAAAACTTCTAGTAAACATACAGAAGATAAAGAGAAAGGAATAAATACCTAGCATTACAAAATATTATCACATCACAAAGGAAGACAGAAAGAAACAAACAATTTTTTAAAAAGTCATAAAACAATTAAGAAAATGGCAGTAGTAAGTCTGTATCTATTAACAATTACTTTAAATATAAATGAAATAAGTTCACCAATCAAAAGACAGAGTGGCCAAATGAATAGAAAAACCAAACCCAACTATATGCTGCCAACAAGAGACACACTATAGCTTTGAGAACATACACAGGTTGAAAGTGAGAAATGGAAAAAGATATTCCACGCAAATGGAAATTGAAAAAGAGCAGGAGCAGCTATAGTTACATCAGATAAAATATATATAAGTCAAAAACTGTAACAAGAGATAAAGAAAGTTATTACATAATGATAAATGGGTCAATTCATCAAGATGATATAAATATCTTTATATTTGACAAGATTTAACATCCATTCATTCATCCATCATAAAAATTCTCAACAATGTACCTATAGAAGGAAGGTACCTCAACATAATAAAGGCCATATATGACAAGCCCACAGCTAACATCATACTTAATGGTGAAAAACTGAAAACTGAAAGCTTTTCCTCTAAGGTCAGGAACAGGACAAGAATGCTCACTCTCAATAGTTTTTTTCGATATAGTACTGAAAGTCCTAACCAGAGTAATCAGCAAAAAGAGGAAACAAAAGCCATTCAAATTAGAAACAAAGAAGTTAAACTATCTCATATAGAAAACACTAAAAACCACCAAAAAATAGAATTAATACATTTGTAAACTTGCAGGATTTAAAAAACACAAAAAATTAGTAACATTTCTATATACTAACAATGGACTATCCAAAAAAGAAGTCAATTCATAATAGCATCAAAAAATAAAATAAAATAAAATAGATAGGAATAAAACTTACCAAGGAGGTAAAAGATCTGCATGTTGAAAACTATAAAACATTGAAAAAAGAAATTGAAGACACAAACAAATGCAAAAATATCTTGTGTTCATGAATTGGAAGAACACAGGATATTTTTGGTTAAAAGTCCATAGTCCCCAAAGTTATCTACAGATTCAATGTAAACCCTCTCAAAATTCCAATGGTGTTTTTTACAGAACTAGGAAAAAATTCCTAAAATTTATATGGAACCACAAAAGACCTCAAATAGCCAAAACAATAGAAACAAAGCTGGAAGAATCACATTACCTAATTTCAAAATACGCTACAAACTATAGCAAAGAAAACAGCAAAGTATTGGCATAAAAACAAACATATAGTCCAATGGAACAGATCGGAGAACCCATAAATCAATCTATGCATTTATGGTTAATTGTTCTTCAATAAAGTTGCCAAAAACACAGTATGGAAAGGACAGTCTTTTCAATAAATGGTGTTAGTAAATTAGATATCCACATGCAGAAGAATAAGTGGATCCTCATTTCACACCATATACAAATATGAACTCAAAAGGAACTAAAGACTTAAATTTAAGATCTGAAACTGTAAAATTACCAGAAGAACACTTGGAGAAAAAGTTTATTGACATTGGTCAATAAATTGCCAACGATTCTTTTTAATGTGACCCCAAAATCAAAGGCAACACAAGCAAAAATAGACAATGGGATTACATCAAACTAAAAAGCTTTTGCACAGCAAAAGAAACTATCAAAAAGGAGAAGACAACCTATGGAATGGGGGAAAATATCTGCAAACTATACATGCAATAAAGGGGTAATATTCAAAATATATGAGGAATTCAACTGTATAGCATGAAAACAACCCCATTAAAAATCAGCAATGACCTGATAGACATTTCTCAAAAGACTACAAATGGCCAACAGTATATGCAAAAATATTCAACATCACTAATTATCAGGGAAATACAAATCAAAACCACAATGAGATATCACCTCACACCTGTTAGAATGGCTATTAATAAAGACAAAAGATAAGGGTTGGCAAGTATGTGGGGAAAGGGAACCCTTGTACACTGTTGATGGGAATGTAAATTGGTACAGCCATTAAGAAAAACAGTATGAAGGCTCCTCAAAAAATTAAAAATGGAACTACCATAGGATCTATCAATCCTAAAATACTAATGAAATTTGAATTTTGAAGACATATCTGCACTATCATGTTCATTGTACTATTATTCGCAATAGCCAAGATATGGAATCAACCTAAGTGTTCATTGACAAATAAATAAAGTGTGGCATAAATATATAATGAAATATTATTCAACCTTAAAAAGGAAAACATTGTCATTTTTGACAACATGGGTTAATCTAGAGGACATTATGCTAAGTATAATAAGCCAGGCACACAAAGACAAATATGGTATGATCTCACTTATATGTGGGATATTAAAAAAGTCAAACTCATGGAAGTAGAGGGTGGAATGGTGGTTACCAGCAGCCAGGCCATAGGGAAAATGAGGAGATGTTGCTCAAAGGACACAACGTTTCAGTTACGCAGGATGAGTAAGTTCTGAAGATCTAATATACAGTATGGTAACCATAGTTACTAATTCTGTGTTGTATACTGGAAATTTGCTAAGAGAGTAGACCTTAAATGCTCTCACCACACACAAAAGATAACTTCGTAAGGTGAGGATTAATCAGTTTGATTGTGGTAATCATTTCATAATACCTACATATATCAAAACATCAGATTATACACCATATATCCAATTTTTGTCAATGGTAACTGAATAAAGTTGGAAAAAGGAAAAAGAATAAACACAAAGTAGAAGAAAAAAAAGAATAAAGGTAAGATGAGAAATTAATGATCTAGAAAAAAAGTTTAAGTGGTTTATTAAATAGACTAAATAAAGATGTGGCATGAATGGTCAAGAAAAAGGAAAGAAGGCACAAGAAAACAATACTAGGAATGATAATACTCTAGAAATATAAAGAATTTAGGATTATGCTCTAGGAATATAATATAGATACAGTAGAGATTTAAAAATAATAAGGCCAGGTACAGTGGCTCATGCCTGTAATCCCAACACTTTGGGTGGCCAAGGCAGGCAGTTAACTTGAAGCCAAGAGTTTGAGACCAGCCTGGTCAAAATGGTGAAACCTTATCTCTACTAAAAATACAACATTTAGCCAGGTGTGAAGACACACGCCTTTAATCCCAGCTACTCAAGAGGCTGAGGCACAAGAATCACTTGAACCAGGGAGGCGGAGGTTGCAGTGACCTGATATCATGCCACTGCCCTCCAGCCTGGGTGATAGAGAGAGAGTCTGTCTCAAAAAATAAAATAAATAAAATAAAAAATAAAATAAAATAAAATAAAATAAAATAAATCGATCAAATTGAAAAATTCAAAAGAAATGTAAAATTTCTTTTTCAATAAAAGAAAGCTTCCCTGCACTAATTCAAGAAGAAAATATCTCATTAGACATGTAACCAATAAATAAATTGAATCAAAATTATAAGACCTATCACAAAAGAACCACCAGATCCAGATTATTTTATTGGCAATGCCTACCAAAGAGTCAAAGACCAGTTATAAACTGGTTCATGTTTTGAAGAGAGAAAACATTCTTCAACTGTTTATGAGGTTAGGATAACCTTGATTCAAATTCAGATAACACAGCAGATGAAAATTATAGGCCAATCTTATTCATGAATATTGATGAAAAATCTCATGATGATATTACAATCAAACCCATCAATGTATGAAAATATTTCTTAACCAAAGTAAGTTTAACTTTTTAAAAAATCTGTTAATATATTTCCACACATTTATAGATTAATTCAGAAAAACCATGTGATTGTTTCAATAGATGCAGATAAATGATTAAATAATTTCCTGATAAAAATGCTTAACAAAATAAAATAGAAGGAATGTCCTTCGTACAATAAGTCATTTCTACAAAAACAAAACAAAACAAAACAAAAAAAACTACACTGAACATCATTCTTTAAAGGGAAATGATAGCTTTCCCCAAAGTCAGAAATATGAAGACATTTGGCAAAAGTTTCTAAAGGCTGATATACCACAAGTGAGTGAGAACATGGGACAACAGGACTCTCATACATTGCTGGTGGAGAATATGGCATATTAGAAAGCAATTTGGCAACATCTTGCAAAGTTGAAGTTGTGTGTGACCTAAAACCTATTATTAATTCATGCCCTAGAGAAGCGACACTCAAAGTGTGTGCCTCAGACCAGCTGCTATCCACGAACTGTTATCAGAAAATGGAGTATTTTGAGTAATGATGCCCTCAAGAAACTCTTATATATATGAATGGGGAGACATTTACAAAAATGTCACTGCAGAAGTTACTGGCAAAAAAAAAAAAAAGGAAATTACAAATTTATATTAGCTGGAAAATGGATAAATAAATTATGATATATTCATATAATGGAATACTATACAGCAGTTAAAATCAATAAGCTAGCCCTAGATTCATTAACATCGATATATTTCAAAGAATAATACTGAATATAAAAGACAAACTTCAGGACAATATATACAAAATATTATTTACATGAAGACTAAGCACATGTAAAATCATGTCACATTTTAAGGATATCTGCATATCGAGTAAGCAAAGGTATGAAAACATACTTTTATATGACATATATAAAACATGGAATGAGAGACACAAACTCAGGGTCTGAAAAGGAAAAGGTAAGACTTGGATTACAGCAGAACTATATGGGGGCTTCAACTATGTATGTTAATTTTTTTAAATGTTGTTAGCAATTACAGAAAAAAAATGTTAAGAGTTGGCTGGGTGCCATGGCCCATGCCTGTAATCTCAGCACGTTGGGAGGCTGAGGCAAGAGGATTGTCGAACCCAGGAGTTCGAGACTAGCCTGGGCAACATAGGGAGACCCTGTTTCTACAAAAATAAAAAATTAATAATGTTAAGAATTGAAATGCTTTCATGATGACTCCATGACTATGTATTATAGTATTTTTTGTATTTTTTATTTGCTTGAGATCTTTCAAAGTAATTTTTAAGTCACAATTTAGAGAGAATGGATCATAGAGGTTTCACTTCAGACATTAAGAAAGTAAACTATAGAGAAATTAAGAATCTTACCCAAGTTTACACAACTGGTCCTAGAAGCCATGTTTCCTGACCCCCAAACTCCCATACCACACTGACCACTATATGAGAGTCACAGAAGACCCTTAAGAGTCATCTCTCTATTATCTTTGACATCACCATGTAATAACCATTTTCTCTTGGGAAAAAACAGAATTAACAAATTGTCAATTAAACAAGTTACACCAAGATCTGTAGACTTCTCTTCAGAAGACAATATATGCTAAGGGAAAAATAAATACAACTTCAGCATCCCTTGCTCACAGTCCCTTTGTTTGGAGATTTTGCTAGCTTGCTTTCCATGATTCTATTAAACAACAGACAAAACCAATGCCTAAGAATGTACAAGCATGGTGATAAATGTCCCTAGTGAACCTGTCTGAAATAAAGTAAGAAAGTTATGATTACATGTCAACAAGAGCCACAGTTTCTGACCCACGGGACGTAACAAAGGGGTCAGAACACCTCGGTCTTTGAAGCATACTTCCCCACAGAGTTGGCTGTGGGATATATGCAAACCTTTCCAGGTCTGCTTCTGATATAAATTGTGAGTCGCACCACTCTCGGAGATCCAGACTTCTCAGAATATAAAAATCTCTCTCAAAGGGAAGCCTGAAAGCATGGCAAGAAATATCTGAATTATGCCTATACTTGGTTGAATGGAGCAATAAAAGCCCTTTGCACTCTGTCTTTTTGTTATATTATGATTTAAAAATGTTTAAGACCCAGCCTAACCAGAGAAGGCAGCTCTTGACCTACTATAAGACAATGAGATTAGTTGCACTGGTTAAGGCACACTATTACCCTAGCAGTGGGGGTGCAGGGTGGGCATACAATACCTTTCTTCCAGAATCTTCTGGAATTTGATTCGCATCAGTTTGCCCTGTGCTCTGGCTTGGAACAATGTGAAGACTTTAGATAGTCTCTCATCTCTCATTGCTTCCAGTTGACCCAGAAACCCAGCTTTAAAAAACACCTAAAAGAAAAGTCAGATGTTAGCTCCACTCATAATGGGTATTCAGCAAATGTTTATTGAATGATCCTGTGAGCAACTGTTGTGTTCCTAGGGATAAATGTGTCAATTCCATTTCTTGTAAGTTTTATTTAATGTGTAAAATCTACACCCTAGAAAGTTTGATTTTATAAATCTAAAATGTGAAAAAAAAACATGTTATTAAATCATGTGGTTCTATTGTTTGCTTAAGAATGTAAACTATTCTTCCCCTTATCTATTAATAATGTCTCAATTGTTCAGGGAGCCTGGTTTAAGTTTTAAGGTGGGTTCAGGCATGCAGTGCTCCAAAGGACCAGGTAGCGCTCTGCAAACATTTTCTGTATGAATCAGATAGTAAATATTTTTACGCTTTATGGACTACATACAATCTCTTTAGGATATTCTTGTCTTTTAAACAATTCATGAACCATCTAAAACCATTTTTAGCTAGTGGACAATATATTAAAAATAGGACCAGGCTCTTGGGCCGTAGTTTGCTGACGTCTGTTCTAGAGTAAGGCACTTTTGTCTAGGCATCAAATAATCCACAAAAATATTTTTTCAAGAATAATTACTAACAAACAAGGTGAAATGAGTGTGGTGCCTAAGGCACACATTTTATGGAGGCACTAAGTGTGAGAGTGCCCTGAGAGTGTGTGCCTCTCAACCTCACTTGCTCAACCCTGAGAATGAAAGCCACTTTGAAATTTGTGCCTTAGGAGTTTCACTTGCCTCATGTCAGTCTTGGCCCAGAGGAGTAGTATACAGCAAAAATAACTAAACACACAAGGAAGGAAGGCATCATCAGTGAAAATCAGCAGAAACAATAAACAGCAGAAACTGATTCCCAAGTACTCAAAATGTGGGAGCCAGCGTTTTATAACCATATACTACAGAATTCTAATTCTATGAGGCCTTTATCCTGAATTTTCCAACTCTCCTTCAAACAATTTGTTCCTTATATGGATGTCATTATGAACAAACTGACATTGACTGCCAGATAAGACCAAATCTATTGATTAGTTAGAAGTTTCCCAAAATATGTGAATCCCAAGCTCATCTAAGATGAAGTAGAATTTAGGGAATCACATTTAAGGAAATTGGTTTTGGATTAATTTTTTTAATAGTGGGTTACCTTTGAAGTTTTAAATTACTCAGAGAAATTAGTCCCTAAAAGAATACTGTCCCTAAAAGAATATTGCGGATGAATCAGTTCACACATAGATAAGCCATTAGCTCTAGGAAGTCAATTCACCTTTTTCCAGCTCTGATATATACATATTTTCTCACAACACCAGGTTGATTCAGTATTTTATATCTTGGCACAAATTTGCTTAGATGACTAATTATAAAAATGTAAATGTAGTCAAAACTGAGGTTTAAAAAACATTGAATATTTTTCTCAAACAGCACTGAAGTTTTCACCTTCAACTAAGATCTATTTGTGTTATTTATGGTCATGACAGCTGAAGAATGCCTTATAATTGAGCATTCACAGGTATTTTAAGATACACACTCTTCCCCCCATTCGTCTCCAAATGCATTCTTCGCAGTTTTCTGGTTACCTTAGTGATTCCAAATCGGTACTGGGTATGGTCTATCTTCAAGGAGCCAAGTAATTCTTCAGCTGCTTTTCTGCTGCTCACAAACTTGCTCTTTGGAAAGGTCCTTGGATTCAGAATGCAGTACCTAATTTAAAATAAAGAAAAAATCCTGGGGTTAGGAAATCATATTATTCAAATAAAGACTAATCTAGACAAATGAGGTGAAAGGAGATATAGATTTTTATCTCTGTTATTAATACGTTCAATTTTCACAAAATTCTTAGCAATAATAATGAGGGTACAAGCAATAATCCCTTGCATTGGTATAATAGTTTGTACTTTTCATATTGCTTTAGAAGCAACCTCATTTGATTGATTGCTCAATTAGGCAGGGGTGGGATTGGAAGAGGAAAGAGAGGGAGGGAGGAAAGCATAAGTATCTCTACTGTATGGATAAGGAAACTGAAAAGCAGAGACATTAAATGTCTTTTCCAGGATTCCTTCACCCTGTTGGTGAGTTGGTGGAAAACAAGAAATATGTCTCTTAATTCTAAAGCAAGAAATATGCCCCTTTTTACTCTACCAGACTTTGCTCAAATTGACTTGATGACCTATAATTTAAACTTCTAGAATCCAGGAAATAGAAAAGATGCCACTCCTGCCTCCTGCCATATACCCTGCTGGCTTCCTTCCTTTCAGGGGCTTGCTAGTAAAGCCACAGCGTGCTTGGATGGCAGCTACGATTAAGTATACACAACATTTCAGAGACTCAATTCAGCCTCCATATGTTTCTTCTGTATTTATTTCTTCTATATGTGGGTCTATTATCTGTTAATAGAGATTTAAGGATATTACAGTTACATGGATGTTGGATTTAAGGGGAAATAATAATGGAACTCTGTCATCATATATCTTCCCACCACCAAAACACATCGATTTGTAGTCTGGAGGATATCAACCAAACAAACAATGCATGCCTAAACACTCGGAAAGGGAGGAAAACAGAATGAACTGCCTCAGGCTTCTTGGATCCTGGAAAGTATGTTTACCTTTGTTTAAAATCAGCATACTGCAGTCGATTTGGAAAACCTTCACGGCATATCCTAATCCCTTCCAAGACACCATTACAGCGCAACTGCTGTAGAACCAAGTAAGGGTCCAGTATACCTGGAAAAAAAAGTCACGGTGGATCTGTGCCTGAAAAAAAATTATTGGCCCAGATTTTGTACCAATTGCTGCATCTTGGGTTAAAACAAAGTCTGAATTGGATAGTTTCCACATGATAGGTCATAGGAGTTCACTCACTTATGGCCTGATGGTACTCACAGTAATCATCCTATTATGTAGGCATCTCCAAATATGATTTCCCTGAAATTCCTTTAAAATGGAACATGCCCCTTAATTCACAGTTAGATGAGATGTTTCTAAGCAAATATTCTTGGAAGGCAAAAAGATTACATTTTTTGCTAGAATGTAAATGGCTGGTCTCACGTTCATTTGCCAACCAAAAACCAGCCAGAAAGGGTGATAAGAACACAAAAGAGAACTGCCTTCTCTGTGCAGGATGGGGAAGGGATAAGAAGAAGGAGGAATAAAAGGAAAGGGGAAGACGGACACAAGCACAACATTCTGTTTACAGTTGTGCTTAGGAAGGACTTGTCCACATGCCAGACTTCATTCTCCCCTTATTTTCATGAGAGTGCCTACGTCCTATTCTGTAGTATAAGCATCCTTCTGCCACCTTCTCGTTCATCAAAAGAAGCTCTACTGTAGCTGTCAGCTGCAATCTCCAATAGAAGCCTTTGAAAAACCATCCAAGAAGCCACTGTCCCTGCCCTCAGAGAGTCTTCTGAAACAAGCCAAGGACCACATCTCCTATCACAAATTTCTACTACGATATTACATGAAAAATGAAAACAAAAAAGGACTCCATGCCCAAGGTCACAGAAATAAACTTAAATCATATACCCATATTTCTACACTCCAATCCCTTTCACAGACAGAAACAGATAATCTATAAGAAGGCAAAAGTAGGCCAACACAGCGGCTCATGCCTGTAATCACAGCACTTTCGGAGGCTGAGGCAGGCAGGTCACTTAGGACCAGGAGTTCAAGACTAGCCTGACCAACTTGGCGAAACCCCGTCTCTACTAAAAATGAAAAAATTAGCCAGGCATGGTAGTACATGCCTGTAGTCCCAGCTACACAGGAGGCTGAGGCACAAGAATTGCTTGAACCCAGGAGGCAGAGGTTGTGGTAAGCTGAGATCGTACAGCTACACTCTAGTCACTACACTCTAGCCTCAGGGACAGAGCAAGATTCTGTCTCAAATTGTTACTTTTTTTAAAAAAGGGGAGATGCAGGGAGTAGAATCCTATGACACCTTAACATCAGACTCACTCATTCTCTTTAAGTACATATAAATAACTGTTTTGATTAGATCATGAAGCTTTTCTTACGACTTTGTCTTATGACTTTAAGAAAAAAACCAAACCTGCTGAAATCCAAGTTGACTCCATGGGAAGCAACTCTAATAGGTAACAGAATTGCTCCAAAATAGAACACAGCTAATTAGATTCCTTGCTAGATGGAAGCAGTGTCCCTAGACACAACCAGAAATCCAGCTGATAGGAAACAATGAGGCAAAAACATACAGCCGTGAATGAACATGAAGTGTTTGTATCGCAGAAACTCTAACGGCAATATCATTGTTTTGTATCACACTTTCCCAAAATAGGCCATAGTGTGTCAGGATTGGAGTCTTAATTACATAAGGTTAGTAAAAATGCAAGATACTAAGGAACCTCAGAAATCAGAACAAGCAACATCTGGCTACATATTATAAAGGTGGTTAGTGCTCTAAAGACTTAGGGCTTGTCATATACACTCCTTGGAGGCCGACAGCCTCCAAACCAAGCTCCAGAGGGGCCTGTAACTCCAAAGAGATGGCTGGGAATCTTCAAGCTCATGAAGTAAGGAAAGCAATCCATGTAGTTATTTTTGGTAAAACCCTTGTTTGGGGAATTGAAAACATAAAAAAAAAAAAAAAAGAAAAAATCACCAACATCCACCTATCACATCATCCCCCTACAACTATTCACTGATCAAAATATATCCACTGCCCAGAATTACATAACTATAAAAAAAATGCTATTAGAAAGAGGGAAGAAGATGTTGGCATTGGCAAGGAGGACTAGAGGGTGTTCTCAACAATTAGAAATGGATTTAGGAACTGTCTTTATGGTCAATTTAGATAACTCAGACCAAATAACTTCCTTTATGCTGAAATATCTACCTTAATCCCCTAATTGATTATTCAATTCCCTTTTTATTATAGTTTGCCCTTGTAGACAATGGCACGGGAGCTCATCCATGTTCAGCATAAAATTCAAGGAGGAATTTAAATAGTAATATCAAACATTCTAATGTTGCCCAATTGAGACTGCTCTGTGAAATCCTTCTGTATGTCCATTTCAATGGCAATATTGAGGAGGTTCCAAAGACCTCATTTTTAACATATTTTCATTTTTCTATACAAAATTCTACCCTTATATAAAAGGCACCAATAAATATTTCTTTAAAAGATATTCAATATAGCTAATATCAAATCTATTTCCTAGAGTAAATTACAAAGAAATCTAGTTCTTACCCGGCATTTTATTCACATTGGGATTTATGCATCTCACAAAATGAGGTGCTGTTGATTTCAGATTAGTCATCAATTTATTCAGGTTTTCCTAAAATGGAGACCATAATAAACATAAAATCACTTTGCAAATCACTAAAAACACCAATCCACCTCACAAATGTCTCCAAATCTATCAACTCACTCTCACAGCCAAGATGTATTCTAACAGTAAAATAATGAATTCAACATTCTTTCCTGCTTACCCAATGCATGTTATTTCTTTCCTATGGCAAGTCAATATTTATTTGACAGACATAGTTCAATTGTGAATCATCTCTACCTATTTTGAATTTGAGAGCAGTATCAAAGTTATGGCTGGGCAATAAAATGGCTTGAAAAAAGAAATTGTTTCTCAAGTTCTCTCTCTGTGGAAAACCTTTATCTTAGGTTAGATTCTCTAGAAGCCAAACCTGAGATGGGAATTCTGGTTTGAGAGATTTTTAGGGAGTGAAGAAAGCTGGGAACAGTAGGGGAAGAGAAAAGCAATGACTCAGACTCAGCTTTAGTCTGATCCTTGCAAGCAAGAGCTGTAAACACAAATGCACCAGTTGCACCATAGGTGGTCCCCCTTGAGGCAAGGGAGAGGCTAAAGTCTGGAGAGGAGGGCAGAGAGGCAGCTTAGTTTCCCCTTTCACTAAGTGCAATTCTGACAACTCAGAGTTGTTATGAGCCAATATGCACATCAGCTGGAAGATGGGTGCAGGGATGATAAAGGGGTTGTAGGTGGGAACCAGCAAAAAATAAAGCCCTTAATTATAATAGCATAAACTTCAACTTTTCCAACTTGCTAATTCCTGATACTTTATCCTTATTTGAGGATGTGAAATGTCAAATAAATAATAACACATGCAGATTGTGAGGCAATTAATATATGAATAGATGCAATTAAAAATTACTTTATGCAGAGATGCAGCTGTTTGGAATGAAGTTCCTTTCTTTCGTTTCTTTTCCCCAAATGGTATAGCTAGCAAAAAAAAAAAAAAAAAAAAA